>NC_092197.1:1342500-1680000 GCF_043641665.1 Enoplosus armatus
AAACGAGTGGTTCCCAACGAGTATAAATCGCTGTAGTTCAGTGTACTTTTACTGCTGATACTTCTGTACTTTTACTTAAGTAGGATTTTGAATGCAGGACTTTGTATTGGCGTATTTTTACTTTCGTTGCATTGGAACTTGTACTTGAGTAAATGATCTGAGTACTTCTTCCACCGCTGCAAATACTGCATGTTAATCACCATCAAGTCATTACTTTGAACCGTGGTGCTGCATGTTGTGCCGTTTCCTTTGCGTGATATCACGTCGGCTCTGACACCAGCTGAACTTTAAAAAGGTACTTTCTTTTTTTTTTATACTTAGCTTACAACTGACTTAAAATCTCCCTGAATGTTGAATAGAAAATGACGTGCAGCGGTGCTTCCTGACTCTGTATATTAGTTATCTTATTAAATAGAGCTGCAGACATCCAACAATATCAATTTGATACAATAAGAAAGGAAGGAATAAACGGTTTCAAAAACATAACACTATAAACTTTGTGCAGCAAAGCATCACTGTCCTGTTGGATATGGCTTTTATGGAGTGCGATCCACACTCTGCTAACTCCTGCGAAGCTATCAGCACATGCTAACTCTGTGTACCAGGAAGTTCATCATCACTCCAGATGAGACTTCTCTCTGCTCGATGCATCAAACCACATAAAACAAAGAAGAAAATGTTTTACAGGAAAATAACGCAGGATGTTGTATGGAAGCAAATAAAGGCCAAAATAATTTGATTTTTTTTTTTTTTAAGTCAACTAATTGTGAAATGTAACCACTACTGAATACTTTTTAAAAATGTTAAATGCATGTTTTTGAATATTGAACATTTTAATGTTTTTGAAATTGCACAATTGGAATAAATTAAGATAGATGCAGTGTTGAAATTCCATAAATGTAAATCAAAAATTGTGAATTAAAGTAAGCATGTTTATCGTTCGTCTTTGTTTTATTTAAAAAATCTTAAACATTAGTAACTTCCCTTATTTCCTTTCATTTCTTGTCCTTTGATTTGTAGTTTTTATTTCATTTATAATGAATCTAATGCTGTTTGTTTGTTTTTAGGAGGTCCTGGTTTAAACTTTCAGCTTCTCACCTCTCCTGCACAGGTTCGTGTTTATATTCAATTCAAGTTTATTTATTCCAATATTTGTGTCCATACATACTATATGTTTATATCTCAGTGTACATATCACATCTTTTATAGTGGTTGTATTTTTAGAAATTAAATAAAAAAGTATTCAGCAGTGGTTTGTTATTCAGTAACTTCACGTCCTCACAGCCTCTTTGCTTCCATAGTTTTGTGCATCTGGATTGCATTCGCTGAAAATCACATTTTTGCTACCACAGCTCTGAATATTATTCACTAACTCTGATAAGCGTCTTCACATCAAGTGAAATTTGAAATCCAAAGCTTCTTTCTATGCAACCTGTTGCAGATAACTTCATCACTCACACTGAAACCTCCTCAGCCACTTCTTCTCTCTCTCTTCTCACCAGAGCTACATCCTCCATCTTCCTCTGACTGTACTTCCTCTCTCTTTCCACCTCTTGTATTTGCCACACTTTACCTTCCATACATTCATATATAAATGTGTTCTACGTTTTAATGTGCGCAAATATGTTGAACCTGCAACACGGCGTGAGCAGCGGTGGACTGAGCGGCCCACCTCCTGCTCGCCGGCTCTCACGGCTCCGATGATCCACATGTTACTAAACTCAGCAGCAGCTTCACGTTCAGAGTACCAGACTTCTTCACTTTTTGCCTTTTTTTGTTAGTTTGCATACAAAGTTTGCACATACGTGAATGTGCATGTAACATATTTGTTATTTACTTATACCCCCCCCCCCCCCCCAACACACACACAAAACAAGCAATACATGTACACCGACAGACTCTCCAGCTGCTTTAGGACACGTTCGTCTCAGGTGACGTCCTGGACAACCAATTATCAAACCGCTAGAAGTCGTCCTCCACTTTTACTGCTACTCACAGACTAAAGAACTAAAGCTATTTATCAAAAGACCATCAACCCGACTGTCGTCGCAAAACAATACAACTCAATTTATGATGAGTAATCTGTATAATCCAGCATAGGCAGTTTTAGCTGACGGTGCTTTTGGCGTGTGGTTGGATTTTCAGCCAATGTCTTATTATTTATTTAACGACATGTTATAAATATATCACACTGGGTTTTTTTCATGTGTGAATTTCTACTAGAGACCTTAAGGATTACACACATGAAAAATTTACTTTGAACAAAAATTAATTCACACGTGTTTTGCAGAATAAAAGTAAATGTGTGGGTAGATGTCGGGTCCTTGCCTCTGATTGGCTGTTCCTGCTCTGAGCATCATGTGATTTAATATTGTGACACTTGTCAAATGTTGCTGTGAGTAGAAGTAAATAAGTGTTTCTATTTCAGAAGTCTGATCAAAGCTGCGGTCCCAGGAGTCCCTCCTCTAGTGTAAGAAGACCAGCTACAGTACATGTTGGAAATACAGCAGAACGTCACTGTGTCCGTCTGACTCTGCCCCCCCTCACATACATGTTACCATTGTTACCACATTTAGCACACCCACTCAGTACAAGAAGAATATGATGATAATAATAATAATAATAATAATAATAATAATAACACTATAAGGTAACTTTACTAACACCCCCTCCCCTCTGGCTGCAGACCGGCTCCCATCATGTCGCCCACCCCTCTGATAGCCTCATCCGTTTTACTGACGGGCTGTGGTGCTCCTCCTGACTGGACAGAGGCCGGAGGAGGAAGTTGTCGTTGCCGTGGAGATCCTCGCGCTCCTCGCTGCCTTCGTACGAGCTCCCGCAGCTGGACGCGCTGTCAGGGGGGGAGCGGCCCGGCTCGCAGTGACCCCGGCCGGTGGTGGAGTAGACGGCCGTGGTGACGCCTCCTCCGAGTCCCGTGCAGAGCATGCCGACGCTCCGGTCTCTGGGAGGGGAGACCGGCTCGGACTTGATGTGGAGGTGCTGGTGAGCGGAGGGGAGGTTCAGGTTCGAGGTCTGACACAAGTTCCTGCAGGACGAGAGAGAGACGACACAGACACTTAAAGCTCAGAGTTGACGTGCTTCTCTGTCTTTGACTGCTGCACAAACTGATCTCAGACCAGGTGAGCTGATTACACGGATCTAAGACTGCATCAGCTGACTGCGATGCATCACCGTGCGGCTGGATGTGTCGAGGTGTAAACAGCACAGACGGGATTTAAACGATCATTAAGGGAGACATCAGACAGAGAGCTCGAAAATAACACGATAAATAAAAGTATATTTCTAGAAATACTTTGAGATCCATGTCCTCAGACTGACGGCAGCTGTGGCTCCAGTTGTAATCAACAGCCCTCTTTGATATTAGTTTGCTTTAGTCTCCACGTCTGCTCTGTCCCTCTGACCCCATTGTCACTTCGTGTCTCCTGGACATCAATGGCTCCAAGAAGCATTCAAGACGGCGTGAAATCTGTAAATACATCTGCTCCTCCATGATGCATACGTGATCTTGAACCTCCTTTTGATTCCAGTTTATTAGTGACTCCTGCTGCACGACTAATATAACCAGTCTCCGAGGTGACACGAGGTAACGTCAGGTAGAGCTCACTGCAGGGTGGAGATGGGTCTCTGAACCAGTCCAACCAGTCCAACAAGACCACCAGTCAGGACAGACATGAGTGCAGATTCTGTCTCAGGTCTAAGAAATGTGTCTGGGACCCTTAAAAGGTTCAGCCAGAAAGACAAATGTATGATAGACGACGTCCAACACACACAGACACACAGACGCTCACCCCATGTGTCCGAGTGCTGAGTGCTGCAGATTCTGAATCTGCTGTTGCTGCCAGCTTGTTACTGATCCAAGACCAGAACCTCCAAACCCAGAAAGAGAGGACAGGTCGCTGCTGAGGGAAAACTCTGAAGGGAAAACAAACACAGAGAGAAAGTTCTCCTCATGAATCAATGCAATCTCATTTATATAGCAGGTTATCTCATTTTACATGTAGACATCAGACCCTACAGGATGTGGCCTCTAGTCTGCTGTGCTCACCTGTGCCGTAAGAGGAGGAGAGTGTGGACGGATACCCGCCCATCCCCTGTCCAGGTAGAGTCTGCGCAGCGATGGACACGGCAGGAGTGGACAGCGTCTGAGCGGTCTGAGAGTGATTTATTCTCTGGTTCTGCAAAGAAAAGAGAAATCTGTCAGACGTCACACACTGAGGCTGCTGGAAGACTTTCTGTCCTGTGATTGGCTGACGGAGTGTTTAGAATCACAGCGAGACTCGGAGCTGCTGCACTGGACGACGTGTTCAGATACATGTTGAATATTAGCCCCGTGCTAACAGCGTGCTAACAGCGTGCTAACAGCGGGCTCAGAGCTCTTCTCTCCACATATCTGACACACACCAACGTGTAACTTAAGACTTACTCACCAGCATCAGATCAAAGTCCTCACACTGGAGAGCAGCATTAAAGCACAGACTAACATGAGTCTACACATCACAGTGGACATAAAAACATCTACAGCAGCGAGAGAGAAGAAATGATGTGAAGCTGGAAGCACTCACAATGGTCGGCATGTTGTTGCACTTGTTGGAGGGGGGCATCAGAGTGCGGAGGTCCGGCTTACGGCCCATGCTCATCTGAGGAGGACTCTTCTCCTGCATGTTTTTGGAAACGCCTCCTGGGGACAGCAGCCCGGGGGAGGTGCAGTGGTTACTGTAGCTGCCGTTTCCTGGTGAGAAGCACAGGTGGAGGTTTTCATCATAATTCACCACAGACTGACCTCTTTATGTTATTTCATCCATCTTTTGTTTGTCTTGTGGTTGTTCTCTTCATAAAATATCAGAAAATAGTGAGCGTCTCTTATCATTTCTTAAAGCCCACGGTGTCGTCTTCAAATCACTTGTGTTGTCTGATCAACAACTCAAAGAAATTCACTTAAAACCATAAAAAACATATTTTTTTTACACAGCTACAGGAGGCTCACACCACTGAGAGCTTCTGTTAGAATAATACGTTTAACTGGTCACCCTCGGGTCTACTGGCCGGAAGAATAGAAAGGAAGTGCAGTCGTACCCACGCTGGAGACCACCGTGCTGGGCAGCTCTGGACCCATCAGTCCTGCAGACACAGGACGCGTGTTCAGATACAGACGGCAGGTTAAATACACCTCAGGATCAGAGTAATGTGTACATGTACATGTAATGAGTACAGACCTGCGTCTCCAGTGCTGGAGGGCCTCTGAGGAGACATGCTGTTTCTCTGCAGGTGTGTGTGTGACAGGGGCAGCAGGTTGTGGTTTCCCAGACCGCAGCCGATGCCGGGGTGGGGGTACAGCAGCCCGCTGGGATTACTGCTGGGGAGGGACACTCCCATGTCGTAGTTGGAGGGGGGCAGACCCTGCTGCACAATCCAGGAGAAGTCAGTGGGCTGGTTTACATCACAGAGAAGACCACATGGAACTGATCTACGGGAACTTACACAGACTCTCTGCCTGTTGATCATCAGGTCGATGTCTTCGTTGATCTTGCGGTACTTGTCGTCCGACTCTGGGCTCTGGCCAGCAGAGTCGTCGGCCTCAATGTCGGGGCTGTCGCAGCCGTTTAAACCCTTCTTACGCAGCGTCTGCTCGGAAGAACGAACATCAAGTTAAACACTCACTTTCACTTCTACACGCTGTCGTTTACGCGGTGACCAAACATTATTGATTGGCTTTAGAGCTGAAACAATTCGTCGATTAGTCAATCAAAAGGAAATTCATCTATCATCACGAGTCAGTCAGTTTGTTTTAAATTGGACTAAATGAACCATCCTTTAAACTTAACACAGTGATGCCCGTTTCAACCACCAGAGGGCGCCGTCTGAGCAGATATCAGCCTTCACACCATCATCATCATCATCATCATCGCTTACTTTTTCAGTCAGTCGAAGCCTCGTGTCAGTGTTGTAGAATTTGTGTACATTTACTGTACGAGTACTGTACTTGTACTTTGAATATTTCCCTTGTCTTCTTCTCCACAACATTTCAGAGGTAAACATGGTACTTTTCCTACTCCAGCATAAATACAAATAGATTATGAAGTATTAATACAGGTTAAGATGAAACTTTATCGATCCTCGAGGGAAAATTTCCGAGCTACCGAGCAGACTATAAAGTATTAAAATGAGCTCCACCTTCAGCAGCTGCAACCATGAAGTGATGAACACATGAATGCATCAATAATTATAATCCAATAATAAAATATATTAATCTGAAATAAGTCATTCTGCATTTTAACGTAAGATGTGACTTTTACTTGTAGCAGGAGTATTTCTTCACTGTGGTATCAGTACTTTTACTTCAGTAAAAGCTCTGAGTACTTCTTCCACCACTGTGTGTGTGAGTATGTGTGTGTGTGTGTGTGTGTGTGTGTGTGTGTGTGTGTTGTACAGTATGTGGTTTGGCTCTCAGCGTCCTGCTTCAGCACTTCACAGCCCATTAGTCCAGTCTGTCACTGGAAGACTGCAACACACACACACACACACACACACACACACACACACAGCTCAGTGGTCGGCCCAGAGCAGCTATCCCACTCATCCCAGTCATGTCCACCTGTTTGGCTTTAGAGGGGGGGGGGGGTCTGGGGTGAGAGGAGGGGGGAGGAGGAGGGTGAGGCAGCTACCACCAATGCTAGCGTGGCTCCAGGAGGGATGGCCGTAGAAGGCTATTTTTTGCTCCGCAGCGTTTCTCGTCACTCCCAGTCCTCCCTCACAATCTGTCAATCTGGCTCGTCTACTAAAACACAAAACCCAGTCCACTAGCCCACTTTCCCCCCTTCAAACACACACACACACACACACACACACAGTGTGACTCGACTTCACCACGACACCCCCACGCCTTCCTTTTTCAATAAAAAAAGATGTGGTCTGTGTAACCTTGAAGCAGCCAGCTGGAAGGAGCCTTCAGATCTCTAAACCTGCAATGACTGATTGTTTTGTCCTCCGGGGGGCAGCAGAAACAAGCTTGTTTCATTTGAGTCAAAGATGTAAAACCACTCAATATTTCACAAAAAAGCAAAAATTCGGGGGGGGGGGGGGGGAGTCCAAACACACAAACACTTTCATAATGTGACCCACTGGAGGGGTCCCGACCCTTATGTTGGGAACCACTGATGTAGACCATCAATACAGGTTTAAAGTTTCATCACAAAACTGGTCAGCAATTAGATATTAGAGGTAGTAAAGTACTTTGAAACTATACTTCAGTCTGGTATTTAAGTAAATATTCTTCTTCTATTCGACCACAGGAATGTGTGTGTGTGTGTGTGTGTGTGTGTGTGTGTGTGTGTGTGTGTGTGTGTGTGTGTGTGTGTGTGTGGTGGCAGGTGGTTTAAACAGCTTCCTGGAGATACTCGAGACAGAGAGGGAGACAGCTGAGGAGGGGAGAAGATGCCATAACATCATACCAGCACCCAGCACCCCCCCCCCCTTCTCCTCCTCCTAAATCCATCTTCACCTCCACCCTCACCGCTTTTCTTTTCCATCGATTTTGTTTACTCTTTTCTCAGTTTCAGTTCCTTCCACTGGTCTCTTTTTCGTGGGTGGTCTCCTCCTCCTCCTCCTCCTCCTCCTCCTCCTCCTCCTCCTCTTCCACATCAGATGATGCTACCAGTACATGTGTGAACCATCGTGTGTGTGTGTGTTGCTCTGATAGTGAGCGTGTGCCAGAGAACATGACATGCAGCTTTTACACCATCCTACTACTACGACCGCTCACGCAGCAGATGGAACTATTTTCTCCATCTTTGCTGAATTGCGCGCCTGTAGACATTTTTTATTTATTTATAAAAGCAATAAAAAGGAATTAATTAACTGGAAGTGAAGCAAGTAAACACCGACTCCCTTTCCTCTATAATTAGTGCCAAATCAAAACGCTCTTTTCTATGAATTCCGCGTCAGCTCCTTCCAAGGAAATGAGCTGTTAACGCATTTTAGTTAAAAGGGATTGTTATGAAAAGTCCTGTTGGTGTTTAAAAGGACGGTTGAACATTTTAGAGTCAGCTGCTGAATAACAACCACTTCACATGAAGCGTCTCTGTGGCTGTGAGCAGTTTCGCTCCTCACACTGTTTTATCTGAAAGATTTCAGAGGCCTGAAGCAGTAAAACTACACAGTATTTCTCTTCAGTTCTTTTTTAGCCGTGCTAGCTCTGTGGCTCCAGGGATGCTAACGTCGGTTTGTCCTCCACTTTGATCCAGACTGAAACATCTCAACAGCTGTTGGATGGAGTGTGATGAGATGTGGTTTGGACCTTCGTGTCAATGAACTGTAATAATTAAATTCAATGCTTTGCGTTTCATGCTTATTAGCAGATGTTAGCATGCTAACACACTAAACTAAGATGGTGAACATGGTAAACGTTATACCTGCTAAACATCAGCATGTTAGCATTCAGCTCAAAGCACCGCTGTGTCTTAGCACATCCACTCAGAGCTGCTAGCATGGCAAATAATAAGTAAACAAATACATAAATGTACATTATCTGCGCTGGCATTGAAGGCACCACCCAGGAGAGTTATTCAAAAGGTCATTTGATCACCCGTCCTTAACTTTATGGTCCTTATACCTTAAGTTATACTCAGTCTGTGAGTGAATAATTCACTCCTGTTGCCCCCAGTGGATTTTGTCTGTTTGCAACTGTATAAAAACATCTAGAAACACATGAAATATACTGAAAGTGTTGCTTTAAAACAGGATACGCGTCTCCTCCTGCTCTCTGACGACAAACTAGAAGTCAGATTTAGTTTCTCAGCCTGAAGTTTCTTCTCTTCCTACTCTTTATTTTCCTCCAGTGGCTCACAGAGCTGTACGTACGCACTCACTCATCCACAGGCAAACCACAGTCACACACACTCGCAGCCCGTCATGGCTATTCTTAGCTGTGTACTGGGCTATTTTTAGACCACTACCGGTTTCCAGCCATTTAGCAGGGAGGGATCGCAGCCAACACAAAGGAACTGGACTCACTCTGCGAGCATATGTGAGCGTCAGTGTGTTCGAGTGTGTGTGTGCTCGACTTTATTGAAAACTTCATCTGTTTCTAATCTGAAACACACACACACACACACACACACACACACACCACAGAACAGGCCAAAGCAAAATAAGGTTAACGGAGTAAAACTGAGGAATGCAGAACTCCTCAGTTTTATAAATAGCTGCAAGGTTCCCAGGCTAAATGAACACAACACAATAAGCTGATAGTATCTAGCATGTAGTGCACACACACACACACACACACACACACACACACACACACACACACACACACACACACACACACACACACACACACACACACGCCACATGAGAAAAAAAAAAAAGATGACCAAAACAAAGGAGCCTCTCTTCTACTAAATTCCTGTCTGGCAGATATTTCATTGGTCTTCACAGCTCTGTGGGTCCTCGCAGCCCCCACAGTCCTCATAGTCCCCACAGTCCCCACAGTCCTCCGTCCTACTCAGTCTCTTGTTGCACTCGACCAGAAGGGAATAAAAACTATTTGATTCATCGAAGTCAATCGACAGAAAATGAATCATTAACTATTTTGATTATCCCACAAACACAAGACCCCGGTGAACAACGTGCTCTCTGACGTCAGTCCTCATAAGGGTCAGAAATCTGCACACGGTTCTCCTGAATACAGGGGTCCTACTGCTTTTTAAGAGTAAAATTCAAGCACTCTCAAGGCACCTACAGCCAAACAGTTCCAGACTCTCGAACCCTTAATCACCACATCTAAATTGTTTCTATAAATTCCTTTATTCCCACAGCCATCAGTGTGTATTGTCACTTTGTTTATTTAGCCAGCTGTTCATATTAATTTTGACTGTATTTGATCATGATTATGTAATGCTCGCTGAGACGCCATGAGACAACAAACATGACGGGATTGTTTCATTTCAAATATCAAAAGATAAGTGATCGTAGATGAAACACCAGATTATGTTGAAAATCAAGCTTTTCAAGGACTATATTAAAATTCAAGCATGTTCCTAACCTTGAACACATGACTGTTAAACATTTTCCAAACTTTCAAGGCTAGCAGTTTCTCCTTGCTTCCAGTCTTGATGCTAAGTTAAGCTAACCATGTCCAGACTCCAGCTACGTACTTAACATATAGACATTTCCCTCTCATCATCATCATCATCATCATCATCATCGGCGTGTTGGCCAACAGGAGTCACACACAGCGACGTGCAGACCAGTAAGAGTCCATTAAAACTAAACAAAAAGCACAACTCAATCACTTGTTCCTCAGATGTTTTCAGCCATGTTACCTTCATCAGGGTGATGATGAAGTGGTTCCTGGTCATGTGACTTTACAAGATAAAATATTTAGCACAATAAATAAAACACATGCAAGACAACATTACAAAAAATATGATATTTAAAATACAACACTTCATCTTAAGCAGTCGATAAAAACTGAATCTGAATCTCCATAATTAACATTTAGTACAAAACTTATATTCTTTCAACTGAATTTTTTATAAACGTAGTGAACTCAAATCTCCACAGCAGCCTGACGAAGGCAAGATGGACAAAAACAAGAGTGGAAGCTAAGTGATGAGTTGTTTTTATGTGACACACGGCAGCAGCAACATGCCAGTGATTTATTAGCACATGACACTAAAAACCACCTGTACATGACAGTGAAACAGGAGTCACATGCAGTGTGGAAGTGACACAGCAGCAACATCAGTTACGCACAGTTTGTATTTATAATCAATTCATCGTTTCATTTATTTTTAAAGAAAAAAATGGAAGTGTGTATGTGTGAGGAGGTAGGGGGATAAAAATGGAAAACAAAGAGATAAAATTATGTTTTCTCATTAACAAAAAGCCCCCAAACGCCACACGGTCCCTCCTCAGTCTGGACTGAAGACCAAGTGTCATCCAGAGGTAAACGTGGACGCAGATACAGTGACAGCAGTAAATAACCCGGCCGGTTCGGACCGCTGCCTGGACAGATTACAGTAACGAGCTAAACAGGATTGTGGTAGATTACAGAGGATTACAGAGCGCGTAAGCCTGGTTCTGACGGGGCCGGCCGAGAGCCCAAGTGGTGGGTCGCGTGGAGGGAAAAGCTCAGGTACGACAACATACAGCATGTACATGTGCACACAGTGAACACACAAACACCAGGTTCAACAACACCACCACCACCAGACTCTCCTCCGTCTGTGTCTTTTATTTTGTAGGAGTTCACCAGTTCAGGTCTACTGAGTGAGATCTTGTTATCAATAATTGATTATCGGAGAAAAGTCTCGTCAAATTAGGAAATATAAACAAAATGTCTTGGAATTGTTTGCACCTTTAATGTTTACGGTCCACTTTATCTGACAGGTGCTTCATGACTGATACAGGAAGTCTAACAACGTCTTTCTGTCCCTGTCAGTGTTGCAGCAGCAGAGTCTGACTTCTGATAGCTTAAGTTTGACCTTGGTGACATGGTGTGCTTAGCAAATGTCCAGAGTGTGTGTGTGTGTGTGTGTGTGTACATGTGTCCACAGAAGCACACACTTGCTATTGTGTTCTCCTAACACTATTACATAAGTCAAGCAGAACAAGGTTCAGTCTAGTACATACTGTATTCCTCTGTGCTGGTGCAATGCTGTCACACACACACACACACACACACACACTAAGTGAAGCCGTGGGTCTGAATAACACTTATGATAAGGAGCTGCAACTAAACATTATTTTCAGTATTGATTAGTCATCTAGTCCATAAAATGTCAGAAAATACTGAAAAATGTGATTTAAAAATCAGTTTCCAAGAGTCCAAGCTGACTGTCATGCAACAGGTTTCTATTTGGGCGTCACTTACGTCCACGATGTCGGAGTTGGTCCGGCTCTCGTGGGGCTCGTTGTATTCGGTGTATTTGAGCAGGACCTTGTCCATGTCGGTGCTGGCGTACTGGAACAGCTTGTTGGTGCTGTTGAAGATGATGAGGGCGATCTCGCAGTCGCACAACACGCTCAGCTCGTACGCTTTCTTCATCAGACCAAACTTGCGCTTGGTGAATGTCACCTGGTGGAAAGACGGAGAAAATACACTGTATGAAATGTTTTTCATGGTGGATTTAGGGATCGACGCGCTGCAGGATCATTAGTTATTAGATGGACCGCAGCAGTGATGCATTGTGGGGGTTTTAGGCCTTTTAGCAACTACTGGATGGACTGCTGTGAACTGCTGACATTCATGTTCCCCAGAGGATGAAGCCGACTTTGTAATTATAACTGGGAGCATGATGTTAGCATTTAGCTTAAAGCAGCTACAGTGAGTGCAGCCTCACAGCGCTGCTAGCTGTGGACTCTTAAAGTCGGGGGTATTCTTTCCTTTCCAGGCCTCCGTTAGTTTCCATTCATTTCAGTAGAATATATATATATATATATATAGAATAAGCAGCGCTGATCGTTCAAATCAGTCTGCACTTAAACAACATTAACACACATAAATAATGTAACTAAACGCAGACTCAATGCTCACTGTGATGGATTACACAACTCGTGCAAGTTTAAAGAGCCTGCTAATTGATTCAATACTTCACAGAAGAGAATGGAAACCAACGGCTGCTTCAGACTGTAGGAACATGGACAGCAACTACTGTGAATCTACATTTCACTTCACCTTGAACTCACCACGTTGGTCAGACCCCGACAGTTCAGAAACACGAGCAGTTTGTCAACAAGCCGACGGTTTATTCACATCATTTAAAACTTGATTTGGAGGTGAAGCTGAACGTGAGCGCACCACAGCACCAGGTCGGTCTGTGATGGACAGGTACTGTCTGACTAACCTGGAGGTTTGTCAGCAGTCTGCTCGTCGTCTCACTGCCCGTGTTTGTTGCCCTGTTGGACCTATTTTTAGCGACGTTGCTGTTCCCAGATCAGATGTTATTATGAAAATGAAACTCAAGTTGTAGTAAGCTGTAGTTTCCCTTTAAGCCTACATGACTGTAACAAAGGAGCTGAAACTTATAAACACACTGGTATGCTCCTTTAAAGATAAAGACACACACACACACACACACACACACACACACACACACACACACACACACACACACACCAGTATACCATCATACAGTCCAGGGAAGCACTGTGGCACAAGGTCAGTCCTGCTCTGCTACGGGGGTCAGGAAGCATATGTGCCTGCATTTCCTGTCATAACAGGAAGAGAGGAACCGCTCCCCCCAGTGTGTGTGTGTGTGTGTGTGTGTGTGTGTGTTCATATGTGTGCACTTGTGTGTGACAAGCAGTTGGGCTCCATTGACAATAAGCTCTCATTACAGTCGTCGTATAGCGAGCAGACTCACAGGATCCTGATCATGAGATCAGCAGTCTGAGGAACTACAGCGAGTGTGTGTGTGTGTGTGTGTGTGTGTGTGTGTGTGTGTGTGTTGGGGGGGCTGTTTAAAACCCTTTTCAGACATCAAACACGCAACATAGCTGGCTTCATCTGTCTGTTAGAGTGTCGGCGTTAATGTGTCTTATAGCTTTATTGACAGGACATTTATAGAAGGAGCTCACAGGATATTTGACGCCTGGTAGATTTTTACAGACTGATCTGACGAGAAGAAGCTCTTCAACAACTTAAAATCATCTCATTCGGCTATGATTTTCTTTCTTTGAGCAGTGTCTTCAGACCGAACGCAGGTTTTGGAGGCGGCAAACAAAGCCAGTGGGAAGACGTGATTAGACGACGCCACTTGACTCAAAGAGTTTAATATCTTTCGATTTGAGCTAAAGATGAGTGCTTATTCTGGGCTTTATGAATCCGTTATATATAAATGGAGCGAGACTGTGAGTCAGTGCAGCCGCTGCTAGCTGGTTTTCAGCTAACATACAGCTGTTTTTTCGGGGCAAATAAACTGAAACAATCCAGCAGTCAAACTTGTTTGTCCTTCTGTCTGAACTCATTATCTGAAGTTATTCCAGCGATTCTAATCAGGTGAACATGTTAATCTGACGGGATTCAGGAGCTCGGACTCTTCTGGACGTGTTAATGTCCGACCTCGAAAGACGCCTGACTTTTATATAAAAGAGCCTCTGAGGTTTATTCAGACATGAGATCAACACACGGACATAAAGAGCTGCATGTCTTCTGTATACTTACATGTCGGTTCCGTTCGTCCATGATCCGTGCTATCTGGATCTTTTTTCTGCCCATCTTGGCGACTTGTTTTGTTCTTCTTCTCTTTCACAAACGTTTTTATCTTCTGGCTCTGGCTTCCAGCTGCTCACAGTTTTTCACTTTTCAATCCCAAAACTGCAAAACACAGAAACAAATCGTGATCAACAAAACATTAGGAAATGCATCCGTTACACAAACGTATGCCGGCACATGGATCACAGGAGGAGGATAAACTGGTGTTAGGATTCTGGGTCACACTTGAAGAGGTGGCGTGTCAACATCTGCTCATTTCCACGGCGACGAAAACCACAAAAGAAGCTAAACAAAATTCAAACAGAAACATGTATGAACAGCATTTAATTACCAAAAATGGAATTACGTGTCGGCGTCACATCATGCTATAATGCAGTGAGTGTAACCGCCGAGCACGCACAGACAGGCAGCACATTATCTGCTGGCATGCCCTCCTTTCACCGCCGTTGTATCCCCCCGACACACCCAGAAACCCGGCTTCCTCAGGGGGTTACTGCACCCTCAGGAGGAAGTGAAACTTGTCACAATGCAAATAATAAAGAGTGATGAGTTTGACTCCGTCCTGCGCTGTAGAAAAAAACCATCTGGAGGATTTGAGAAACCACATTTGAAGACAGGATTTTGTTTTTAGCGCTCAGCAGAAAGCTTCCTGTCTGGGTGGAGCTGAGACGAGACAAGCAGGCGGGAAACGAGCTCGGCTGAGATCCGTGTCATTAATGATAATAAAACTTTATTTATACAACCTTAACTTCCCTCTGCGGGAGGATCACTTGATGCTGAAATGTAACTTCTGAAACGGAGAGAAAACTACCCGACAGGATGTTGGATCAACCAATCAGCTTGCCTGACGCACAGGTGCACTGCACGTTGTTGGGATTTGGGAGGTGTGTGTGTGTCGGCTCTATGACCTTTGGTTACCCATAAGCCCCTTCTCTGTGCAGGTTCGCTAAGACGTTTGCATGTGCCTTTGGAGAAACATAATTCCAGCTTTCAGGGACAAGACACAGAAGGAAAACTGTAAACCCAGACTGTCCTGACCCTTCATCACCGTCCCCAGATGTGCTCGCAGAACTAAGCTGGTACTTTGGTGTTTTTATTATTATTATTATTATTAAAAACTAGAATAATACGTTGTAATAAACCGGAACGTTCCTTTGAGGCTCTTCCACATGGGCTCAAACATCATGTGTGTGTGACTAAAGTGCATGATGAGTGTTTGACCGTGTGCAAACACACAAACACACCCTTATTAGACAAAAGCCCCCACAGCTCTCACTGATACCCTCACATTCAGCCCTTTAAGAACAGATGAAGATCTTGGGGCGGGGGGGGGGGGTTTATAACACGTTGTTTGTTAATGTCTTGTGAGCCACAGGGCGTGAAACACAGGACCAGAAGAGACACAGAGGAGGGAAAACGTGTGTTTTACTGACTAAAGGTTTGGTTTCAAGACGGACCATCAGTGCATGCACAGTGTGTGTGTGTGTGTGTGTGTGTGTGTGTGCCATGTGACCTGTGTCTTGCTCCTGAAGTGCAGCTTAAGAGCTCAGATCACAGAGTTAACTGGATGTTCACACGCTGACACAGACGCACAAACACAAACAAACACGGCAGGTTTTCTTGGCAGCTCTTCGCCATCGTCATCGCAGGAGGCGTCGGCCCGCAGGCACGCGGGACGAAGCGGAGACGTGAGAGGATGACGCAGGAGTTCCCAACAAAGCGGGACAAAATGAGTCAGTGCAGTTCTTCACATGTTTGCTTCATCTCCCTCCTCATCATCATTAACATTATTAAAGATATTCATGACACAAGACAGAAAATGGTTTTCATTATTGATTCATCTGCTGATTATTTGGTCTATAAAATGTCTAAAAATAGTGAAAAATATCCATTACAGTTTCCCAGAGTCCATTTATAAATGTCTTGTTTTGTTTGACCAACAGTCCAAATATTCAGTTCACAGTAAATCATCTCATTTGAGAAGCTGCAACATCACATTTTTGGCATTTTAGTTTGAAACGTTCCTGAATGATTAATTGAGCTCTATATCAGACCCAATCTGTGTATTTACACTCTGTAACTGCCTCTTTATATTCTGGAGTTTAATCGTAGCAAGGCTACCAAAAGAGAAGCCATCTGACTCCTTCGCTGATATACGAGCTGCTCTTCTTCTTCTTCTGTTGTATTTCTGACTGGACATGTTCGACGATTCACGTTTTATTTAAACAAAACTGAAGGAACAGCAGCCACAGGTGACGGCAAACCAACCAGCACTGAAATATTAAAAGGATCAGTCTGGTGATATTCTAGATTCTTCTTCTTGTCAACGAAAGTCACGAAAAGACCAAAACCAACAATCAATGTATGTAACAAGTATTGCGTGTTTAAGAAGTCAAACTTCACTGCAGCGTTGAACGGATTAGTCAGTTAACTGGTTCATCAGTCGACAGACAAGTTTAAGTAATTAATATTATATTTTCTCAGTTTTATATGAGTGTGAACTGAATATTCTGGGTTTTAAACTGTTGAACAGACAAAACAACTTGAGGGCGCCACCATCGTTCAGTTTATAGACTAAAGAATGAATCGATGAATCCAGACAATAAGCAGCAGATCAATCAATGGTGACAACAATCATTACAAACTGCACTGCGTCACTTCCAGCTCCTCTCTGTTGCGTCCTGCTCCTTGTTTTCTCCAGTCGGACTGGATGAATATGAACTGACAGCTTCTGACATGAAGACATAATTGATGTGTTTTGCCACAACAAACCAAACACTTTGATTAAGCGCAGCGACGTGATACTATCAGGACCGTCTGCAGCGAGCAGCAACATGCCAGCCGGAGAGCGTTACACGAATATCTGGTGTCTGAGTCACGCTGCCTGAGAGCCGAACTCGCTTCAGGAAAACAGCACAAGGATCAACACGGTTTAAATTTAGAGCTCTCACAGACGAGCACACTCAGCATGTTGTCGTAAAAGGGAATTTTAGGCCAAACTGAGACGCGAGACGTTGAGGGAAGATTGCATAAAACAACAGAAATCAGTATGTGCGTGTGATGCATCTGTAGGTGTGACTTAATGCAGCGCTTGATCTTTTCCAGGATGACAGCAAATCTCCACCCAGCTCACCCTCCACACACCCACGCGCACAAACCTCCCGACTATTTATAGACTCGGTGTAAAACAGAAGAACTCCAAAAATAAAGGAATGAACTTTTTACCCCAAACAACAATACGACTGGTTTCTGGTTCACAGACAGAGAGAGCGACTGTTGAGCAGAGGAAGAGATGGAAATCAGCCATCTCACGCCGTCCTCGGCTGCTCGTCGCTCTCCGAGTCTGACCATGTGGATGTGTGCTGTACATCTTATGTGTCCACACAGCAGAAAGCAAAAGCTAATGGGTGACATGTGTGTGGGGGTGGAGGGTGATGACAGGGGGTGGATGGACAGTTGTGAATGGCCCCATGTGATCACCTCAGGGGACCTTCAGGAAGCCGATGTTGAGTCTTTTTCAGAACTGAACTCTGAATCGATCTTTAAAAACAGCAAAAAAAAAAGAGGCCAAACTGCTTATTTATAACTGAATGTAATGAAAGTTGGAAAAGCTATAAAGGGCAGAATAATTACAAGCAAAGGTTCGGCATCTTGCAGAGAGTGAGATGAGAAGATTGATACCACTCATGTCTGTAAGAAACTCCAACAAGCAGCCGGCTAACTTAGCTTAGCACAAAGACTGGGAATGGGGGGAAACAGCTAGCCTAAAAGCCTTTTCTCTTATAAATTCTAACGTGTACGTAAGCTAAGCATCCAAACAGAATTATGTTAGATTTATCTTATGATACTTTAATACTAATACTTGGGCTAACTGGCTTCTTATTTACCTGAGAGCTGTTAGCTTGTTGTTAGCCTCAGTCTGTATGTAGCCATGAAGTCAAGCTATAACATTTAAGACCCTTTTACAGGGTTTGTGTTTTAAAACAAGTCAGACGGAAATGTTAAAAAGTCAGCTGGAGACAGCGTTTACAACCAACTCGTGGAGCTAATGTTAGCTTAATTAGCTAGCTAGCAACAGTTCAGAAAATCTGCCAATGACGGTTCTCATTTCAATCAGTCGCCGGCTAGAAATGAGAAGCAGCTTTTAACTACTTCTGTCTGAAATTGAGGACTCGTTTCAAAGTTTACTCAGAACTCTGATGGTAACTTCATGTCGGCTGAGTGGAATAGTTAAAGTAAATAAACTGGAACCAGCGGGAGGTCGATATACAAAGCTTTGGAAAATGGCCGCCAATGATGTAAAGAGTGAAGTTTAAACGAATGCAAAGACATGTTGTGGTCCCTAAACTATTTGTGAAAGACAAATAATCTGATTTATTATTCACTATAGTGATACAGATAATCCTGATGATAAAATATTGCATTTGTAAAGATCACCACCATCATCATCACCATCATTGGAACTCTTCCTGGCTGTAAAACTGCATGACATTCATTGAAGACATCAGTACACACTAGTTTTCTGTATTGTCCTCCACACAAGCCCTCCTCTGTGTGGGACCCTCTGACTGGAGGCCACAGCACTGAACAATATTTTGTGAGCTGCCTTTATTACTGCGGGGTTAGAACATGAAATGCAGTAAATGGAGAACAGTCGGACTGACTGTCAAGCTGGAACCTTCTGCCGTCCTCTTTGTGGTGGGACGCACCAGCACACAGATTTACCTCTGGGCAAAATGAGGGGCTTTTCAAGTCAGCATGAGTACATGAATCCAGCTAACAGCTGATTTCCAGACACCTGTGCGTTGCCAGAAATCTGCACTAAGTTGTAAAAGTGCAAAAAGTATACTGGTCATGTTTGGATGGATGACATGAGGCAGAGCGTGTCCACAAAGTTCAACGTGTATCATCGACTTTAACAAACAAATACATGCTAAATTACTCGTCAAAGTCCCTTTTAAGGTCTGAATGTGGAGGCAGGTAACTGGATCTAATATCTGGTTTGGTTAGGGATACCCCTCTATAAGCAGCGGGTGAGTCACCACATGCTCAGCATGCGTGAATGATATCACACCGACATCTTTATAAGATGCAGCCGCTCTTCATGCTAATGTAGCGTTCAGGAACTACAACTGTTGTCTTTTGCTTACCCTTTTTACAATTTAAGTCCACCATTTTTGTTCAACATTATGGGAAATGCGCTTGTTTGCTTTCTTGCCAAGAGTTAGATGAGAAGATTGATCTCATATCTGTCCGTTAAATATAAAGCTACAGTACATCCCTGCACAGTTTCAGCCTGAGGGACATTATCGTGGACACTGGTGACGCAGCAGATCTGGGCATGCGTGCACCTGAAGCGGAGGCCAAGATACTGCATGAAGTGAAAGAGTCAAAAATCGCACTCCTTCTCAGAGTCATAACTCAGTCAGATCTGAACACACAGACGTGAAACACATATTGAATCATTCAGTGGGACTTCCACTTCCGGGGGGATATCATTACCTCTTATGTCCATCATGAATGAACCTCCAGAAATCCACTTAGAAATCACAGAAAAAAAGACACTTCAGAACTTGCCTGAGAATCATCACAATTTTAAGATTTCTTCAGCATCACAGTAATCCAGTAATAGTTGTCTGTACATCCATGGGTACACTGCAAACAGGAGCTCCCAACAGCTAATTCGGCATGCTATATAGCAATTTTCTACCAGAACAGACAAAGCGCTTTAGAATTTGCCTCTCTGAACTGCTTATCGGCCGGACACTTGGACATGTGGACAGGAGGATCCAGGGATCAAACCGCCAACCCTGTAACGACCAGCTTGACCTCCTGAGCCGCAGACTTAATGAATATAGGCAACAAAAATGCAGCTGAAAATAGAGGAGCAGCAGACCTGTAGCTGACATACAGCTCTTACTCTCCTGGTGGCTTTACTTGTTTGTCATATAAATTCACCCCCCCCCCCCCCCCCCCCCCACCTCCCTTACAGACATTAACCAGTCTGAATGTTGCTTCAGACACAAGAGGAGCCCCCTTACTGAGTTTACCTATAGGGCCCCAAAATATCTAAATCCAGCCCTGACTGGTTCAACTGCCCGCAACTCACTTCATGTAGACATGGAGACCCGGTCCGAGTCCGAGTCATCCTGAGGGGCCACAGGAAAACTGACACTAACAAAGTTCCTGAACAGAGTATTAATGTGGATGGAGTTTATAGTTTCAGCTCAGGTCACTTCTCTTACCAAGTGTCGCTGTAGAAAAGTAACTTTCATCCCTCACATGGCGCGAAGGTCTGACAGAAAAGTTCCCGAGTGTTTCCGACAGTCTCTGCCGGGGAGAGTCAACCGGTCCGCGGCGCCGCACAAAGCCCTAAACCGAGCTGCAGCTCCGGGCTCTAAACCACCACCGAGCCGAGAGATGAGCAGTAAGTTCTCCGGAGTCGGAGCGACACAAACTGAGTGTTTCAGCTTCTTCGGACTTCTTTATGTGAAGAGAGGAAGAGGACGGAGAGGAGGATTCTCCCGCTCCTGGTTCTTTCCTGTTGTTTATCAGTTAACTGGCGTGTCAAGCCCGCACGCCCCGCATCACGCACACACACACACACACTGCAGTACATCCACACTGTCCCGACAACAAAGCCTGGGGGGACCGCAGCTTACCTCCCGCTCAGCCCCGCATGTCCGTCCTGTCCGTCTCTGCGTGTCTCTGCGTGTCTCCGTCCAGCGGTTCAGTCCATCGGTGAGTCTCCGGGAGCACGCGCTTCTCAGGCTTGTCAGAAAGCACCTGGACGCGTCAGGAGGCGGCATCATCATCATCATCATCATCACCACCACACACACGCGCACACACGTGCAAACGCACGCGCAGAAACACACAGAGGAAAGAAAGAGAAGATCAGCATCGTGATATTTTCTGTGTGACATGAAACCGAAACTAAACCGGAGTTAAAGGTTGAAAACACGTGTTTTAATTTGTGTAACTGATTTATTTTAATGTTAATTCATGTTTTTTTCAACAGGTTCCTCCAAACTGAGAAGAAACACTGATCAGGTTCACTACTGCCTCCTAGAGGACACTGTGGAAGCTGCACCTTCACTCGTCTCTGCTCATCATCGATCCTCTTTCCAGCGGGCTGCACCTAACCTTTATTTCCACTACGGAGTAATCTTTGCCCTAAAACATGTCAGAAAAATGTGAAACAAATGTCTGTTTATAACTGAAAAGTCCAAAACTCAAATTAATTCACGTTATTATTGAAGAAAACAAAGAGAACCAGCAAATATTCACATTTGACCTCAAATAAAACTAACAAGGCTTTCAAGTAAATATACATCAGCCAGCTACGCATGTTATGTTTTAATAAAGACTTGTTCAAAATCAGGATTCACAA
Source organism: Enoplosus armatus (assembly GCF_043641665.1). Classification (NCBI taxonomy): domain Eukaryota; kingdom Metazoa; phylum Chordata; class Actinopteri; order Centrarchiformes; family Enoplosidae; genus Enoplosus; species Enoplosus armatus. The sequence continues at coordinate 1,364,133 of NC_092197.1, forward strand.
TATCATCTTCAGTTCTGTTGGCACAGTTTGCTTAAGCTGTTAAAACTGGTACAACGCTTTCAAGTGAAGCTGAACATTCTTCTAAACATCTTTCATCAGCATATCAAACATTTTTAATTCTTAATAAACAGTGCCAGCAGATGGAGGGAGATGAGGAAGTACTCGAGGCAGAAAATAAAGAACAAGCAGAGACAAACCACAAGTTGAGCAATTCCTGCCTGTTTCCTCACGAAACCCTCAAGACTGACGTATAAAACTGATTGTGGATCTGTGGAAAATATGACTTCACCAGGTCATCACCAAACATGTCTTAGACACTATTCATTCAGACCCAGTGGCGGTTTGACTGGTTCACTGCGTAAACTCATTTTAGAGTTTCTTAAAGCTGCTGAATTGTTTTTTTGTTTGTCTGCTGTTGTTGTTTTTTGGCCACTTGGGGGCAGCAGAAGAAGCTGTACACCATTTATCACATATTAACACCTTATAAAGACGATATGGTGAACGTCCACATCCAGCCGTCACAGAGCAACACGATCCTTCACGTGGAGTCGTGTTAGTGTCACCTGGTGAACATGAGTCCAGCGTTCTCTCTCTGTTAGCTTTTACTTGTTTCTGGTGCCTCTTGGTTTGTAAAACCAAAACAATGAGCTGAAAGAGGCTAAAACGCTTCGTAGCGCTGATGGACCTGCAGAGTTGGTGATGAATCTCTTGATGTATATATCAAATACTCATAGAAGTTTATCAAGATTTTTAATTGTAATTTCTAAACTATGAAAAGCTGATTTGACAAGTTACAAAGAACATTGTTAATGTGATTAATCAACTGGTAATTATTATTCTCTATTCGTCCATCGACAGTATTAAGCAGCATCCTACATCATCCTGCGTTCACGTGGTGAGCTGATCATTTCCTAAATTATTAGTTCAGTAGATCAACTTGCGTGATGAGATTTATCAATTGACCTTTTTGAATTTAATGTGGCAAAGCAAGTTTAAAATTCAAAGTATGTAAGTATAACCATGAAAAGGTACTTAAAGTATTAAACGTAAAAAATGTCCCATGTGACTGTTTTAGTGTTATTATACATCATTAGAGGATTATTCCTCCTCATTAATGTGAAGCAGGAGTTTACTGTTGGAGTTGAGGTCGAGCTCATTCTGAACTATCAGCTAATGATTATTAGTTCATTGTGGATGAATCAGCTGATTATTTTCTCCATTAATCGATGGATTGTTTGGTCACAATGACCCAGAGCCCAAAGTGACGCCTTCACAAAGCTTGTTGTGTCCAAGCAACAAGGTATTATTACACACAAATTAGTTTCTATTATTTTATCATTCTTTTACAGTTGATTGCCTTGATGTTGACACACACACACACACACACACACACACAATCAGGACACACAGTTCAAACAACTACAACAAACCACTTCAACTGTCTGCAGGTGAATACAAACACATCTGAAAGTACTTCCACCAGCTGCTGCCTCACAAAACAAACAATATTTAAAGCTGCACTGATCAATATTTCTATATAAACAAAGGACCAACTCTGCAGCTCCTCTCAGCTCTGATTAATAGAGCTGGGTCGATATATCGGCTGATATTAGCTTGTTGCAGATATAGTGGCTTATACATGACGGAAATGTCAGTACAGAAAAATGTGTTTGAGGTCTCTGAGAAAACGTCTCTTCTTTACATAGTTTGTCCACCAGAGAGCGCTGACAAACAGCAGAGCTCAAAGAGAGTGAATATTAAAATATTTCACATTTAAATTTATCGAGTGACCGTAAAAACGTCTCTAAATGAAAACTGACGTTGCTCCGTATCAGCTGGACGTTAACGTCAGCTTCATAAGTTCAGTCAGTGTTTCTGCCCCCAAGTGGTCAAACATGATCAGTCCGTCTCCACGTAACACTTTTTTGCTGTCTAATAAACATGTTTTCTCTTCTTCCCTCCAGAGAAAGTTCACAATATTCCAACTGTGTCTACGTTTCCTGAAGATTTAAAACCATCATCATCATCATCATCCATCACCCACTCCTCCTGTTACGGTTGACTCACCGGTGCTTTTTGTTCTGTCTTCACCTGGAAGTTTCCCAGCAGCTCCAGCTGTGGGTGTTTTCAGTCGGTCCCTTGTATCAAACAAGACAGGATTTAAAAAAAAGAAAGTGAACGAAGCGACATCAAGCCAGACCAGCTGGCTTACAAGAGGGGGGACCCAGAACTGGGCTGCGTTTGGATCTGAGCTCAGTCCGCACTGAGCAGAGGTAGTCTACACTCGTCAGACCCTGACGCTCAAACGCCACCCCCTCCGTCCCATCGACACGCACACACACACACACACACACACACACACACACACACACACACACACACACACACACACACACACTCCTCTGTTACACTCACAATCGTACACTCATACCCTGTGACCTCCTGTGTCCGAGCTGGCCGGTCTGTGGAGGAGCCGGGTCACCTGTCGTTGTCACTCAGGGTATATTTAGGTCTGAGGTGTCAGTGATGCTGCCTGTGTGTGTGTGTGTGTGTGTGTGTGTGTGTGTGTGTGTGTGAGAGAGAAATGTGTTGCTGACACTCAGGGCCTCCGTGGGCCTTGGTCTAAGAGCCCAGGATTACTGCTCCAAAGACCGCCGGCTCTACACATTACACATGCAGAGAGAGAGAGAGATCAAACCAGCGAGTATGTCCTAGATATCAGCACACCGAGCATCTGCTGGTCTGAGGATTACCCTCAGCTGTCCACTCCCGTCAGAGGGAGGGAAGGAGACCAGCAGGCTTGGTTGACTTCCATGATCTATGAATCCATCAAATATCGCAGCAGAAACATGACGGACTCATGGAAAAGCCCCAAAAACAACGACCCCCCCCCCCACTGGTTTCTAGGCCAAAGACAAGTAAAACAGGCAAGATGGCCGACACACATCCCTCCAGGGTCAGGTCAAACAACACCGTGATGTTCTCAGTGGGTGTGTTTCCATCCACCTGCTTTCAGCTGCTTTTTCAATTCGCACATAAAAAAACGCAATAAAAGTTGGTCTATCGATGAAGTGACTCGGTTTGTCGACGGTTATGGTGCAAACAAGTCATTTGATTAAACTGTGAGAACTTGTTGTCCAGTTAGCGATCAAGCTAACTAGCTTGCTAACTGACAGTTAGCTAGCTCGCTAGCTTGAACAGCTTTTTTTTCCCTCTTCAAGAAAAGATGGAAAACTCTTTATTGAATGAATTGAAGTACAATCCTGAGAACAAAATGTCAGTGGGAAGGAAACATTGCAGTCCAGAGAAAGAGGCTCAGAGTGACAGCATCTTTCTGGCTAGCGTGTTAGCCGTTAGCTTGCCATCTACAGTAGTTCACCAACTAGCCCCGCAAGTAGCCTCCAAATGAATGAGCTAAAAGAGGCCGGTTGGGCGTTTCTTACCACAAGCTACTCTCACACATTTGTTTGATCCAGTGTTGGATGTATGAAAAGTATTGAAGTGTGAGCTTTAGACATCACTCGCTGTATTTTAGCTCCTGACTGTCGCCTGCAGCTGGTCCACACTAGAATGGACTTTAACTTGGTCTCATTATGTCCAAATCAAAGATATAATCATTATATAATGCAGTTTTGCCACTGAAAGCAGCTTTCCAGGAGCCTCCACGCTGCAGACTGCAGGTCAGTGGGTTTCAGTCAGTGAGGACCTGCTGAAGGAGATGAAAGCAGTTGAAGCGTAAACGATAATTCTACCTGAAAATACATTTTGCGCATGATTTCTCTGCTACAACACACAGAGACGGAGACGAGGGCAGCTTGTTAGCGTTTAGGCTCGAAGGAATGTGTAAAATGTCCTGGTGTGTTAAATTCACATGTTTTAATTTCCCCACCGTTGGTTTGCATCCATCCTTTACCTCCTCCTGAAAAAGAAATGTGCTGTTCATTCAACCCCCTCCCTTCTCCGCCTGTTTAGACTCCTGTCTGCACCATTTAGACTTGAGGAAGGAAATGAAAAGAGGTGGGAAGGAGGGGAAAAAGCTAACAGTGGAAGAAGGCGAAACACGGGGCTGAAATTGAATTATGGCAGATTGGAGCTGTCAGGGAAATCATTCTAGTTCTGGTCTGTTTAGAGGCTGAAACAAACCTTCAACCAGCATCAACAAGCCTCAGTCTTTCAGAGGTTAAATGATCCATGACAGTAGATCCATGTTTACTTTAACGTGTTGACAATTTGAGTACAAGACGTCCAATAAAGAGAGAGATCTCACGGGACCCGAATCATCACGGATTTCTTATCTAATAAACATCGTAGAGTCGAGGCACCGAAACTTTCACCAGGTGGAAAAGTTTGTGCTTGAACCAAAAGAGTGAGCTCTGACCTGTGACTGTGCGCTGCAGTCCCCGAAGTGGGTGTTAAAATATGAGCTCCAGTTAGCAGCAGCGTCAGCTTCGGGCCAGTGTCAACCAGGGATGTATGATAGGGACTGGATACCGACTCAAAGATGGCTCCCAGTCACTTGAATGGAAACTGCTCGCTGCACATGCACGTTGATGTTTCTGCCCACGTGCTCTCGCTCGGTCCGTAGACCGATTAATTAATGGATAAATCTAAAAAACATATTCATTGAAACACGTCCTTTGTCCATCTCATAACAACACATTGATCTGACGCATCAGGGCAGGCAAGATGGCCGACACACATCCCTCCAGGGTCAGGTCAAACAACACCGTGATGTTCTCAGCGGGTGTGTTTCCATCCACCTGCTTTCAGCTGCTTTTTCAATTTGCACATAAAAAAACGCAAACAAAACGAGTTGGTCTATCGATGAAGTGCAATGGAAACAGGATCAAGAGTTTTGCGAAGGTTCAGGTCTGCTTGTTTCATGTACAGTGTGTGTGTGTGTGTGTGTGTGTGTGGCGTCCATACGTAATGTTTAACGCTCACCGTCTGTGTCGGCCGATGGAGGAGGAGGTGGATGAGGTGTTGGAGAAACATAAACAAGCAACGACAGAAGCAATAAGCTCCGTCTGAAGGGAACCAGATGTGTCCAGGGAAAGACCCCCAAAATATTATTACTGGAAGCAGAAAGTCTTCCAGCACTCGTCCTCCTCCACCTCTTCTTCACCTTTACCTCCACCTGACGGTCGGAACAGAGCTTCATTGTACCTGAAACATCTTCCAGGTTCTGATAGTGTGACTCTGGGATTTGCTGTTTTTCATACAAACTCTGCGCCGTCTTTCAGTTTCCTGAGTGTCGGGCAGAGTCAGTGCGGCCGAAGCTGCTGTCGGGGAGATAAAGTTACCGTGAAAGCCATGAGCGTGTGTAAACTAATCCATCCTCACCCAACTGCCAGGCATAGTCCACAATCCACAGCATGTCTCCAGGCATTCCCCCCCTCCGGTCTGTCCGCCGCCCTCGTGTACCTGCTCCACGAAGGAGGTCCGGACTTTCTGTTGTTTCTGCAAAGTGAGATAATAATTTATGTCATCATTTATTGTACAGAAATGATCAAAACAGTAAAGTTTAACTGTCTTTTGATGTTGTCGTAAACTAAAGACGATAAACTGTAGAACCGTCACATCACTGCTGTTGGTTTCCTAAATTTAACTTTATGATCAACTTACAACGTGAACAACTCGTGTTTTAGTGTACGGACAATATTCACTGTGGCACTTTAATACTTTTGTCTTCTCATATAATTTAGATTTCGTGTCCTTTATATATTTATTTATTCTAGTTATTATTCTCTATTGCTTATTACAAGCCTTTATAGCACAACCTGCATGTCACTACACATATTGTATGTGACAAATAAAACCTTTTAATCTTTGAGTCCAGGGCTGCAACAATTATTTCCTTTATCAATTCACCTGTTGATTATTTGATGATCAAGACGACGACTTTAAATGTCTCGTTTTGTCCAAAAAGATGATAGAAAACAGAAATGTTCACGTCTTTGTTTGCAGCTGAATGTCTGTTTCCTTGTAAGTGTTCACATATTTGTCCAATAAAGTTTCATGTTTGGATGCACTAAAAATAAAAAAAATGAAATTATTTCTATTATTATTATTCATTTTCTAACAAATCCGAATCATTTCAGCCCAACGACAGCATCATCTGAAAAGTAATTTGAAACAGCGTGAATGAAACACTGATGAGCTGCTTCAGATGCCGGTCATTTCTCAGCGCAGCTCCGCTCGCGGCGGCCGCGCAGGTTGAGGTCGTTCTTACGGGAAGGGTCAAAGGTCACGGCCCCCACCTGGACGCCGGTGTCACTCCCAGCTGACACGTCATAAACACTCATCGTGAACAGCGACATCTCTCTCGGACGAGACTGCGAGAGTCTCAGTTTCCTTTTAAACGATAATCATCTAAATAACTGATGGAAGCATGTGAGTCAGTTGAACATGCAGTCAACATGCCGTCACAGATCAAACCAGACCGGCAGTAAACCCCCCCCCCCCTCCATCCATGTTCCCTTGTCTCGGTGAGGGTCGGAGGGTAAGTGTTGTCACATGGTCGGCATAACTCTCCTAATGACTGACAGCTGGACGCAAGAGCTGAACTCTGGTTACCAAAGAGACGGTCCGAAGGCGAACATGAGGACACGTACAAAAAGGTTCACGTTCGAGGTTTCTACTGCGAAAACTGGAAGGAACAAATTACATCTACTCGTTACTGTAATAACGTCGGCCTTTTGTGTATTACTTAATTTTACTTTTACGGAAGTCATTTTTTATTTCAGGTTTTGTGCTCGGCTCCGTTACAGAGCAACGACAAAAGTCACATGAGGAAGCCGTTGCTTCTGGTTATGAGTAACATTATGTACTTAAAATAAAGGTTTCATGCACTTTACTTCATTTACTGATGTAAAGCGCCGGCTTTACATGCTGGCTACATGCTAAATGCTAATATTGGCAATAAGCTAATATTAGCCGACAGGTAAGTCTAGCTCTACTCACCAGGATTCATAATATTTTTTGCACATTTTAGCTATTATTTTCAGTAATAAATAAAATAATTTCAAGCTTACTGTGTTAATGGAACAGTCATTTTTATGCAGCTCAAACTGCACATCAGAAGAGGAATTAGCAATTGCCAAAATTATAAAAAAACATAACAGATGGTGTTTCCTGTTTACCGGGAATGTTTTCTATTTTTGAACCACAAAATGAACAGATGAAGAGTTTCACTTCAGCCATCAGTAGAACATGTTGTGCTGAACATGCGTAATATCATGTGTTAACTCTACATGCTACATTAGTTTGAGTTTTCCTGTAGCTGGCGGGTTTAATCCCTGCTAACTATAAAGCTCCACGTCATGTTTCTCCAAACTGACTGAAAGGTCCGACGACTAGCTTCTGAATTGTGAAGTACTTTATGGACCTTTACAGCCCACGGCGCCGCAAGTCTTTTTTTTTCATATATTTTCCCTAATTGCCCTGTAACAACGATCTGTGCAGCCATTTGTTTATGCTCTTGTTAGTGGGTCTCTCTTCTGGCGGCGTGCACATGCTGCATATTCATTAACAGGACGGCTGACAAAAGGGGGTTTGTTCCTCAGTCTTCACTGTATTCACCACCGCAGTTATAGTGAGTCCTCAAACTCCGTACTGTCCTACAAAGGCAGTGAAGGGGTTCACATTTTGACCTACAAACTGCGGGACAGACAAGTTTCAAAGCCTTCGTTTTATGCTAAATATATATTATTTTATATGTTTTACAACAAAAACAAAATGTCCCTTTACTTAAGACTGGCTGTAGCAATCTCCCTAGCTAGCTTTAACTCGTTGCTTTAGCTTTAGCCTCGTTACAACAGTTACTGGTTTTTAGCTCTGTTTTGTAGTTTCTTTGTTGAACTTAGGTTTCTATAAACAGAAGTCCAGAAGTCAGATCTGGTTGTACAGTTACTCAGTTCTGACAAAGGTTTGGCTTCCTGGACACCAACGTTCCTGTAAAGCCTTTTGTTTAGGATCTTGTTAGTGGGTTTCTCTCGGGGTATTCATTAAACAGGATGTTGTTTCTCAATCTTTCCTGCAGAATCCACAAAGTGAAACTTACTCCGGTGTAAAACATCAGTAAATGTGGCCTCGTCCCATTAGCTAATCTAAATGTGGAGCCTAAACTAACCTACGCTATTAAACGTAACCATAGAGCAATCAGACCCTGGCGAGGTCCGCCACACTGATGTATTTATAGAAGTCTCATCAACACAGATGATCACTAGCAATACAAAAGAGTGTGTGTGTGTGTGTGTGTGTGTATGCAGAGTCATATAGTGCAAACCACAGGGGGGCGACTTTGAGGTTGTAACTGGGGAGGAACTGGGTTGGTTTATTTCTGGAGCATGTGTTGCTCTGGTCCAGGGACCAACAGCTGAGCATGTGCCAGAGCAAGGGCAAGTCATGATGTCTGTCCCGGCAGAAACGACCAGATGCAGGTTCTGATAATCAACATCGCTGCCGACCTTCAGCCTGAGCGCGCACACACACACACACTCACTGCAACACAATCCCTGCAGTGTGTGTGTGTGTGTGTGTGCGCACAGTCATACAAGACAGTGTTCCTCAGCCTTTTATTACTGCATCACTTTCATTCGTCTCCCTCAGAAACTTCAAACCGAGTCTCCTGCTCTGTCATTGTGTGATTGGCTCAAGTTATTACCAAAGCAAATTGGGTTAGCTAACCACAGTGCTCTTAATCATCTGAGCAGCAGCAGACGGGGGCTGAGACAGATGAAAAGTAGAGACCAGAGACCTTCATCTGAGTCGATATATGAAGGTCTGCGGGGAGCCAAATAACAGGGAGCTCATGAGGATCCGCCTAAAGGGTTCTGTGGTCAGTATTCTGCAGCTCTGTTGTGAGTACAGTGTGTGACGGTAGCTTTGGCTAACTGCCTTTATTATTTCAACACATTCATCATGTTAATGTATACTGTCAGGATTCGAGTCCCTTGAGGTTTTAAACATCAGCTATCTGAGTGGAAAGAATCCCTTTTATCATTTGATGCAGCTACATCATTTGTTGACGTTAAAGTGACGCCGCTTATTAATTAGACGTACGGCTGCTCAATAATTAAAAGACTAAGTGAAGCTGGCAGTTCATGTCCAACCAAAGAAACGTCCCGCTCTGATTTGTGTGAATGTAAACATCACGATGGAGAAGAGAGAATATGTAGAGACTGATTTCCTGATCAGCTGTTCAGTGTCACCGTGATCCAGTGCCTCCCTCTAGTGGACAGCTGAGGTACAGCAGGAGGGATGAAGGAGGACATGCCATAATGTATAAGACCGAATGCAGCAAACTGGACATAACATGCGTAGATGGAAATATCAAGGACATAAAGACCTGATGTCCTGAGGACGCAACTCAGCCTGGAATGCAGACATTCAAGTGACTGTTAACATTTCTTGTTGGAAAGTCAAACGACTTCAAAGAGACACAAATAGATGTAAAACAAGTAAAAAGAGACTTAAAACAAGTAAAAAGAGACGCAAAATAAAAAAAAAGACATGCAAGAGATGCAAAATGACAACAAAGAGACGTCAAGTTACTAAAGAGACGTAAAATGACGAGATGCACACTGACTAAAAGGTCAGCAGTCTCGTGTGTGGAAGGTCTCTCTCTCTCTACGCTTGCTTTGCATATCAGACAGAACTGTCAGCTCATTTCACTCCATTTCCACCTTCAGTCCGACTTCGCCTCCACTCTGATGAGACCGGGGGGGCGGTCACCAGAGGCAACCAGCCGGGCGGATTCAAAGGTCTGGATCCAGACAAACGCTGCTAGGATGTGAAACACTTAATGTTCTTTTGTATATCCAGCTCACTTTTTATTTTTCAACTCTTTTTCAATTTAATTTTGACACTTGTATTTTTTTGGATGGGGTTCTCTATATTCCGGACGTAAACTAAAAATCATAAATAAATAAAGTGCTGACAAAAGACTTGTTGGCAAACCGATTTGATTTTAATACAAAATAAATAAACAAACATTCACGTCAGACAGAATCACAGACTCTCTTCAGGAATGAACAATAAAAACAGTTGTTTGGCTGACTGACACCAAAGTGAACATCAGATCTGGAATATAAATCAACTTGACTAACAACACCAGATCCATCAGAGTCTGACATGTTCTTTGATACAGTTTGGAGGTGAGTTTTATTAAGACAGAGACATGTTAAAGACACTCAGACCGGCTCCAGCCCGACAGTCCACTCCTTTAATGTGATGAATCAAGTATAAACCAAAAGGCCAATGAGCAGTTCAGTCCACCTCAGACGCTCAGGAGGAAGCTGACACTTGTTCAACATGTTCATATTTTCTACCTTCATGTCCACACAGACGGATGTTCAGTCACTCAGACCAATCAACCCGAAAGTCCTCATCAGGAGTCTCCAGTCATGATGGAGAGGAACTCCTCCTGATTTACTGGAAAACACAAGTTCAGTCAGAGAGTAACATTAACGCTCATTTTGAAAATATTAGACAGCCTATGTTAGTTAGGGAGTCTCTATGGCTGCAACCATCTGTCATAAGGACTATAAAGCGCCAGAAAAGAGTGGAAATAGCCCGTTACAATTCCCTAAAGGCCAAGAGGACGTCTTCAAATGTCCGTTTTGTCCGAAACCCAAAGAGATTCAGTTTGCTATCACATAAGACAAAGAGCAGCTGCAGATACTCACATTAAGGTAACGTTTGTTCTTTTTGCCTACAAAATGATTCTGTTGTTGACAAGCAGCTAATCCAGTCGATCCAGTACCAGTGAGGCTGCTGGAATAAAGTGTGCATCAACAGCGAGCACACCACCTCAGCCGGGGCCATTATCAAACACTAACAACTGAAATAAGAGTGGTGTTCCACCTCCAGGTCCCTGGTGCTGAGCACGCCAGCTTACTGTGACAGAACCATAATTATTGTTATTAATTTGCTGCTTTTCCAGCTATGACAGGTAAAATACCTGCTGCAGAAAAGGCATGCCGATACATGTTTTCTTATTCAAATGATTGCAGTGTAGATATCACTGAAATACCTTATATTACTATTTATTATATTAGTAATAAGTGTAATTATTTTAAGGACAATGCAAAGCGTCTCATGGTTTCAGAAAACAACTCACACATATTCAGTCAAAACCATTCTGGTTTATCTCCCCCTAGAGGCCAGAAACAGGCATAGCATACATGGCATATCTACAAATATCCACAGTGACTCCTCTCCTCTCACTGTGTAGTGAGCTTCATGTCCGTGATGTTGTGTACCTGTATTACACATTAGTGTGCCTCTTTTCCACTTAATCATAAAAAGGAGTATGCCTATAATCAACGAGAGGGGCCGTGTGTATGGTGGATTAGGCAATTATTGCATACACTGAATTTACATAGTTCACAGACTATTTACAGAATAATATAAAGTCCGACTTTGTCATCAGGTGCTGAAGAAGAGACGATATCAGGCCAGTGAAAACCACTGATTTATTCCACCACATGGTAACAGAGAAACAAAGTGTTTGAGAAGATCCGTCTTCTGTTAAAGGTGCACAACAAAATGATTACTGTCTGTTTATCTGCATTAAACATATATATTCCTATATTCCTATAGCTTTTTACTTTCACTCAATGAAGCAGGCCGATTCAGAAGTGACAGCCTTGACAGGACAGTGTCTGTCCATGTGTCCACCACGTACCCCGTGTAGGAAAGCTTCAGTCATGTGAGAACAAATTGAGTTGAACTGGATCCTTCCATCAGTTCTCATTATAACACAACACAGTGTGATCACTTACTTTCACCGTCTCCGTCAGCGTCGAACTCATCGATCATGCCGCGCAGCTCCTCATCGCTGATGTTCTCCCCGAGCTCTCGAGCCACTCGTCTCAAGTTCCTCAGACTGATCTTTCCTGATTCATCATCATCAAACAGCTTGAAGGCCTTCATGATCTCCTCCTTTGGGTCTCGCTCCAGGATGCGATCAGTGACTGCGGAGAGGTTGATCATCAGTCAGTGAAAGATTTATTCATACTGAGTGTCATGATTCCTCCCTTCCATCAGCCGTCGTCACTTTGACCATCACATGTATTTCTATGTCTCTCCTCATAGAGATTCAACTGAACTGAAGGCAAACTTACCTACTTCATTGAAATCCTCAAATGTTATTTTGCCGTTTCCCTCTCTGTCATAGTCTTTAAGAATCTTCAAAACATCCACTTTCTTCACTTCAAAGCCGAGTGCTCGCATCGCCACCTGTTGGGATTTTTAAATTGTGATAAACAGTATATTTACATGGAAATGAGAATGTCTACGTGCACATTTAGTATCCTGGTTTGGATTTTTTCAGAGAAACCAGGTTATGTACATCTCTGCATTCATTGTAACAGTATCCAGGTTTCTGATTATCTGAGTGCAGGAATGTTTATAACTTCTCTACATGTCAGCTGATCGCCATCATTTCTGAGTTAACTCAACATTTCAGAATTTGGCTTCTGGCTGTCTGAACTGCACCTGCCCACCGTGAGTGGAAAACAAGAGCGGCAATACATTTTATCCTATTAACTGTAAGTAGTATTACAATTTGAACGTATCATATTTTAAACAGTCAATACATTGAACTGCTGTTGACTGTAAAATCACCCACAGAATTATGAATAAATTGCTGACCTTCAGCTCGTGGTAATCAATTTCTTTATCTTTGTCGGTGTCAAACAACTCGAAAGCTTCTTTGATTTCATGTTTCTGATCCTCGGTGAGCTCTCTCCTCTTCTTGCGTTTGGTTTTGTCTGCAGGAAGTTCAGCTCTGGAAAGACAGATGACAGTTTCGCACCAAATTCTGTGACCCTATCAGGAATTTTCAGCTATTTTGCCACATGTATATTATACTTTTTCACATACTTATTAGCTGTAACCAAAAAGGGAACTTCCATAGTATTTAGATGAGGTCACAAATTTAGATAGCTGTGATAACACAACCTGTAGTGAATAGGCCTGTCTGTAGAGCACTAATACTCAAACTGTCAATGTGTACACCGAAATCACAGCTGTCAAAAAGTGTGGCCCTCCTGAACACTGGAGGCCCCATCTTTGTTCACAGCTATCAAGATGCAGTATGAGAAACACGTTTGTGGTGGCAATATAAATTATTGTAGCTGATATTCCTGATCAGGTCATAGAATCTGATGAGTCACATAATTTAATGTAACACCTGTTTAACGATCATTCAATGGGAACCATTAGTTAGCAAGATTTAACTGTAACAGTCGGCGTTAAATTCACTTTTAACTAAACAGTGTGCTACATTAGCACGAGGAAATAAGTACTGTAAGCTAACAAGCAGCTAGCTACTTGGCAACATCATAACAAAGCGTAACCTAGCAAGTTAATCGCAGTTTAGCGGACATTTTAGTTTTCAAACACTGATGATATAGCGCCAAACATGCTAACGCTAGCTAACGTGAGCTAGCGTTAGCTACACGTTTGCTGCCTTAAAATAAACTGTCAGAAGTGACACACAGAGCCGCGGACTGGTTTACCTCAGAGACAAACTCATCTCGGTGGATTCAAGGACCTAAAACAAGACGTTACTGTCGCTAAACACACAGATATCAGCGCTCCCGTCGGCACAACAAATCCGTGTATCCGCGCTCACACAGAAGCTTCCTATTGGTCGCTGGGTCAAGACGCAGCAGTAAAGTGTTCTCTGATTGGTTTAAGTCTTCTTCTTCTTCTTCTTCTTCTTCTTCTTCTTCTTCTCTTGATTGCAGCCAAGCGGAGCGTTATCGCCAGACTCTGGAGGTAAAGATATAAATTGGAAAACATTCTAGTCTTATATTCCTAAACAGATATTTGCATGTAGATGATGTTATGTTTTTAACCAACAGTGTGACTCTCCACTGAATGAAGACTGCAGTGTCACTGACATCTGCTGGCTATGTTGAGGATTGCCTTTCCAACGACAAAACGACGTAATTGACAGCTGAAAAGGAGCAAATCGACCTCCTGACCCAGCTCCTGTTACCCAGGCAGAGCGATGCCTGGTCGGCCTGCAGAGAGATAAAAGCTTCATGGATTATTCGGTTAGGACTGACTGAAAGATCCTGTCAGACCTCCCTTCATCATGTTAAAGCCTGCTTGTTCACGCTGGAGTCTCTTTTTTCTTTCCCAAAAGTTTGTCTACGAATCAGAGGATGTTTTTCCTCGTCCAGTTAAGAGGGGAGTCTTTTTTGTTTTTGCTTGTTCACTGTGTGTCTGCTGAGTCTGAGGCTGCTAACTGTTATTAAATAAGGAATTGACTCGACCTGTGATTTTAATAGGATTTTAATATTCTGCCACAATGATGTAAACCAAGAATTCAGAACATACATGAACACATTGGTGGCATAAAATATCCACAATCATAGGTAGATGTGCACACGTATGTAAACCCATGCTGGCTAAAAATAAACACGCAGGAAAACTGTTTTCCACCTACTTTTTATTGTATCCGGCAGGTAAAAGCATCTGAACATACTCTTGACACCATCGTGTCTCACTTAAGACTTCAAAACAATTATTATTTCATACATAAATAACCCTCTCTCATAGTACTTTCATGACAATTAGGGTCCGAGGCTGTGACTGGGCTCTTTGTTGGCCTCCTGTGCAGAGCAGCAGCATGTTCTTGTGGAAGGACTTTATGAATAAAACCTTGTTGTTTATCCCTCTGAGGAAATACCAGTTCAGACGGACAGAGCTGCCACACACGAGTTCAACCTACCAAACCTGTACGGAGTCACAAAAGGCAAACCAGAGACACACAGAGACACATGGAGACACACGTAGAGACACATGGAGACACACAGAGACACACAGAGACACATGGAGACACACATAGAGACACATGGAGACACACAAAGACACATGGAGACACACAAAGACACATGGAGACACACAGAGACACACAGCGACACATGGAGACACATAGAGACACACTGAGACACACATGGAGACACATAGAGACACACAGAGACACACGGAGACACACAGAGACACACATGGAGACACATAGAGACACATAGAGACACACAGAGACACACGGAGACACACAGAGACACATGGAGACACATAGAGATACACGGAGACACACATAGAGACACACAGAGACACATGGAGACACACTAAGACACACATGGAGACACACTGAGACACACATGGAGACACATAGAGACACACAGAGACACATAGAGACACACTGAGACACACATGGAGACACATAGAGACACATGGAGACACAGAGACACACGGAGACACACAGAGTGTTTCTGGTAGGACTGAGTTCACCACCAACAGGCTCCTGTGGAACAACACACAGAGACCTCTTGTGCTGCCGGTCTGGGTCGCTTCAGCAGAGAGAGGCAGAGGGGGAGAGAGGGGGAGGCAGAGGGGGAGAGAGGGGGAGAGAGGGGGAGGCAGAGAGAGAAGGAGGGAGGCAGAGGGGGAGAGAGGGAGAGGCAGAGGGGGAGAGAGGGGGAGGCAGAGGGGGAGAGAGGGGGAGGCAGAGAGAGAAGGAGGGAGGCAGAGGGGGAGAGAGGGGGAGGCAGAGAGAGAAGGAGGGAGGCAGAGGGGGAGAGAGGGGGAGAGAGGGGGAGGCAGAGAGAGAAGGAGGGAGGCAGAGGGGGAGAGAGGGAGAGGCAGAGGGGGGAGAGAGGGGGAGAGAGGGGGAGGCAGAGAGAGAAGGAGGGAGGCAGAGGGGGAGAGAGGGAGAGGCAGAGGGGGAGAGAGGGGGAGGCAGAGGGGGAGAGAGGGGGAGGCAGAGAGAGACGGAGGGAGGCAGAGGGGGAGAGAGGGGGAGGCAGAGAGAGAAGGAGGGAGGCAGAGGGGGAGAGAGAGGGAGGCAGAGGGGGGAGAGAGAGGGAGGCAGAGGGGGGAGAGAGGGAGGCAGAGAGAGAAGGAGGGAGGCAGTAAATAAACAATGACATAATTTTCATCAGATGAGTCTCGTCTGTTGAGGACTGGAGGAGAAGCTGTTAGAACTTCAGTCAGACTGTCTCCCCTCAGTGACTCATGACGTCCTTTTCACCACTATCGTGTGTTTTCACCACTATCGTGTGTTTTCACCACTATCGTGTGTTTCCCACAGAGACTTCTCACCGGCGGTGTGAAGAAGGTGCCGCTGGGTCTCAGCTTATCTCCGAGTGTCTCCTGTCTCACATGTGTGCGCTGAGATAGGTTCTGGGAGAAGACGTGGTATCTCAGCTCAGGAAAGACTCGGCCGTCTTCGTCGCTCTTTGTCCCCCCCCCCACACTTCCTCTCGCTCTGGTTAGTGAGGATCAATGGATTTAAACATTTACGCAACAAACTCAGTCACGGGGTCGACCTGATGGCCGGCTGTGACGTCCTCATTTCAGATCCAGCTGAGAACGTCTTCTTCTTCTCTGCTGCTCTCCATCAAAAGAAAAGGTGAAATAAATCCTGAAGTACACTGAAAACTGCAGTACTCTGATGACACCTGTAAATCCCAAAGATGCACATGCAGACTGACAGAAATAACTAAAACCCAGCGCAGTATTCAGGCACACCCAGCTGGGGACGACGGTCTCCCTCAAGTGCACTAAAACACACAGTTGAACAACAGCTGGGTGTGAGCGATTCTTCACTAATGTGCTTTAAGATGCGATAAAACATTTGTTACACTTGAGTCAGTTCATCCAAATAATGAAAACAAAAGTCACGTTTGGAGACGAGTGAGATTTAGTTTGAGACGTTCACAGCTTTAAAGAAATGAGCCATGACTTTGAACACCACAGACCTCACTGTTCAAAGTCAGGAGGATTCACTTTGACCTGCTGGTGGCGCTAGATGAAAAGTCAATGCGTGAAAAAGTAATGTGGTTCGTCCTCTGGGCACCGTGGATATCTCAGCTGCCATTGGAGACATGTACAGAGTGTAAATCTGCATGTTTCATAGAGGACGATGTGCAGAGGTCACATCTGCAACAGACTTCACAGCAATCCATCCAATAGCTGAGACATTATACACCCCCCCCCCCCCCCCCCCCAGAAATGTTATCTTCATGGTGGTGCATGAAGGACAGTCAGTTCATCCTCTGGGGGTCATGAATGTCTGTTGAGATATTCTAGAGCAGCTGGTTGGACATTAAGCTGCTGTCCGCTCTTTGAACTCTCTGTCTGTCAGACCTCCACCTCTCAGACAGAGGTGGGGTTTCATGCCTCCTCTCTGGCCTTGAACTCACTTCTTGTTGCTGATGTGAACGTGAGGAGGGGGGGGGCGTAATGACCGGAGCGTATTTACCTTGTCCAGGATCAGCAGGCTGCACAGAGGCGGCTTTTTGAGAGGACGCCACATGTGAGCGTGCCGTCCAGAGTACATGTGGTGTAAACAGATTCAGCCTGCGTGTGTGTGTGTGTGTGTGTTGGGGGTGGGCTGATGGAGTCAGAGGGGGGGCAGGGTGGAGAAAGAAGCAGACCCGACCTCAGAAAGCAGCTTCTGTTTTGACTCCTTTCAGAGCTCCAGTCAGAGGAGGTTTATTGAGGTTCCAGATCAGGGTCCTGCTCCAGGTCTGTTCTGCCTACGTGGACAAATTAGTTAATAAAGCTGGATTCAAATGTGTCTGGAGCTGTAACTAACTAACTAACTAACTAACTAACTAACTAACTAACTAACTAACTAACGGTGAATAAACCGGCTCCTTTGCAGGTTTGAGTTTAAGGACTTATCGCTATGACAACAGCTCCAGACACATTTTAATCCACTTTGGAGAACTGAAGAATCCAGACTGTCAAATCATCAACAATCAAATCAAGCCGAGGCCGTTATTTGAAGGTTATTTGAAGGTTATTTGAAGGTTATTTGTAACACAAAATACACGACGTAAACAATAAAAAAATACAAACATACTTCATATCCATTGAGCTCGTACACACTATGAATTGTGAATGGTTCTCAGTGCTTTAAGTGGTTGGGGAGGGGCTGCAGCATGTTAAAGTCTCAGTGTTAGTCGTGTGTGTTCATGTCATTAAACCAAATTCCCCTGAACCCCACCCTGACAGAGGACAAAGACCCCCTGTCCACTCTCTCTGCTCGCTGGGTGTGTCCACTTGAAGTATCAGCACTTGGTTGATGCAGATTTGACTTCTTGTACGAACCAGATTACAACAAAGGAGAAGACAGTGTGTCTCCATAAAGTCCACAAACAGCCAGTTTAAAGACAGCTCAGGACAACACATCTGGATCATGAGCCCCTCTGATGGGGGCCGTCCGGTGTTTCGACGTGACAGAGTTCCTGTGCACAGAGCCAGAGAAGAACTGGACCTGATCACACCAGGACGTGGTACAGGGGAGTCCATCTGTGTGACTTTGTGAAGTATGCGGTTCTAGAGGCTGGTGGTTGGTGAACTACTGCAGCTGGCAAGCTAACCGCTAACACGCTTACAAGTCGGGAACCAGAGGTGGAAGAAGTACTCAGATCCTTTACTGAAGTAAAAGTACTAATACCACACTGTGAAAATACTCTTGCATACATAAGTATCATCATCAATAGTACTCATAGTGCAGAACTGTGTTTACTCCAGCTGGCATTTTGTTCTCAAGATTGATTATTTCATTACGAGTTAATACAGACGGAGAAAGTCTCTCTGAGCTTCAGTGAGGGACGTATCTGAACCCCGTCCTCATCAGTGAGGGTGAACCAGGTCTCTGTTGTGAAGCGGTTCGCAGGCTGAAGACGAGGTTCAATAAACAAGACGCTGACACAACAACAGCCTCCGTCTGACGGCCCTCATGTGGCTTCACTTCTCCCCCCCCCCCACCCCCCCCCCCCCTGTGGATCCAATGTTTGCGGTGATGCTATTGAAATGAATGAAATGCGTCGTGTGTTTTTGATGTTGGTGTGAGCTCGTGACACCTGGTGGACACCTGAGAGCAGAGGAGTGGAGCTGTGACAGCAGCTCACATGCAGCTGTATTGTCCACATACTTACGGAGTACTACACGGTGTGAAATACTTCAGGTGATGAGTCTGTGGATGAGAGCGCACAGGTCACATGACCACAGTTTATTCTGAGTAAAACTCATTAAGCTGACAGAGCTCTTGTTCAGCAGCTGACAGTCGGATTGCTGACCTTTTTAACTCTTTATCACTTTAACCTTCTGCTGTAAAGCTCACTGAGCGCAACAATGGTGCAGTTAATGGTGCAGATTTAGCAGAGTGAGCGGGAGGAACGCATCGCTTACAGCCCAGAAACCTGAGTCCGGCTAAGACCCGACAACCTGGAGGAACAAATCTTCTCATCCAGCAGGATTTGCATTTGATTATTCAACTTGTTTCAAGGTAACTGGTCTCCACTTTGAATCTTATTTATGGAGTCGTCAGTGTTTTAATGCATTTCACGAACAAACTTAATCTACCTGGACTTCAAATAGACGACTGCAGGAATATCAAGACGGTCAACTTGAAACAGGTTGAGAGTTTTCTCTTCCATGTTGTCTTAAAGTGCAGAGAGCTCAGAATAGTGGAAAGTTTGAAAACAAACCAAAACAATGAGCTGAAAGACTGAAATATCACTATGAATGACTCGTCATTTGATCCATTGTTAATCTGAAAAGCTTTAAGCTCAGACTGTTTTCACGATGCCCTGATTTTTAAACTCGTGTCAATAATTCTTCTGAAATCACTTCTGCTCATTAGATTTAGTTTGACGCTTCTAGACAACACAATATTTATTTTGGTTTTGCAGTAAAAGCACCCACATGTGATGCCTTACATCAAAGCAGCCATACACTTTATATAAGGAGAGCAACGGCCTGGAGGTCTAAATGAAACAGTAAGTAAATGGTACACACCCCAAAACAAATACAGCGTCTGCCACAATACAGAACGCAGCGTCTCTCTGGACTCTTATTCTCTTAAATCTTCAATTAGTCTGTTTTAATTAAAGTCCAGAGTCTCCAGAGGAACTAAGAGACAGTGAGGAGGAGAAAAGGTCGGAGTGGTGAAGACGTCGGGTCGTAAATCAGGTGATGAAGAGGAGAAGAGAGAGAGATCAGCAGAGAGAGAGAGAGAGATGGGGGGGGGGGGGGGGGGGGCACATGTTGTGAAACATTCATCGCAGCATGCTGTTCTTCTGAACCAGGACCAGTCCAACACCCAGGACCTGTTGCTAATTACACTGAAGACCGGTGTCCTCTGGGACGCGTCCCATTCAGCTCAGGCTCTCAGACCTTTAACAGAATATGCGCATCGTTGTGTCCTGGTTTTGATCCCATTCAGGACTCAACCAGTCTTTTTCCTTCTTTTCAT
Source organism: Enoplosus armatus (assembly GCF_043641665.1). Lineage (NCBI taxonomy): Eukaryota > Metazoa > Chordata > Actinopteri > Centrarchiformes > Enoplosidae > Enoplosus > Enoplosus armatus. The sequence continues at coordinate 1,384,423 of NC_092197.1, forward strand.
CCTGGTGTGTGTACATGTGCAGTATCCTGGACTCTATAGCAGTCTAGTATACTCCGGGTCACACAGAACCAGGACACCAGTGCGCATGTAAACACACATCTGACGTGAGGTTGGAACATGTTTAAATAAATCCCTGTGAGGACACAACAACCTGCTGACACTCACATGATGAATGTTTGGTAGAAGTATTTTACTGGAACAGATGAAGTGAACACTCTGAGACAGAACAACTCCCTGCATGAAGCTCGGGATCACAGATTGAGCAACAGGGGCTGGGTTCCTCCTCTGTTTGGGACAACAACAACAACCCAAAGACTGCGGATCCGGTTCAGGTTCAGTGATGAGGGGCAAACTGCCAAACCCACCGACACAGTCCTGATTTTACTATTTAGTGAAGCGTTTTCTTTTTGCCGTTTTGGAAACAACACATCTGGAAATAAACCTGCAGATTTCACCGGAGTTTCCCGCAGTTTTGCAGTAATTTCACCTGCATGCGTCAGAGCGCACACACACACACACACACACACACACACACACACCAGGAGGAGCGCCTGTTGGCTGCTCGCTGCAACACTTGCGTTACTTCCAGAGGAGCCGGGGAGGCTGCACACATCCACACCGCCTGTTCTTCACCTTAACGTATCATTCCGCATCTTGGCCGCCGGAGAGTTCAGAGGTAAGACAAAGTACTTTTACTTCGTTAGTAACGGGGAGAGAAACGTGCAGAATGCTGTTCAGGACATTGCAGACTCTTTCCCTCTCCTCTTTGACGTGCTGTTGTGTTTGGGAAACACACTTCGCTTCATTAGATAACCAGCTAACATACAAACAGACTTCAGGTCGGCGGGTATCATATGATTAAGTGCAGTATTTATTAGAGTAACTCTACATGGGGTCCAAAAGTCTGAGAAAAATCACAAATAATATCAGGAACTTTATTTTATTTTACAAGACAGAAAAGAGAAGATCAGATAATTAACAGTCAAGATATGGAAACACATTTAAAATAAATAATTAAGTAAATAATAATCATTATCATAATCTAACAAATAACACTGAGGTCAAACCAGTTTTTACATAAAAGCATCAGCCGATGTTTTCTCATGTTTTTTGGTCCAGAACTTCAAAAAGTAGCTGCACCACATAACTTACATTAAAAAAGAAAACTAAGACACATTTTAGTGAAATCACATACTTTATCACTAATATAAGTATTTGCTGACGGCCTTTTTTTAACTGACATGAACTTGTAATGGATTGAACTTTCACTGTGTAATGTCCTTTTTCTACAGTTGACTCTGGTCTGTGAAGCTGGAGCCTGAATGAGCTGTTTGGCATTCATTCTAACGTTTTGTAGAACTCAACATTAGTGCAGCCTACAGATTGTATGCGACGTTACAGATGTGACTGGCCTTGGTGGTCCCTGCTGGGGTTGAGGTCTGGGGACTGAGGGACTTCAGACAGGCCTGGTGTATCTTTGGTCCTGCTGGACATGTTGTAGAAAGAGAGATGACGGACCAACTTGTTTTTGGTGAAAGAGGAGTTGATCCATGTTAGACTGGAGGCGGATTTAATGACATGGGGGTCCAGACGTGAGGCCCCCCTTCAGCCTCATTCTGTCCCTGAATGAGAATGTTGTGGAGGACCCCAGTGACTTCCTAACGTCTCTGTTAGCTGTAACTTCCAGAAGTTACTGCTGCCGGCAAAGAGATTGTGCTTCAGAAGAGCTGGAAGGTGGACTTTGTTATCAGGCTAGCTGTTTCCCTCTGTTTCCAGTCTTTATGCTAAGCTAAGCTAACCGGCTGCTGGTTGTAGATTCATATTTACCATAGAGACATGAGAGTGGCATCAATCTTCTTATCTATTTCTCAAGCAAGAAAACAAATATAATATATATATATATAACTATTCCTTCAAGTCTTCTGATTAAAAACATTCATGTTTGGATGCTGTGTAAACACCAGCCTCTCCTCCACTCAGTCTTCCACTGTGGATTTCTGGAATTGTTTATATTGACATTTTTTTATTTGATTGATCGACTTATTGGTCTGTTGCAACTTGCGTCTACTTTCCGTCCGTCATAGCTGGAGTGTGAAATCGTCTCCTCAGCGCTCCATAAACTTTCCTCAGCGATCCGTCGTCGTCTGTCAGCGCAGTCGATCATGTTTGGAAGACTTTTCATAGTTGTGGTCGAACATGTTGTGCAGCGGAGGACGAGTGATTTAGAGCCGAGAACATCGAGGCTGTGAGCGACTCTCAGCCCAACAACCCTCTCTGTGTGCTGGCTTAGACTCGGCGGCTCCACCCTGACCCCCACCCATCAGCCCTGCACCCACCCACCCAACACACACACACACACACACACACTGTGGCCCATGTCAACCCCCCAAATGAAAAGGGGGGGTGTATCCTCTGCAGTGACACACACACAGTCAACTTCAATTTGTGTAAATTGCTGGTGATCAGAAAACAACAGCTTCAATGAATTTGTGTGTGTGTGTGTGTGTGTGTGTGTGTGTGTGTGTGTGTGTGTTTTCTGTGTGTGGGTTTAGATGTTGATTAAGAAGAGGTCTCTTTATTTGCCTTATGAATAGAAGTTTCTGTCGTGTTGACTAATGTGTTTGCCATCTACTGGCTGGAGCTTGAAAGGAAAAGTTCCCCTAAATAGTCTGTGTGTGTGTGTGTGTGTGTGTGTGTGTGTGTTTGTGTAACACCTTCTTGAGGACACGTTTTCTGAACTTTCCCCCGTTTTAGCAGAAATATAAATGAAGCAAAAACATTTATTCAGGGCGAAAACATTCAGAGACTTTGTTCACTGCTCAAACAAATGAAATTCACATGAGGCTCAAAATATATACAGATGTTTGTAGGTGAGTGAAGACACAACTGTTCCCTTAAGGCCGAGGTATGCTCAAAACGAACTGGTTGAGGTCAAAATGTTTGTAGCTCTTCTGAGCGGCCGTCACGGAGAGAGTTGAGACACAATGAATCATACACTTTCATTCGTTCACACTCTCACTCTCTCCTTGGAGACGTTCGCAGCGTTACTCTCGGTTGTTCACATGAAAACTCACAGCCTGTCCTGTTGAAGCATACTGACACCTTTACCATAACCGAGTTAGGCAGTGAGAAAACAAATTGAATGTAATATGGGGTTTCGCAAAAAACGTCCAACAAATGGAGGACTGAGATACGACTGACTGATAACAGGTCTGTTTAATGAGTATTGTTCAGTCCTTTTGCACTGGACTGGACCTTTACGAGCCATTAAAGGAACAGTTCGACATTTTGGGAAACACACGTATTTGCTTTCTTGCAGAGAGTTAGATGAGCAGGTCGATACCACTCTCATGTTAGTGCGGTAAATATGAAGCTGGAGCCAGGATGTGGTTAGCCTAGCTTAGCATAAAGACTAGAAACAGGGGGAAACAGCTAGCCTTACTCTGTCCAAAGTTCAAAACTCCACCTACCAACAGCTCTAAAGCTCACTAATCAACACGTTGTTGTTGTTTGTTTAACCTGTACACAAACAGAAATGTAAAGGCAACAATTTGTGGTTTTAGGGGGAGTTATGTACTGGAACTATTTCTTGACAAACAGCAGTGTATCCATCCGCCCAGTACGTCTGTGCAGGCTGCCAGATACAAGTGGAGAGCACAGGTTTGTGGTTTTGGTCTCTGTACAGCAACGATGGCACCAAACTTGACAACCTCAAGAAGCTGCACAGCCACATCCTAAAAAGTTATCAATAGTTTCAGCACGTAACCAAACGTGTTGTTTTAACATTTCACTTTCTGATTAAACAAACAAGATACAACATGTTCATCTGTGAGCTTTAAAGGTTTCCAGTCTTTATGTGAAGCTAATGTGGTGGAGTAGAAGTAGAAAGTAAAGATTCAAGTAAAGGAAAGTATAGTCAGTATATAACTCTATACTCTGTCAGTATATAACTCTATACTCTCAGTATATAACTCTATACTCTGCCAGTATATAACTCTATTTACACTTCTTCTGGAAGATCAACAGCCTTTTTTCTAGTCATTTCTACATTAGAAAGATTTTAGGTTTAGGTTTAAGTTTCTTCTTCTCATCTTGAATGAGTTTCATCTTCATTTTAAACAGTTTAAAAAGCCAGAAACCCGTAACGGAGAGGAAATCCGATTACCCCGAAGCTCAAAGTATTAACCTGTTTCATATCATATGTAACACTCTGACCTTTGGCTTTCACCCCTGACATGGTATAAAGAGAGGATAAATCCCTCCACACACAACCTTCTTTAAAACACAGAGCCGTGCTGGGATGAAGAAGCAGATTAACTTTTAACTGTATGGCTCTCCTCAGGGTCGAGGGAGGCGGTTCAGGCAGAGAAAGAGTCGTAAATGACCGTCTCACAGCGGGGAGGGACGGGGTGAGGAGAGGGGGGAGACGTGGGAGGAGGGTGAAGGGTTAAGGTTGAGATTATTCGCTCCTTAAAGTGTCATTTATCCTGGAAAGGATGAGCGCTGCGTCTGCGCCGAGAAGTTCAAAGGTTTTATAATCAGGACATATAATATATATAATGTGTCTCTGCGAACAAAAGCTTTTTCAAAATGATGGCAACTTTATTTGTACAGCTCATTTCACACAGCAGTGAAATTCATTGTTTAACAGGGTAATAAAAACTACAGCAAAGGTGAACGGTCTGTTGGGTAAACTGGGATGTAGGAGCAGGTATGGCCTCAGTGAAGGAAGGATGCTGTGTAAGCTCTTTTTATGTCCTTTCCCATCAGACAGTTGCAGTCTCTTGTTCAGAAGCTGTGGTAGACAAATGATGTCGTCCTGTCGTTCTGAAAGGCAGCGACAAAAGCCAGGCTAGCTGTTTCCAAGCTTTCTGCTAAGTTAGCTAGCCTTATGTTTAAATGACTTTAAATAAAAGTGGTATCTAAGTTCTCATCTAACTCTCCTCCAGAAGGTGAATAATTATATAATCCCATTCTCAGAGGGAGCCTGTCTGTGGAAATATTGGGTTTAAACATTTTATCATTCAGGGCAGAAAGTTGGATAACTGGGTAAAACCGTAACGTGTTGGCTTCTCCCATAAAGTTTGTGTGACCGAATCACGGAGGAACGTATGGAGAGCCGAGGTCACAGGATCCGATGCGTTTCCTTGAACTTCATATGGAGCGTCCTGATTGGACGCTGGGGCCCTGTTCCCTCTCCTGCTGCCTGACAGAGCGACTGTGATCCACACTGAGGACTCTTTGTAGCAGCCATGTTGGATGTGACGCGTGTGTTGGTGGGACGGCAGTGGACCGGTTTGAACCCACCGACTTAACCGCCGAGGAAAATATATGTGCTGTGCAACGAGGAAACTGACTGAGCTATTTGTGAATACCCCGAGCTCGGTGTACAGTAAATACCCCACCCATCACTTCCCACCCCACCCACATACAAACACTCTCATAAGTGTCAGTGCCTGTGTGTTCGGCCACTTTTCCAGAGCAGGTCGACTCACAGCTGCTGAAACCTGTTACATCAGGGTGTCCCTGGTCTCTGCAGAGAGGCTGAACATCAGCGAGGGAGGAAACCCCAGAAACGAAGTCTGTGTGTGGTTGGAGGGAGGAGGTTTCCATACTTCATAGACGGCGGCTTTGTTTGAAGAATGACTGAATTTCTCCTTTTTTTCCTTTCTATTTTTAACTTTTCTTAACGTTTTTAGGCCAACAGACAGAATTTAAAATGCCCGTTTTATTAGAGCAAACGTGATGATTGTTTGAATGCCTGCAGAGACACTGCGGGTGACGTCTTATCTGTTTAACAGCGGCATCAGTGTCAGCTGGGTGAGCTGAAATGTTCTCCAGAGCTCTGAGCAACAGAAGTCTCGCTTGAGGGAAGACGTCAAGTAGATAGCAGCACATTAAAGAGTCCAGCACTGTCTCTCCTGCTATTTACACCGTGAAACCGTCCAACAGAGCAGCCGGGTTTGGATTGTTGTGTTATCACCTCTTTGTGTTGATCTGTTATTGTTTAGAGTGATGTCAAACGCAGAATTCGCATCCATCCGACAGTTTTCCAACAGCCACGCCCACTTCACGCAGCAGTGCTTCAGGTGTGAAAGTAGAAAGTAGCTTTCCTCCAAAGCTTTCTAAATTCATTACGACATGAAAGCCTCCAGGGAGAGACTGTCTGAAAGTGTCGTCTCCATGTGAACGCTTCATCGCCTCTCAGCAGAGCGACGGTCGAACCATCGGAAGCAGCTGGGGTTCAGAGAGAGACCGAACCTCCAGCCCTGCGTTCAACTTCCCATCAGCAGATATAAACCGCCTACATTACCCACAATGCAACTCTCCCTCTTACAGTTACGTGGGGGATTGTGGTGTGTTATGCTGGTAGCGGCTAACGTAGCCTGGAGCCTCCAGACCTGTGGGCGGAAACACCTGGAAACACTTCCTTTAACTCTCCTGTTTAAATGTCATCTCCTTTAACAAAGACCTCAGCTCTCTCTGACGCGCCTGAGACAGAAATATAATACAGAGCGTGACATCACGTCCTTTCTGTCCGTTTCAACATAAATGAGTGCTGACGTCACTAAGACGTGCGTGTAATTGAATCCATACGTTCATCTCGCCGCCTGCTCGGCCTCAGGAGCTGCTGTGGCCCCTCACATCACACGCACTCTCTGGAGAGGCCCTCCTGGATCCTCAGTCCCAGGCAGGGCTGATATGCACACCTTCAGTAAACTTAAAGTGCATGTTTCATAGCCCAACAGAACAGTGTGTGTGTGTATAATGTCCACACCTCTGCGTCATAAAGAAGGTAGATGTTTTCTCCACCTGGCTTCTTTCAGATAAAGTTTCACCCAGTCAAACGACTCATGATCAGATTTATGGCTCATGACAGTTCACACACATGCAACACACAACAATAGCACAGACTCAGAAATGTATGAAGACCATACATTTGTTGTACAGTCAAAGAAACTATTTACATGATCGTATTTCTTCAGCTGCTTGTTGGCTGATAGATCATCCTGCTGCTGCTGGTCTTGGTGTTACGGTCTGTTCAGGTCTATTCTGATCTTACTGTCCTCGGATCCCTTTCAGATCGGGTGTCTTTCCTTTAAAACGTCTTTGACCCATGAAGACCTCTGTAGCACACGTCTTCTCACTGCGATAAACTCGCGTTGTGTCTTCAGTCTCCTTTAAACGTCCCCTCGGGTCTCCGTCAGACTTTAAGGCTTTTGGTGTTTCACAGTTCATTTAGGTCTCCGACTGCCGGAGGTTTTGTGAGGGTCAAGTGGACTCTCACTCCCTTTGCAGCGTCGTCATAAATATCCGTCAACAGCAGCCTGGAACCAGTGGGGCGTCTCCAGCGTCACTGTGAAGATGAGACTTGATTCTCCTAAAGAATCAAACATTTGTTCAGGTAGTTGAAAACTAAAACTCAAATCTATTTAGTTAGTGCAAAGTGATTATGCAGAATGGTCCATTTTAGAATAATGCACATTATATTATTGGATGCATTCACTTTAATGTTGCAGCTGCTGAAGGCGTTGAAGCTCATTGTAGTGACTTTATATTCTGCTGGAAGCTCGTGAAGAAACAGAGTTCAAATGAGAGAAGAGGTTGTGTGTGTGGTAACATGTAGAGCAGCTTTAGCCAAAGAATGTGAGAATTAACCAGAGAAATGTCTCAACTGTGACCAGGGTTCATCTGAAATCTGAGTCATTTAAACAAACAGCAGCTCGGAGTGAATCATGAGGCTGCAGCGGAAAGTTTGAAGGGTTCGCTGACTGATGAAGAGGGCACATCTCACTGACTCTGAACTTTATTCCAGCTTCTAAGAAGATTCAGGAAGAAGCCCCCCATGAACACAACACCAAACCTATTTGAAGCACTGAACATGTCAGAGGTTTGCAGGTGGTGTCTTGGTGTGTTGTAGGTGTTATCTTTCCTCACATTATGACGAACACACGGCAGAGCAGGTGTGTCTCTTCACCGGCAGCAGGAGAATACGTCATATCACAAACACTCTTTATCTCAGGACGATGTCCGCGGAGCGTGACGGCATCTTCGACATGATGGGACACTTTGTAGATCGACTGAAGGGGACGAGATGCAGCTGTGTAGTTGGACAATCAGCAGGACCTGCATTAAGAAGTCAGGCTGTGATAGAGTGAAGAGCGAGGACTTGTGAGAGGCAGATTAAACAAGACTGAGAGCTGAAATGTGCGTCGAAACTCATTAATCCGTTTCATATAACCAGTGACCAGTGCTGAACTTTGACCTCTGACACCTGGAGAGGGCCACAGGAAACGTCCGTGGATTCGTCCTCTGGGCACCTTGAATATCAATCGACAGACAGACCAACATACTGTCAACATGCTGCTAGCATGGCGAATAAACAAAGGTCAAAATCAACGCAGCAGACTCGAGACTTCCTGACTCTGAGTTAGGAAGCGTGAAGCTCTGAAAACACTCCATCCTACACCTCCCATAATGCACCTCAGCAGCACCTTCTGACTTTGCAGTTGAGGTTTTACTCTCACTTGATAAAAGCTCTTCCAGAGCCTTTGTTGTGTTGCTATAACTGAGTTTTAGCCTGAGTTATTTTGCAGAACGTAGTAAAGTGTTTATCTTCTGGAGGAGAGGTCAAAGGTCGTATAAACATGGTTCTAATGGAACACATCGCTGTGCAGAAACTGTAGAGACTAAATAAAAGAGTAAAACCAAACAAGGCATGGAAACTTTAAGTGTGTGTGTGCCAGCTGTTTAAGTCAAGAGGTCCGCTCTCTCCTCGTGACTGAATGTGTGATGTTCAAAGTTTGCCAGAATCCTGGAGGTCCAGAATGTTTTTCACTTCCAACACCTCCACCAAAGATCAAGCGTGTGTGTGTTTGAGGATTTGACCTCGTCAGAGATCTTGTGTTCTGAGTTGTCTGTCCAGTTTATTTGACCTCCGTGTTGAGACACTTTGGTGTAGTTTGACCCTCGTGGCTGTTGTGAAAACACATTCATACATCTGTTATTCTTGTTACCTGCCAAGAAGTTAATTCACAAATCCTCGTGAGTAAATGTGAGCTTATTCATATTAATTCTGGTGTAGCATTGCTGTGATACCTGCGTTTTAAATTAATAAAAAAATCTGATGTAAGATAAGATAAAATAATCCTTTATTAATCCCTCAGCGGGGAAATTGTAACCTTAGAAATATAAATATCTCTAGTCTACAGCCATGCACGTGCTCACAATGCTAACATGCTGATGTTCAGCAGGTATAACGGTTACCATGTCCACCATCTAAGTTTAGCATGCTAACATTTGCTAATTAGCATTAAACACAAAGTGCAGCTGAGGCTGATACTTGGTCATAAACCGAAGGAGGTGAAGAAACAGTAGAGTTTGTCTTATAATTATAATAATAGCACTGTTTTTTCTATTTTATCTTTATTTACACTATCAGCTGCCAAAATCACACACACATGTATATGTAAATACACACACACACACACACACACACACACACACTGCTGCCCTTTCAAAATAAACCTCTTTCACCACAGCACTGATGTGTGTATGAGTGCATGTGTTTGTGTTGGCCTGTTCACAGTTACGATCAGTGCTTGGCGTCCTGCAGGGCCTCCAGAGACTGGGAGGAGCCCCCCCCCCCCCCCCCCCCCCTTCTCTCTGGGACAAAAGGTTGCTTCAGATACAACTGCAGAAAATCTCTATGTTGACCAATCACGGGCTCTGATCTCATCACAGGGAGGCTGGGTGTTAAAGTTGTGAAATGTATCTCAGCACTGGAAAAGAAATACGATTTAAAATAATACTTTTAGGACAAAGTTAGTAAAAATCAGACACTGGGACGCTGTAGTTTCTGTTGTAGGTCAAGTGTCCTTTTCTTGATTTTAGTGGAGTGATTTGTTTAAAGAAGCGTCTGATATTTCTGATATGAAATCAATATGCTTTTGAATATTTTCCAGTTTTATAGATACTTGCAGTCGGTGGCAGTAATGTGCCCGAACAGGGTTTTTAACCTTTTCCCCAAATGTGTTAATCTGACTCTGATTGGAGCGTCACAAGCTGAAGAATTACTTTCATCAGTTTTTACAGCCCTTCAGTGGCAGCATGTGGTGTTCAGGTGTTACAGCTGACTCAGGTTGCTCCTGTGTGGTTTCCTGTCTTTTATAGATTATTGTGACCACAAATACACTAAAAATCAGCCTCCCAACAATCTGTAGTCCTATTTCTGTGTTCACTTTCCCCCTAAGCACAACTAAGAAGAACTTTTGGGGACATTTTGATCCAAACATCATTGAGAAAACGCAGAATTAAAGAGCTTCACATGTTCCATCTCTGCAGCATCACATGTCCTCATACCTGAGAGGAACCATCAACAAGCTGTTTGAGGACAAACAGGTGACACACACACACACACACACACACACACACACACACACACACACACCTGGCCTATAAAGACTTGGCCTTGTTTACCCTCCACACAGATGGACGCTGAGGAATGCCGTCACACACACACTGATGATGTCTCCATGTGTGAACTCTCCCTCATAAACAGCTGAGTGTGTTTACAGCTAATACCTGCTAATGGTGCTAACCTGATATTTAATGACGTGTACTATTATGGCTTATTACTCATGCAGTAATGTTCAAGCAGACTTTCATTGTTGTAGTCGGTTGAGGTGGAGCTCATTTCTCGGGTGACTAGAGATTATGTTCATCATGGATTCATCTGCAGGTTATTTTCTTGATTGTTGTTGTTGTTGTTATTGTTTGGTTTGTAAAATGTAAGAAAAAAGTGAGAAAAGTCACCTTCAGATGTTTAAATCTCAAAACGATTCCGTTTATTGTCATTTAAACAAATTGAGAAGCTGAAAGAATGAAATGTTTCAGGCATTTATGCATGAAATGACTTGAACAGCCGCTGATTTCATTTTTGATAATTGACCAATTAATCAATGAAGCTCATATTTCATAAACTGTTTGGTTTAGTCTCATTTTTACAATGCATCGTATTTCAAAGTTCTTCATATGTTTCGTATGTAAAATCTTAGTTTGTAAAGTAACTGAATCTGTCAGATAACTGTAGTAGTGCAGTAAAAAGTACAACATTTCCCTCTGAGATGAGTAGAAGTATAGAATACTCAGGTACCTCAGAATTGTACTTCTGCACAGTACTTGATTAAATGTGCTCAGTTACGCTCCACCTCTGGAGCTAATGGAGCTTGAAACTGCATCATTCCTGCTGCTGCAGAGACGCAGCCTCCTCCTCCTCCTCCTCCTCCTCCTCCTCCTCCCTCTCTGCTGTATCTTCATCTCCCTCCGTCTCCTCCATTCTCATTTCACACATCAGCTGCTCCTCGTGTCCCGCAGAGAAGCGTCCGACTCAAAGTTTTTACCCTTTTTAAAAGGACGTACCACATCTTTCCCCACGCTCCTAACCCCCCCAGCCCCCCCCTCCTCGTTCTGTCCTGGTATGCGTAATGACTATTTTCAGGCAGGGAGGGGTAATAACTGATGTGTGTGTAACTGGCACAGTGTGTGTGTGTGTGTGTGTGTGTGTGTGTGTGCGTGCTGCAGAGTTATTCTGCTGACTGCAGGAGCTCCACCTGGCAGAGGGGGCCAGCGCATCAGCAGTTTGGGATGGAGTGAATGAAGATAAGGGTGGGGGGGGTGGAAGAGGGATCAATCAGAATGACTCCCCCCTCACACACACACACACACACACAGTCTCTGAACCCCCACACACACACTGTGGAAGTCCAGGGCTGCCAATATTGACATTAAAATGAAATCATTTAAAATGAATATGCAACAAATATGAGAATCAGTTAACAGCTTCACTTCAGGATCATTTTCTAACTACTTGTAATTTGGCATAATTATTTAAAAATTAAAAGTAGTGACATGTTCAATTTAATTAGTTCCATTTCATTTCTAGCGTAATCTAGAGAGTTTAGTCCAACATGAAAACATGAGACATTTGTCAACAGACAAACATACGATTCTACATTTATTGAGAATATTGTTTGTAATAATAAATCTCTAATGAATTCATATTTACTTTCTAGGTTTGAATTTCCAAGGACATTCTTTATTTCCCAATAATCAGCACCACATTATGTCTTTTCAGGAGTTACTAGTGAATTACAGATGAGTAAAATAAAGCGTTCAACAAACAAACAAATTTGATATTTTTAATGTAAATTGGAATTTTGTCATTTTGTCTGTGACGACAAAAGAAAAATAACTTGATTCAGTGACTCATTTAATATCGGCAGTCCTGGACTTCCATAGACCACATCCCTAAAGTGGAGGTGAAATGGTGAATCCCTCTCTGCTTGGGACGAGTGTGTAGAGGGTGGGCTGCAGTGTGTGTGTGTGTGTGTGTGTGTGAATGAAGCCTGAGGTGGGGGGTGACGCTGCACTGTGGAACAGCCTCCCTCTGAAGTTGTGGACTGTCAGTGTCACCGGGACATGTTGGATGACAGGGAACATTTACTGCACAGTATGTACCGGGTGTTATGTTGTATGCAGAGTGTGTTGTCCTGGCGTTGTCCTGGCGTTGTCCTGGCGTTGTCCTGGCGTTGTCCTGGTGTTGTGTGTAGTCCTCTGTAGTGTGAATGGAGGTTTTTGTATTTCCTGTTCGGCAACTTTGAGAATGAGAATCAGTGAGATCTTTAATGTGTGTGTTTGCCTGTCGATGAGCTCAGAGACGAGGACGCAGTCTGTCGCTTCCGCACTCCCGGAGAAAATCCAGAGCTTTGGGGGGAGAAACAGCACTGCAGATAGAAACACTGCTGCATGCAGGACTGATGCTGCTATATGAAGAACTTTCTTTTCTCTATGTGTTGCACCTGCATGTGATAGAACTAGAGAAAAACACTTTGCTTAGCATCATCTAACTGTACATACTCTGCTGTAACCCCCCCCCCCTCTCTGCAGTGATCAGACCAGTTTGGTGAGTGAAGATGATTCCTGTCCTGATCTGTGCTCTGATCTCACTGAGTGTAGCAGACCACGACTCAGACACTCTGTACCCTGAACTGGAGCACTCGAGAACCATCTACGTTATAGGTAAGAGTGTGTGTGTGTGTGTGTGTGTGTGTGTGTGTGTGTGTGTGTGTGTGTGTGTGTGTGTGTGTGTGTTCACCGAGTTTCAGTCACAATGTCGTTCAGACTTTTGCAGAATCAAGAGAGTCCTCTTGCAGTGTCCTTTCCTGAGTTTCGTTCACGACACTCTCTGCAGTGTCATTTGTTTCCTCAGTTTATCAGCGCGTCCTGCCGCCGAGGCTCGGTGATAACGCTGCTATGTGGGGATCACGAGCTCCGTGAGATACAGTTATCTCGTCGGGCTATCAGCACTTACAGATGAAAACTTTGTACATGTCAAGATGTCAGACACTGTAAGAGAAATACAGCTGTGTGACAGAGACAGACGATGTACATCATTTATCAAAGAGGCCCAGCTGAGATCTGTTTTACTGCTGAATGTTTAACTTTGTTAGTTGGAGAAAAAAAAAAGCTCATTTGTTCAATATGACGCTCAATAATACAGAAAATGAATTTTCTATTTTATTTTACTGTTTACTGTGAACACTTTCAGAAGGATGAACACAGAAAAGGATTTTGTAAATAGACGATGAGTTCGCTGTTCACGTATGAAACATTTAAAGTGTTCAGTTAGTTGGAGAAAGTCTTGATGACGATGATGAACTTTAGTTGTTTTCAGTACAATGTATTAAAGTAAAATGTTCTGAATCCTACATGAGACCAAATGTTCAGCATGATACAGACATAAAAAACAACTAATTCAAAACTATATTACAAAAACTACTAATGACTAACTTACTAATAACTATTCAACAACTAACGAATAACTTCTTACTAATAACTCATTTAAAACGAGTAACTAATTAAAAATGGAATCAAAATACAAATTAGCCAGCTAGCTAACTAGCTCTCTGTATACCAGATCCTGAGTGAATAAAGTCAGTTGATATTTACAGTGTAAACAACAAACAGACAGCAGTTTGATGATTCAGGAGCTAAAGCTGATCAAACAAAATGTCAGCTCTCCTTTAACGTCCTCACAGTTCAGAACACAGGATCAATGAGCCGGCAGCCGTTAACACACATGCTTATGCAGCAAAGTGAAACGCTGTGGTGTTCGACAGCATCGAGGTGGAGGCAGTGACGGAGGCTGAAGGTCACGGCAGCAGATGAATCACATGCTACGCTAAACGCTCTTGTGTGCACAGGAACAGTTTTCTAGTTTAGGACCTGGTGTAATGGTTCCAGTGGAGATTACAGTTCTGGATTCATTTCAGCTTCCAACATCCACGCTCATGCTGAGAACTGCTGGGTGTTAAAGGGATAGTTCTGGAATTCTCTTTCTTTCTGAGAGCCTAGCTTAGCATAAAGACTGGAAGCAGAGGGAAACGGTTAGCCTGACTCTGTCCAAAGTTAAAAAATACACCTACCAACACGTCTAAAGCTTATTAACACGTTGTATAACAGTTACGCGTTGGAACTATTTCTTGTTGAACATTCGGTGATGTGACTGTGTGCAGCTTCCTGAAGTCTTTTGATTTAGTCCCATCATGCCTTTTGTTTTTTAACCCTAACCCTTAACCTCTAGTGGCTCATGTTGGTGTGTCAAATACCTGCAGAACTAATGACAATCCCATCAGCCTCAGCTGTACATTGTGTTTACTGTTAATTAGCAAATGTTAGCATGCTAACCCACTAAACTAAGATGTTGAACGTGGTAAACATTGTCCCTGCTGAACATCAGCATGTTAGCTTATATATGTAGCTAAAAGCACAGCCTCACAGAGCAGCTAGCGTGGCTGTAGATTCTTGTTAAAATGTGCACAGAGCCATGCTACTTGTTTCCCCCTGCTTTCAGTCTTTATGCTAAGCTAGGCTAACCATATCCTGACTGCAGCTCAGTGCTGAACATAGAGTCATGAGATGAATATCGATCCTCTCATCTGAATTGTTCCTTTGAAAGGTCCGGAGCAGCTGACATGTCCACGTTGTGTGTCTGGGTGTAATTGTGTCGCTGTGTTGCAGAGAATGGCCCTCAACTCTCAGTGACAGCAGATCAATCGAAGGTGGTGTCGAGGCGGGGGGGAAACGCTACTTTACCATGCAAGATCCAGAGGGACCAATCACTGGCACCCAGTCGGAAGATGAGGATCAAGTGGACCAAGCTGACCTCAGACTACCTGAAAGAGGTAATCCGTTTATTTGATAAATGATAGATTAGGCGGCCCTACACTCCACCACTGACCCAGTCAACCACGGAGGACACCTTTAAAACAACCAAAGCCACAAGATCTATTAACATAAAGACAAACAAACAACCAAGACACTAAGTCCAAAAAACAAAAGCCACACAAAAGTCCAGGCTGAGAGGCAGCAAGACCAGCAGTCCTCCTGCCAGCAGTCCTCTCCCTTCTGATGCTGGTTCAGGAGCTTTTAAGCACATCATGCCCAGGCCAGGTGCTCCTTATTGGGCAATCATGATGTGGAACACCTGGTCAGAGCAAGAGAGGACAGAAGAGGACAAGGGACAGAGGCTGTATTGGAAACACTAGCAGTACGTACTGATTTGTCCAAAACGTACTATGTAGTCCGCAGTACGCAAACAAAAGCAAACTATGCAGTACGTCAAAAACACCCGGATGTTGTACTGATTCTGAAAATATATAAAATAAAATATCTCCAGTCTGCATCGGACCAGTCTACCTCACATACTGTGTCCCACAATGCAGATTTAAACTCTTAAATCAGATGTGATCAGGATGAAGGACACCATCACCATCAGACTGACCCTCCGTCTTCTTCTTGCTTCAGGTGGATGTTTTTGTCGCCATGGATTATCACAAAAGGAGTTATGGCAGCTTCCACGGCCGTGTCCACCTGCAAGGCTCCTCTCCCATGGACGCCTCCCTGGTCATCACAGAAATCACCCTGGAGGATTATGGGAGATATAAATGTGAAGTGATTGACGGGCTGGAGGATGGAACAGCGGTGGTGTCTCTTGACCTTGAAGGTATCATAGTTTGGTGAACTAACTCTGTAAAATGGGAAAGAATGAGGCTTTTTTGTCTAAAAATAAAATGTCTATTAAATGTCATTGTCCTGCAGTCAGACTATATTTAGCAGCACGAGCAGCGACCGCTCGGGGGAAAGTCAGGAGTGTGTTCTGTAAGCATCGTGTGAATCAGTGTCAGAGCAGCTTCATTATGTCTGAGAGCAGCCGGAGATATCCGCCGCTACTGCCCGAAGCCAAAAGCGCTGGCAGCAGGCTGACGGGGGAACAGCTGTGCTTACACAGCGAGACGTGCTTCACTTTCAGTCATTAGGTTAAATAACAGGATCGAATGCAAAGCCCAGAGGACAGATCCCAGTGTAGTCTGCTAACTGCAGGTCATCTATCACCCCCCCATGTAGGTGTTATCTTCCCCTACTTCCCGCGTCTGGGCCGCTACAACCTCAATTTCTACGACGCTGAGCGGGCATGTCGTGACCAGGACGCCATCGTAGCGTCCTTTGACCAGCTGTACGACGCGTGGCGAGGAGGGATGGACTGGTGCAACGCTGGCTGGCTGAGTGACGGCACGGTCCAGTACCCCATCACCACCCCCAGAGAACCCTGCGGAGGCAAGAACACAGTGCCGGGCGTCCGCAACTATGGCCTGAGAGACAAAGACAAGAACCAGTACGACGTGTTCTGCTTCACCTCCCACTACAAAGGTGAAGGACGTGACAGCCTGTGTGTGTGTGTGTGTGTGTGTGTGTTTACCTTTACTTAACGACCAATAAAACGGTGGGTCAGACAGCTGATCAATGACTCATCAGAACCTTTGTGTCGAGGCACTCAACCATCCAACTGAACTTCACTTGGATTTTAAAGCAGATTAAGAGTCGACAGCTCGCAGCTCTGTGAGGCTCTGCGCGCTACACTGCACTGCAGTGCTTGAAGCTAAATGCTAACGTTAGCATGCAAATATTTGTTGAGACATTTTAGTCTGGACACAACTTCACCTTCTTCTTTCTCGTGCACGGAGAGGTCAACACTCCCGCAGCTCTGATATCATCAAGAACAACTTGATTATGAGACCAGCGTCTTTATCCGAGTCACCATTTAACATATGAGGAAGTTTAAGCTAAGCTAAGAGAGATTCTTGACTTGACGTGAGGTGATCAGCTGATCACACCAGCTTCAGACAGCATATTAACCAGAGAACAGCCATTAACATTAATTAACTACAGCTGATCTAATCTGCCATAATGAAAACCTGCTCGCTGGAGAAAACGTCCCTGCAGAGATTTACTCGATACTCGACGCTGATAAAAGCTTCATGCCTGCAGTTCGTTTAATTTGCACCTTTCACATCACGTCATGAACACTGCAGCCTTCAGGTGATGTTGTTGTGTTTTGAAATCTTTCCTCCTCTTGTCTTGCAGGCCGGTTCTACTACCTGATCCACCCCTCTAAGCTGACCTACGACGAGGCGGTCGGGGCGTGTCAGAAAGACGGCGCCCAAATCGCCAAGGTCGGCCAGATGTACGCCGCCTGGAAGCTGCTGGGCTACGACCGCTGCGACGCCGGCTGGTTGGCTGACGGCAGCGTCCGTTATCCCATCTCCCGCCCCCGCCGGCGCTGCAGTCCCACGGAGGCCGCCGTGAGGTTCAGCGGCTTCCCCGACAAAAAGCACAAGCTGTATGGAGTGTACTGCTTCAAGGGCCACAACTGAGCTGCAGACACACATACAGACAACATGCTAACACACACACACACACACAAGCATGCACACACACACACACACATTCATACACTAGTGAACACACTAGTGAAGTGGAAACAGTGACAGAGGAACACACACATTGAAACTGTGATGCTTTATTTCATGGAAACCTTCAGACAGAGTCATGTTGTTGTTTTGTAATCTGGGACCTGAAACAGTTTACACGTATTTAAGGTTCATATTATTTAATCAATGCCTTTGAAGGGTGGGTGGGTCGTTGTGGGGGGGTGAGGGTCGGAGGATATCACAGCTACAGCCATACTGTCATTCAAGAGCGGACCGGGCACGTCGCCTAACAAGGACCGACACGCCTGAACTGAGAACAGTTTCACAGCGACGCGCCTCGTGCTCGGACGGAGACTTTGGGCACTTATCTTGTTTTGTTCAAGACCTGCAACAACAACGAAGCCGTGAAACCCAGCTGACAACCGACGGAGAGAAAGAAAGCTTCAATCCTGTGATACTTGTCAGGTAGGAATACAAGCCTCGCACAACTAAACCGATCTTTGCTGTCCATTCTTAACAAGGTGCTACGACTGGTACTTTGTACTTCATCCTACCGTCCAGTATTTTATGTTTTTATACAAATGTGTTGGACCAAACGTCAGCGTCACCACCAATATGAATAAGGAAAAGGAACATCCAACTGTTAGCATTGTTTATGTTTTCTAAGTAGAATGTTATTATCTAGAAATGTATTTCTGTTTATGACTATTTTTTGATATACTATAGAAATATTTACATGATTATTTTTTGTCTTTTTGGCCAAACTATCCGAGTCTCTTTGGTTTACATAAAACATGACATAACGACAGTGGAGAAAATATCAATAACAGAGCTCCACAATACAAAAAAAAAAAGGTATGAATTTTGCACTGAATATGTAGAAGATGCCTGGAGGAGGAGGAGGAGGAGGAGGAGGAGACGAGGCTAACAGTAGTTCGCTGTATGCAGCAACAGAAAATGCCTGGCATAAAGAAACACAGTGCTGAGCTGCAGAGTCACTGCTTCACTGTGTTTGGCTTCATCTTAGACTTCAGAGCATGACTTAGCTTCTACACAGCGTGGATCTACACTCCCTATCTATCCAGCGCCTTGATAAACTGCTATTTTTGATACAAATACTGTAGTTTCTTATAGTGAATGAGCAGCCTAGACTCCGTGAATGTGTCTCATGTGGTTACAACACAAACCTGTCGGGAGTCAAATCTGTTACCATCATGTGATCCAGCACAGGGTCGAATCTTTAAAGGTGATCCCGCAGAGTCTGCTGTCTGATTAACCTTTGCCTGGGTCCAAACCAGTGGTCCTCAAACTGGGGGGCATAGAGCCACTGTAGAGGGGGGGGAGGGGGGGTTTGGAGTGGAACTAAGTTGAATGAACATGACTAATGTAATGTAAAAACTAGGTGACACTATCGAGCTGTAAACTAG
Source organism: Enoplosus armatus (assembly GCF_043641665.1). NCBI lineage: Eukaryota > Metazoa > Chordata > Actinopteri > Centrarchiformes > Enoplosidae > Enoplosus > Enoplosus armatus. Next base: position 1,403,681 of record NC_092197.1, read on the forward strand.
CCAACAGTGTATCTGTGTGTTTAGCTCAGCCTCTGACTGAACTGACAGACCTGAACAGAAACTTCCCTCCGGTCTCGTCTCTGTATGTTTATGAAGATAAATGACGCTTCGAGCTCATTTCTCGCTCAAGTTGAAACAGTTTAAACTTTTGCATCAGTTTCAGCCGCCTGGGTGAATTTGCATCCTGGCGTGTCTTCCCATAGAAGAAGGGATGACAGAGACTAAAATTAAAACTAAACCCCCAGGTGCCAAATCCAACATCTGATCAGACAGTAGACTTCTGTGAGATCAAAAAAACATCGTGTTGATTTCCCCCTAAGGTTTGTGTACAGAGTGCTGAGGTCACAGATGGGACTAAGCCAGGTCCTGAGCGAGCATGGCTTTCCTGGCAGCGACTGGCTCCCTGATTGCTATCTAAGCTCTGCAGGACTCAGCTCTGAACCGGCCGACCTGCCTCGGACCCAGCGGGCCCGCAGCCAACCTGCACCGGGCTGCTGAATGAGACAGAAATACAATACGTTCAAAATACCAATAATTCCTGCATGGCGGCATGAGGGCCTCTTCCATGTAAGGGTATCGCAGAGTAAATGGTGCACATTGATCCAGCATAAGCTCGCTGTACACAGTCCCAGCTGGCCCGGACTCTGGTTTAGGTCATCCACTGGGGCCTGGTACAGGGTTCGCTTTACTTGGCTCCACCTTTGACAAGCCACTGAGTCCTGCCACAGTTATCACTGAAGAACTGCTGGACAGACTCTCTGTAATGATTGGACAGCTGGACAGCTGTGAGGTAAACACATACTGAAGAGTCTCCTGCAGTGTGGCAAAACTAAAAGGTTTGTTCCTTTTAACTTGTATTATTTTCATTCTTGTAAACAGTGTTAAGTGTCAGTTTGTTAAAGGATAGTTTGACATTTTGGGGAGTGCAAACTTTGCAGAAAAGACTTGAGGAAGTCGCTGCTCCTGAAAAACCACGACTTGTTGTTTTAACATTTCTGTTTGTGTTGATTATTGAGCTTTAGAGGAACTCTGTAGGTGGATTCTTTAAACTGTGGACAGAGCCAGGCTAGCTGTTTCCTCCTGCTTCCAGTCTTTATGCTAAGCTATGCTAATTGCCGGCTCAAGCTTGATTCTTACCGTAGACACATGAGAATTATTGAGCTTCTCATCTAACTCTCCGAGCGATTAAGTGTATTTTCCTAAGATGTCAAACTATTCCTTAAAAGATTAAATGAAACTCCGAATCTGTTGCCTTTGTTTTCTGTATAATCTGATCAGGAGTCTTGTTAATAACCTCAGCATACAAGGAAACTTTAGGGACCCAAGACAAAAGGACAATAAAACAGTTCGTAAACCACGACTCTGCCTCCGTCTCTTTACACAGAGTTCACCTTTTATCCCAAATACATCGCGACGACTCATGAGCCGCGCTGTAATTGACTTTAGGACGGTTGTTCGCAGAGTGCCAGGTGTAGTTCCTGGGTGATGCAGTAATGTGCTGTTCCACGGGGAGGGGCGCCGCTTGGACAAATGTTTCCTCTCAGAAACACCAGGACCATTCATGGTGCTGCTTTCAGTTGATCTTGTAACTGAAACACAGCCTGTTGGCAAAGCACGGCACAGTTTCAGGAACTGAGTGACGGCATGTTGGTGACGTGTTGCTGGTTTCTGGGAAGCTGTTTGTTTGAACCTGAGAAGGTAAGATCACACAGGTGTCAGGCCTCCATCTAATTAATATACTACAAATACGCTTTTATACATTTTTCTACAATATTACAAACCTCCATATTTAAATTTTTTGAGCGACTACACTCAGAATACGATGTTCATCTGCTGACTAACAAGCCTTTCACTTGATGATGGCAGCGTTCAAGTATTGTGTGTGTATCACAGCTATATATATAATATATGATATATATATATATATCTTCTTCCTGTGAGCCGTAGAGCTCCATTGTCGTCCAAAAACTATTAAAAACACATCAGTGAGCCTCACTGTGGTCCTTCATCACCATGAACACACACACTGTAGTTTATATTGACTCAGTCGCACACACACCGTCCTGCTGCCCCAAATACTCACTAGAGCACCACATGTGGATTCATCCGCCACTGAAAATAGTCCCCAACAAATGCACTATTTCCTCCTGTTTAAAGAGTCACTAAACCTTGTTTTTGCTGACCTCCAGTGGTAGAACTTCTCACTTTGCTGCAGTGATGCGCAGGTGTAGTCCAGGATTCACTGATTCTGGGTTATAAACACAACACAACATCCCCTTATAACTGATACGGCGAACATGTTAGCAAACAGTTGCCTATTTCCGAATCCAGCAAACTCACAGTGACACCTGGTGGTTTGCAGAGTGCAGCCAGACTACAGCACCTTGCTGATATACTGTGGTTTTAAATAAAGGTTTAAGTAGGCTGCGTCTTTCAGTTTTAATATTATTATTCAGAAGTGCTGCAGTAAATGCACACATTATTGTGCAATGTTTCACTAAATTAATTCATGTGTTGGAAATGTTTTTGCTTATTATTATTAATTTATGGTTGACATTTCATGTGATTGGGAAATTATGTTCTCTTTTTTTTTTTAACCTTTCATAACTTGGTTGAAATGTTCCCATAGTTACGATAATGTATTTCTAATGTACATGGCCATATTTCTCATTTTCTCCCCAGTGTTACTTTACATATTACTTGAACATTCAGTTGAGTGGTAAAACGTTTAAAACCGACGTGACAGATACCATCAGTGACACAAGGTTCGGCTCGATGGATTGAAACAGTGAAACAAGCTTCGGTGCCTCAGCATCATCACTAGAAAACTGTGAAGTTGCCAGAAAACCAAAACAATGAGCGGAAAGACGCTAAAAGGCTTTGTAGGGCTGAGGGGAACGACAGAGGTGGTGATTATTATCTGTGGCTTCGTCACTACGAACGAAAAAATGTTGATTATTGCTGCTTTAAAAGTCTCACGTCTTCAGCAGGAACCAATGGGCTGTGAGCTGAGAGCCACAGACAGGAAGTGAGGCGGGACTGAGGCATAACATGTTGGTTTGGGTCCAAATATGGAATTTGTTGACAATAAGAACGAAAATATAGAACAATACCAGACTTATCATTTAAATAAGATGGTGTAAAATAAAACTACACAAACAAAACAGGTTGTGTTATAATAGGTCCTATTATTGCACAAACAACAACATTGAAACCAGGATGACGGACATTTTTACAGCAACTCAAATGGAGAAAGAAACAATGATTACATAAAAAGAAGCTTTTGTGCCACAAATACAGTGAACCCCATCAACCACATGGAGGAGAAAAACATTTTAAAATGCAAATACATGACAAACAATATATAAAAAGGAGAAGGTAAAATGTAAAAGGATCACATCAAAAATCTTGTGGAGCATGGAGGAGTTTTTCACATTCCCTTATTTGTTGGATTAAAAACACAGATTCCAGATCTGTAGCAAAAAGCAACATCTGTAGTACTAGTACTATCTGTAGTAGTAGTACTAGCTGTAGTACTATCTGAGAACACTTTTATATTATATATATATATATATTCAGGAGCATTTTGGTGGTGAATTCGTCGAGTTGATTTTGAGCTCCGGAACATTGAAAAGCATCAACAGCTCGACAAGCTAACGTTGCTAAACAAAGGCTACGTGCAGCCAACACGTATGACGGCAGCGTGTTCTAACAACACGACCGAATCTGTAAACAGAAGGAAGTCATCATCAGCAGAACCACTTCAGTTCCAATGACCTTTATTTAATATCACAGTCCATTCATAGTTTTAAAGTATACAATAAGTTAAGATCATATGGCTTCATATAGTATCTATATTATATATCCTATGATTAACAGCCGCAGCACACACACACACACACACACACACACACACACACACCACACATTCATAAGAACCTCCTCCTCGGCTCTGTGTGTGTGTGTGTGTGTGTGTGTGTGTGTGTGTGTGTGTGTTGCTCTTTTAAAAAACTTTTCTCAGCTAAAACATTTTGTACAAAAATCTACATGTGAAATAACACAGCCAGTAAAGATGGGTCGTAACAGCGGAGACTGTTCAATGATAATAATTTAAAGTGATGAATTCATGCTCGTTATATCAAAACTGCACACGGATCTGCAGCCTGAAGTAATTCACTTGTACATGTCTGTTTTTATTAGTAATGGACTTAAAATACATTTTTAATGATGCATCTCATTTGTTTCTGACTTCACACATACAGAAAAACTAGTTTTCTTGTTTATATTTAGGAAGAGAGAGAGAGAGAGAGGAGGACGACCCCTTCAGTCTTCACCCCTCCCAGCTGAATTCACCTCATAGCTGTTCTCATTTGCATATTTTTCTGTTTCCGTTGTCAGATAATGAAACGAGAATGAACTTTGATCTAAAGCTGTGTTGACCAGCAGTCGTTAACAAGCTGCAGATAAAATCGTTGGTTGGTGATCGCGACATCGTCAGACAACAGAAACAGCAGCTGAGGTTTGAAGCAACTAAAGGTTGTCGTGTTCAGCTACAGGCACAAAGCATCTGTTACCATCTAAAGGAGCTGCAGACGTCCCCGAGGACACGGAGCCGGCAGAAGGTAATCGCTGTGAACGTGTAAAACTCTCTTCAGCTGTTTCTTAATCCTTTTTCATTTTGACGCAGCAGAAACTTGACGACGAGTATGAGAGAAACAAAGGCGCAAACTTAACTTCCAGCTCGAAAAGCAGATGCTCAGATCTCTTCAGTATAATTTACTTTGCAGTTCTGTATTACAGCTCTAGTTCTACAGTAGTTTGTGTTCTTTAATGTGTGTGTTGTTCAGAGAGATTTCTGATCATATGGATCAAAACAAACCTCATGTTCAATAATCAGATCCTGCTGAAATGTTCCCATTCCAACATCCGTCTTTTTAAAAGCTCATTAAACCACATGCAGTCTTTGTGTGTAATAACAGAAACATGCTAACAGTTTAGCTCACTGTCTCGGCCCCCGCCAGCGAACGTGGATCGAAACAACATAGGACTTTAAATTCTTCCAAAAAGTCAGCTTTGCAAATGTTTTACGAGGAAGGAGATTAATTCAACAAACGTATGAGGCATCACGGATACAAAGCAGTGTGCTGGTGAGAAAACTCCACGGGGCGGCTTTAAAGTACGACTTCAGACTGAGTCCAGATCCTCTATCAGGTCATGAACACAGTGAAGAGCTGACGACTGTTTGACTACTGAGAGTGAACACATTAACGGTGAAGCCACTTCCTGTTTAGATATAATCAGTGAGCTAACTTTACAAATGAAACTAAATTGTCACTCGTGTTACGGTTCAGATCCCGGAGTGTTTGTGGACCACGTACCGGTGCAACATCTCCTGGTCCCTCTGAGAGCCATAGATAGACAGTTCAGTGCGTCTCTCTGTCTATCCATGCCTCTGGACCGACGTGGCCGGCCTGCTGTGTTTGGCTGTCAACGATAAGCTGATTTACGAAACCACGAACCGGATCAGTGTCTCATCTGATCCTCGTTCTGTGTTTGGACCTGCGGGTGCCTCTTCTCCCTCAGAGGGTCCTGGACTTGACTCTGGAAAGGGTTCCAGAAGCGCTGAAAGACGCTGTAACTCTGTGGTTGCTCTTGATGGTGTTTCTGATGCGTCTTGGTGTGGTGGACGTGCTGGTTGTGGTGCCGGTTTTGTTGCTCGTTGCGGCGGCGCAGAGTAAAGGACTTGTGGTAGGTTGCAGCTGAGGAGAGAGAGAGAGAGAGAGCGTTAAAAGTGACACATTTCCAGATGTTGTACAGCCAACGCTCCTCAAACATCTGTACTCACGGCTCGTGCAGGTGACTTTGGGTGTGTCCCATTGGCCGTTGGCCCGGCAGCGTATAGTGGGGGTGTGTCTCTGGATGAAGCCCTGTTTACAGTGATAGCGGACCAGGGAATTGATCTCGTAGCGAGGCTTCATGGCCCCGAACACGCGAGCATCCTTCAACACCGGGGGCTGCCCGCACGAGACTGAGAAAACAGAGAGACGTCACAGTGAGTGCTTCAACTTCCATATGTTGGCCACTTGGGGGCAGCGCAACAAGCTGTGAACAAAACACTGACATAATAACACCTTATAAATGTTGATCACACAGCTGGATCAATTGCTAATCTACAAATATTGATATGTACAGGTAATTTATATCACTTATATCATTGGTAGATTGATCTCCTAAATTCTAGGCTGCCATCAACTACGAAACACCATCATACAGATGTCCAGGTATACGAGTGGGTAATCGTCACAGTGAAGGATATAATGCAATGTGGCTGCAAAATGACACCATGTTCACAATTGTCCTTGGTGGTGTGTTCAAGGACAATCTGACACCTTGCAATTGTTAGTAGGCTGTTGAAAAGTTTTGTAATAGCGAGAGCAGTCGTCTGAAAATGAAACCGTGAAAATAAATGCAAGCTGAAATTGTGAAACAGTTTTCACAACAGTCTCATTCAGGGCCAGATTGTGTTTATAACACAACGCCATCTGCACACACTGACACGATCGCACATTTGTCACAGGCTGGCATACAGAGTGCAGTTTGTGATGGCGGTTATGTGAAATACATGAGGTTTATATGCTGAAAGAAGCCAAATCACCAGTATGGCCCCCCTTTAAAGAGCCAATTAGCATTGTAAAGAAAATAGATTAAAACCTCTGGAGTGTGTATTTATTTGTGTGTGTTTCCATGTGTGCGTACCTGTTCCCTTCTTGCAGGTGAAAGTCAGGTGATAGTTGCAGGGCACGTCGTTCCACTGTCCTCCCTCGTGCCAGATCATCACCACGCAGTCCTCTCCAGACTGGAAGAAGCTGTCCGGCTGGTTCGGCCTCCAGAAGTCATATTGCTGTCAGAACACGTGTTTTACTTTATTGTGAAACACCCAATAAACATCCAATAAACACGGAGCTTAGCTATTACTAAATCCCTACATGGACATTCCTGATTGGATGACAAAACGAGGTCACTACTTCACCACCACCCGCCACCATCAGCACCGCTCTGTATGACACCAGCAGCCGTGAGGAGATGGAGCGTGTTCAACACACGTGACTGGATGTAATTCACAGAAAGAGCAGACAGTGGTGCTACTGGGACGCCCGACAGGCCTAAAGACACCTGAAGCTTTATGTGCAGGAGGAAACCTACTAACACCTGGTCTACGTGCACGCTGCAGTGCAGCCGCTGAGTTCTGTTCTGCACTTCACTGAGTGTACAAAGTGAAGCTCTGTAAGGGTGTGCCTCTGTTCTGAATGATAACACATTACGACAGCAGAGTCCCCCCAGGATCAGGTTTCAGGCTCTCCGCTCTCATCAGGCCCCGTTTTCACTGCTCAACTCAGCTCACGTGCTGCAACAGTCCCAGCAGACGCTCGACGTGTGTGAGAACCATGACTAAGAAACGCAGACGAGTGCAGGGATTGGTCGCTGCCGACACACAGGAAGTGATGCGTGTCATGTTTCTGGTTTGTTTCAGCAGAGGAAGGGTTCTTTTCTGTATGTGGAGCCATAAAATGGAATAAACTCCCTCCTTTAATGAAGTCCCAGCAGAACGCCGGCGTCCCGCCCCTCTTTAAGTGAGGCTGGCTCACGAGGCAACTGGTCTACCTCCCTGTCAATCAACAGCGGCTAAATGAGCTATCCTGCTTGGCTGTAACTCGTTATGACGGTTGAGTCCTCACACACTGATGTATGAACTTACCATGGGCTTCCCGTCGGTCCACCTGAAGTCTCTCTCAAACATCTTGTCGTTCAGGCCGAGCCACTGGTAGTCGCTGCCCAGACCTGCAGAGGCAAAACACATCGTTAGCGGACGAAGGGATCGGGATTGAAAGATCTGGAGAGGAATGAAGGAAGCAGAGTGTGAAGAAGAAGAGAGAGGAGGAGATGATTTGTTGACACACTGATCTACATGCTTGTGTTTGAACATGTGTGTTGCAGCAGGAGGAGTGAATAATGAAGAGTGTGAAGAAACGAAGCGGAGCTGCTTCATTTCATCTCACTCAGCAGTTTCCACTTGATTTGATCTGACTCAGATATGAGTGGCATCTTTCCAAACAGTGCACAGACCTATAAAACTGTTTTACAGGCACAGACGCTTTAAAGACTACATCAGTTTTTTGGGTCTCAGATTGGGAGTTTCGGCCTCTTGTGGCATTATTGGAAGTAATATTTGAAAATGAACGTGAACGCACCCGACACGTCTTTTATAATGGTCCGCTGTAAAACTGTGTGCTTGCACCACTACAGTAAATACTGTAAGTTAAACAAGGAAACAGGAAAATGTAATACATGTAGGTACAATCTTTACCATAGTCATCATCTTAGCTTAGCGTGTTAGCTAACATTTAACAACATCTAGTTTGCATTTGGTCTGAAGTAACGGACAAATGAATATTTTGACCTGGTGATGGCGCTAGATGAAAAGTCAGAGGATCACCAAACTCAGTAGGATTCATCCTCTGGGGAACATGAATGCCTGAACTAAATTTCATGACAATCCATCAAATAGTTGTTGAGATATTTCAGTCTGGACCAAAGTGGACGGACTGACAACGCCACAGAGCTCCTCTGTTAGCATGGCTACAAACTGGAACCGTCCTGCCGCTGACGTCAGTTTATGTTAGTACACTGACACATCATGGACTTACGGTTGACATACAGCTGCTCCTCCTGTGACAGGATGCTGGCCAGGTGGGCGCCGTGCAGCCGACACTCCCTCTCAGCAGCGTCCCAGGTCCGACGGTGTGTGAAGTACTTATAGCAGTGAGACTGAAACTTCTGCCAACCAAACCCACAAACCTCAGTGTCTGCAAAGAGGGAAACAATCAAACGGTCAAAGAACTTATCCAGTGTAAAGGTGTAAAAATACAATACATCATCAGGTATTCTACTGTGGCTTCGATTGCACCTCAAAACATACCGGTCAGGTGTGAACGCACCTGAGCAACCACCTAGCAAGCTCTCAATAGCCACGTAGCAGCACATTAGCTGTCAGATATCCTCAGGAGTGATTGATAGTTTACCGTCCAGGCTTTATGGTGCAGCTCATAGTCTGTCCCACAGTCCAGATTTGATTCTGTGCACTTTTAACTTGATTATATACATAACGTCGCCCACGGCCAGCTGATCTGGACCCCTGCTGCTGTAACAATGAATTATTCTGAATGTTGCAGCTGCTCAACTACTCTGATTTGTTTATTTCTCTGTTGTTTGGGGTTGAGGTCCAGCTGGGGGGTGAAGGGCCCTCATGAATGAGCTCAGTAACACACAGTTGGACTTCATTAACCCTCACAACTCTCCAGTTGTCTTCAGGTCAAAAGCACACAAACAAACACACAGTTAATGTACAACACACAGTTAGTTTGATATACAATGACTTAAAGCCACATAATCAGCTCTCTGCTTCGTCAGGCTCAGTAAACAATGGATGTTTTGTCTCAGCTGCTTCAGAATCATTTGTGAGCCAATAAAGCCGTGATGGAAAGCTGCTGTCGAGGCTTCGGGGTATCAGCTCTCGTCAACCTGCCTCGTCTTAATAGCTCCAGTGTGCAGCCACCTGGAGGGTCAGGTGAGGTCTCCAGGCCCTCTAATGAACGCACAGCCTTCTGGCAGTTTGAAAATAGCAGCAGAGAATCAGTAGAGTTCAGAAGGCCAGTCTGAACCAGAGGATGAAGGAGAGCTTCACTGAGTCGGAGGCAGTATTTAGCCGTATTTACCGCTGACTGAATGCCACACAGCTGCAAAAGCTTTCTGGCAAAATAAAAGAGCGATTATCAGTTTTTTTCTGCTTGTTTCCACTGACAGGAAACTACCAGAGGACAGCTGTGTCTGCGGTCCTCTATCTGCTGCTGCATGTATCAGGACGCATCAAATAAACAGAGCTCCAGTCAATAATTCACACCTAAGTTTCTACATGATGTTGTGCAGACCTCGGTGAACATGGACACACCCTGCAGTCCGGGGATTTCCACTTTCCGTTAACTCCACCTTCTACAAACGACTGATGATGACAAGAGAAGTAAAAACCGGAGCAGCGGAGGTTGACCAGCTTGGAAATAACAACCTTTATCTTTTGTATTTTACTTTTATATCCTTCTAGTCTATTTTAATGTGGGTCAAGTCATCTTTGTCACATGAAAATGTTTTGCAAACTGGTTTTATTTGAATATGAATATGTAAACTGGTAATAGCTTTACTAAGCAGCGGTGGAAAGTAACCAAATACATTTACGTTAAGTACAATTTTGAGATGCTTGTACTTTACTTGTGTATTTCTATGTTATACTTCTTTTGACATTTAAGAAGTAAACATTGTACTTTGTACTCTTCTGCATTCATCTGACAGAGAAACAATTGCATATTTAGTACCCTCTGATTAGATATAAATACATAAATGTGTGTATTTAGTGTACAAGTATATAAAGTGCATAACGCTTCCTTCCCTGTTTGATTTATTAACGTGTGCTTTAGCTTAAGAGGTTGCTGTTGGCAGAAAGAATGAACAAAAGCGGAGTTCAAGTTCACTGAAAACAATTCCAACAAAACTGATGTATTTCCTGCTGAATCAGACGTTAGTTCAGTGTTACCACTGACAACAACAACTTATCATTTCACTTTCTAAAAGTAATAACAGAGAACTTTTCCTCACAGAATACTGGGAGAGACAACTCTCTGAAAGCTGGTCAATTTTCATGGAAAATATTAATCCTTGGAGTCTGGTTGTGTGCCTGAGCCTCGATTAGTTGCTGAGTAATGGCAGAAATATTGGACGAGAAGCTGGAACTAATCTGCTGAAGAGCCAACGCCCAGTGCTGGAGGACGGCGGAGCAGCAAAGACTGTCATGACTCAAGACGACATCCATCCACCTGTGTGTGTGTGTGTGTGTGTGTGTGCACTGTACACTACACAATATTTGTAGTAGATTTCCTATATATTAATTATGGGCCTCTATTGCAGCTTTGGAGAACATTCCCATCAGTAATAATAACAGAGAAGCAGTCAGTTTACAGAGCGACTGACTGTACGGGACATTTCAGGTGCGCTCACTTCATAAAGTGGTTTAGATAATCTGGATAAACTCCGCGTTTGTTTTGTATTTTGATGCCACCATGTTTCCAGATCTCCGAAATATGACTTTTTATTTGAAAGCCGAACTACTCCAGCAGGGGTAAGTCCCCGTTATAGATCGATAGATATAGTCTATATCTGAAGTCACGTGTTGTCACTCAGTGAGGCAGCTGAGACTCCATAAAGTACTGAAACTATGTCAACTGCATAACTAACGCAGTTTACGCTGAGACTATGTGGGTTGTGTTCAAGTTAATTCTAATTAATTTAAGTTCTAAGTTAATTTAAACAAAAATAAATATTAGTTTTCATTCCTGCTCAGCAATTACTTCAGTAAGTACAATATTATTACAGCTGATAGGAAAACTACAAAAATAAGCTGTACTGCCCTGATTTTGTGCATTTTGTACCACTTTGTCATTACTCAGATGCAGCTGACCTTGTTCGCAGAGCTCTCCTGCGTAGCTGGGCAGGCAGAGACAGGTGAAGGAGTTGACTCCATCCAGACAGGTGGCTCCATTCAGACACGGGTTAGACTGGCACTCATCAACATCTGCAGACAAACACCAACCCATATTATTCCACATCACCCGTCTGTCAGTGCAGGGTCAACACGGTTAGCTTGTCTATATGTGTGTACCTGTTTCACAGTGCTGCCCAGTGTATCCAGGTGCACACATGCAGATATTTTGTGCTCCTTTCTTGTAGCAGGAGCCTCCATTCTGACACACACTGGTTGAGCACGGCAGGAGGTCTACACAGATGACACAATGCAAAAGGACAGCCATTAACATCACACAAGTAACTGCGCTAATGTACTGTAGCTCAGAGCTTCTCAGTCATTAACTGTCTGCTAAACACTAAGATCTGAACAGCAATCATATCTTAGCAACAGAAAGTAGTCACAGCAGGTCCGCCAGATGTTGAAGTGATGTAGTCAAAGCCTTACAATACCACAAACACAAGAGCTAATGCTAACATGCCCTACTAACTAGCTTACTACCTAAATACCTGCCGTTACTCCCAAAGCCAAGGTACATAACATTAGCAACTACATCATTTTGTGAGGTTCCAGGTTACGTCGGAAAAGAAACAGCTCAGGACTGAAACATCCAATGTTTGGGAGCCGGTCCAGGATGCTAAGATATGAGCGTTTAGGCTAACGTTGATAAAAGTGTTTGAAAATATGAACACCAAATCAAAAATCTAACCTGTAAGTATATTTTTCTATAGCAAGCATCTGAAAAAGATTATGTTAAAACACATAACATTTTAATCACATTGTTCGTATCATTTATGTCTTCTAGATGGATCAACTGGTGAGGATGCTAGCTTTTTGCCTGGGACCTGTTAGCTATAGCAACAGTCCTTTAGCATGATATCATGTATGTAGCCATGAATCATCAAGCATATTTATGACCCTTTTATTAAATATTTAAAAGTCAGCCAAAGATAGAAGATAGTTTTCAACCAAATCATGAAGTTAGCATGTATTAGCTAGCTAGCTTTAGCTGATCTGCTAGCAACAAAATCACCGTGAAGAAATTAGTCTTTACTGTCTGGCATTAAAGATAAATCGACAAATCTTTTTTCTTTTTTTTTAATTACAATGGATTTTGATGGTAAATCTGCCACAATAATAATAGTTGTAAACTGTGTCGTGTTCGATTGGAAAGCTTGTTAGGCATAGCAACATAAACTAAGGGGGGGGGGCTTAGCGAAGGGTCAGTGTTAATGATTTCACTTATTGACGTAGTTTCAGCCAAAGAGAGGGGAGGTAAACCAGTGAAATAACCTGCTGTGATGTTTATACACTGAAGTAGCTAAAGAACAAACCACTGACGATGGCGTTCATGTACCTCTGATATTCACAGTGCTGGCCTCCACAGAATACGCTGAGTCAGTGCCGCTCTCTGGTTGCTCTGTGGCCAGGGTCTCTGCTGGGATCTCAGGGCGCGACTCCAGCAGAGCAGGGACTGTCTCTTTGTCATAGTCATAGTCCTCCGGCAGAGCGGTGGCAGCAGGGTCGGGGATCAGAGCCCACTGGGGGACGGAGTGGGTGCTTTGGTCGAAAGTGTACAAAGTCGAAGTAGTGGAAAGTACCGTCTGGCTTACATACGGCGTGCCGCGTGTGGTGGACTGCTCAGTCTGGTCTCTGTAAAGCTCGGTAGGCGGTGGGGTGTGGTCTTCAGGGGTTGTGGGTGCAGGCTCGGTGGTAACTGCGGGATGTTTCTCATCATCTGTGGCAGCAAGAGGAGGGTGTGTGGAGTATTCTGGTGTGCCAGGTTCAGAGGTCATGTCCTTAAGGTCTGTGGTGAGTGTGGTTTGGTCTTCAAACGTCACAGCTGCCACATCTGGGAAAACAGTAACAGTGACCTCTGTAGGAATTTCAACCATAAGCCCACCCTGTTCCCCAGAAACCTCCCCCTCTCCGGACAGCTGCTCTGCACCTGACCCTGCTTCTGCAAACGCGTCAACAGCAGGTAAAACTACAGGCACTTCTGTGACTTCAGTACCCACTGCGGGTTGAGGCTGCTGGGTGTAAAGGGTAGAATGAATCGGTGGTAGAGTACTGGTTAAGCTGGGCGTCTCTGACGGGCTGGTAAACCTGGGTGTCTCTGACGGGCTGGTAGACCTGGGCGTCACTGACGGGCTGGTAGACCTGGGCGTCTCTGACGGGCTGGTAAACGTGGGCGTCACTGATGGGCTGGTAGACCTGGGCGTCTCTGACGGGCTGGTAAAGCTGGGTGTCTCTGACGGGCTGGTAGACCTGGGCGTCTCTGACGGGCTGGTAAACCTGGGTGTCTCTGACGGGCTGGTAAAGCTGGGTGTCTCTGAAGGGCTGGTAGACCTGGGCGTCACTGATGGGCTGGTAAACCTGGGTGTCTCTGACGGGCTGGTAAAGCTGGGTGTCTCTGACGGGCTGGTAGACCTGGGCGTCTCTGACGGGCTGGTAAACCTGGGTGTCTCTGACGGGCTGGTAAAGCTGGGTGTCTCTGACGGGCTGGTAGACCTGGGCGTCACTGATGGGCTGGTAAACCTGGGTGTCTCTGACGGGCTGGTAAAGCTGGGTGTCTCTGACGGGCTGGTAAACCTGGGCGTCACTGATGGGCTGGTAAAGCTGGGTGTCTTTGATGGGCTGGTAAAGCTGGGTGTCTTTGATGGACTGGTAAAGCTGGGTGTCTCTGATGGGCTGGTAAACCTGGGCGTCTCTGGTGGGTAAACATCTTGTCCTGAAGCCTCATCTTCTCCAGAGGCAGACCCTTCGAAGTCTTCCGTCTGGGTCTTTGTGGTGGTTTCCCGGGACTGTGTGTCTGGGATAAAAGTAGGAAGCTCCGTCCCTCCGATTTCTGTCTCATCGGTCATCACACCGGACTGGCTGCTTGCAGCCGGGGTGGGCAGAGCATCATCTGCAGATCCCTCCTGCGTTGCACCTGCCTCATCATCAGTGCCACGAGTTGCAGAGCCTTCCATGTCCTCGTAGGTGGAGACGCCATCAGTCACAGGCTGGGAGACGCTGGGGGGGACTGATGGTGTGGTGGGTGTTGGTGATGATGAGACAGCGAGTGTAAATGGGGTTGTGGTGGTGGTTCTTGTTGTTGTCTGGTCACCTGGTTCTTGAGTTTTGACTCCTTCTATGTCCGAGTCAGTAAAGACATCAGGGACTGTGTCGGCATCAGTGCCCGAGCCTGTAACTACATCTGGGTATGAATCTGTAGGATGAGGGACTAAATCACTGGTTTCCTCTGTAGGTGTCTCCTCTGTGGGGATTTCTATGGCACTGTAGTCAAAAGTCACACCCTCCTCCTCCTCCTCCTCCTCCTCTTTTTCTTCTGGCACCTCTTCTACCTGAACAGGAGTGGCCGTCTCAAACTGATCTCCTCTGGCTTCCTCTGGCAGCTCTGGCTGAAATGTCACCTGAATGGATCAGAAAAGAAGGTAGCTGAGTAAATAAAGGAGAATCAGTCTTTCAGGGATCATTCCGGTTACAACTTGGGTCATACTTTTGTAGGTTTGGACGTCAGAGCTAATTTCAACGTATATTACAATATTCAGTGTTTTATGGGCTAAATGAATCTACAATCCCATACAAAAACATCAGACTCCACTGCATGGACGGTACCTCGTGTTTTCCATTGACAAAGCTGACAGTTGGAGGCAGGCTGATTGGAGAAGGCTCGAGAGAGTCGGTGTCTCCGCTGCCCTGGACAGCTTCACTGGTCACCTGTGAGAGGTCGGTGATCTGGGGGAAGGGGGGCTGGAAGCCACCTATGCCGCTCATAGGCTGGTTCAAGATGTCCAGGATATGGTCCACTAGAGACAAACAAGAAACAAACAAATAAGAAGTTCAAAAGGTAAACAAATATAGACAACACAGAAATAGAGATGACCGCTGTGTTGGTTTATTCCTCCACTGAAGCGCCTTGACAACATGTTGATGTATGAATTGTAAATATAATTCTGTATGTAATGAAAAACCTGATACCTTTGTTTATACCGTACTTTGAGTTATAGAAACATGTTTTCCTTTTTAATTAATAAAAAAGTAAAGATATCATGATGTAACTCAAAAAGGTGGATTTAGTGTCAAGTTACTCTTTAAAGAAAAGTTAAATATGATCTAACCTGGCATCTGCCAACAGACTTCAATACGACACATCAGGGTCTGAGCGGATGTTCAATACCAAACCCTAAAAACAAGCCATCTTTCTCAGTTCGATATGTCAGTTGTTGTTTTCCAGGATCTCAGAGCAGCTCATGTCTGATGTTTATTAAAACAAGCCAAAGTGAATATCTGGATGGTTAACAGTCGGCGTATGATTAAGGTCAGCCGGTGCTGCAGGGCTGCTCTCAAACAATGCATGCCTGTGTCTCCTGATTAAGACTTTATGGTACACATGGAAGCTATATCGTGGGAACTGGAGTAAAAATGTGCAAAACGTGATGCAAACACAGACCGAGTGTCGTTATCTTGTGTGACACACGCTGTGACCGGATTGAGGAGCTCCTCTTTGAACTGGACCGAGCTAACTAGTTAACCTGCGTTAGCCACAACATGTCGCCCAAAGTCAAAAAGCCTCTGTGTGACTCGGAACTTGATACGGCATGAAAGAGGAAGAGTTTTTATTAAAACACTCAATGCTTCAATTTTTCTAATTTCCTCAGGACGTGGAAACAGTGAGTCGGTGGACCGCACACAGACCAGCGCCCGCTTCATGAGATGATATATTACCTCTGCAACAGTATACGCCTTCAACTGTTCAATAATAAACACAACTCCTGGAGGATGGCACCACTTGGCTGGGGGGTAACAAACACATCAGCACTGAAATTTGAGTGAGTGCATGTGTGTGTGGGTGAAGGGGGCGGGGGCGGGGGGGTGCAAAGTACATTAACTCAAGTTCTGTACTTAAAAGAAATAGTTTGACATTTGGGGATTAATACCAGCGGAGTTTCCTTCCATCATCGCATCATCGCCTACATCTGGGGAATGAAGAAGAAATGAACAACACCACTCGTGTCACTGATAAATGAACTGATGATTTATGTTCATCTCAGTGAACAGATCCTAAACCTGCTGTGAAACAGTAAAACAAAACTATTTTCTTAAAATATTGTTATTTTGCTTAAAGAGCAACTTCACAGCAGCTGAAAATCTTGTTTTTGCTGCCCTCCAGTGGTTTAACTTGTTGATGTAGATATGTACACAAGGGTGTGCCAGTACACCGTGACATCACTGTCGAGCGTAACACACTTTCAATGAAAATATAACGGAAACAAATATTAGATCAGACTCATCAGGATAATAAAGACATGATCAGGACCTCCGACAGCACTTTTGACTGAGACCTTGGACTTCCCAACAAGAACAGTCACTTTAACCAAACATGCAGGTTTGGGACCCCCTGAGCCCTCGGGCCCCTGGACCTGTACCTGGTGAGCCTGTTCTATAATCCATCCACGGCGGTTATACAACTAACACAAAGAAAGAGAGTGTTGTTGGAGAAGTTGTTCGTTATGACAATTCAGGCAGCTCACCAGAGAAAAGACAATTAAGATCAACTATTTGTGGTTTGTTGTCAGCTCCATCTACAGACGTGTAGACCAGAAAGTTGAACATGTGGCTGTTTAGACATCATCGCTAAAGAAAACAGAGGTTAATCACTCTAATGGACCACCAGTGTGTGTTTGTGTGTGTGAGAAACAGAAAGAAAGGTGAAGTTAAAGAGTCATTTGCTCTGATATATCTGACTAATCATGAGGCCCTGCTGCTTTCCCACCGGAGACGCTGTGATGTGTTTACAATATGTTTAGCTGCAAAATTGGCCGAGCAGAGATGACTGACTTCATAACTTTCCACATCTGGCTCTGCAAACAGTGTGTGTGTGTGTGTGTGAGAGAAACTGTCAGCATACAAATACGAAGGTAAGAAAATATTAGCTGTTTCCTACGGAGGCAACAAACAAGACTTCAGCAGCAGCAGCAGATTACTGTGAAGTCCCCGACAGCACAACGCAACAAACACCAGGTCGCTCTGAAAGATAAATGTTCTCCCTCAAAGACCCAACAGTTTCACGTGAAATGTGAGACTTTTGGGTCCCAAAGAAACAAAAGGCTTACGAAAGGTGGAGGAGGAAATAAGAGTTGTAGCCATCTTTGTCAGTAATCACACTCTGGAGGTCTGTCTTTGAATCCCACAGCATCCATACTGGGCTTTGACCAGTGTTTCTCTATTGCAGTTGGCTGATGGTCAATATGTTATACCAGTTTACTTTACCTGGATGGATCTTATCAGCAGACTGTCAACACCAACTGACCCAGACTAGAACAGGTCTGGTCCAACTGACCCAGACTGGAGCAGACCTAGTCCAACTTGGCCCCATCAGTCGCCACGCCCAAATCATATTCATCTTCTGAACAGCAGTAACGTGAGTCCCCGTCTTAACTCACCTGAATTGTTTCGGTCGTGCACGTTGACAATGATGAGATGGAAAGGTGGTTGGGCTGTGGAGTCTCCAGGAGTGGCCAGTGATTGGTCGGGGTCAAACGTGGGTGTAGCTCCAGGGGTGACATCCTCTTTAAAGACAACTGCGGGTGTTTGCCCCACGTCTCCGGTCCCAGCTGGGAGGCCTGGCTCTGGACTGAGACTGTCTGGAATGACCACCTCTTTTGTGATCCCTAGAAGCTGTGATGGTCTTGATGTGGCTTCCATCCCCAGCCCGGGCCCAGGAGTGACACGGTCTGTGGCTATCTCTAGAAGCTCTGCTGGTCTAGAAGTTGTTTTCACCCCCAGCTCCATCCCTGTGGTGGTCTCTAGAAGCTCTGATGGTCTCGATGTGGTTTCTATCCCCAGCCCCAGTCCAGGGGTGACACGGCCTGCGGTGGTCTCTAGAAGCCAACTTGGTCTCGATGTGGTTTCCACCCACACCTGGGTCGAGGTCTCCACTGCTCCCACCTCAGCTCCACTAGAGCTGTCATCGCTGCTGCTTCCCTCCCCACTGCCGCTGCTCTCACCTCGGCCCGATCCCGCCTGGCCTCCCTCCTCTCCCCCGTGGGAGATGTCAAGGTGTGCGGGCTGCGAGCGTGTGGTGGGTAAGGGAGGGAGCTGCATGGGGAACAAAATGTCTCCTCTAACTGGTACCGACTCTACGTTGTGTGAGTGATTGAAGTCTTTAACATCATAGTCGTCAAACATGGGAGTGGGGTTCACAGAGGCTGTGGTGTGAGGGGAGGGGTGGTCTGTCCCATGTTGGTCTGGTGAGGCTGTGTGTGAATATGTGATAGGATCTGGTATTCTTGTTTGAATTTCAGCTCTTTCAGAGTCTAAGAGTGGTCCGGATGTTGGAGTGTGGGGAACGGTTGTGGGGCTGTCAGGTTTGTGTGTATTCGGTGGACTCGTGGTAGTCGGCTCTGGTAGTTTAGCTGTAAGAGAGGGAAACAAAGAAGAGGAGGGGGGGGGTCAAAAGACCAGTGGAGAGTGCATGCTAACATGTTGATGTTAGCATGCATTGTAGTATTTGGAGCCATCCTGACAGAAAAACGGCACCTCTCAGAGTATAAGTTGATAAAACCAATAGTTACGCCTCACAATTCACCCCCTCTCTGTTGAAGTAAATCGTGTTTTTTTTTGTCCTGCTGTTTTCCACTTCATAAGTTGTAGAGGTTTCTTTCAGTTTGGTCAGTTTGTATTTTTATCATTCTTTCCGTAACAATGCTTGAGATGTCAGAGTTCTCTCCGAAATCCAAGACCATCAGGTTCAGTCATCAGAGTCTAATATCTGATGTCCAAATGAATGAATGATGGCAAAGAAATAAAAATGGCTGACTAACGAGGTAGAAAATCAACCTAAAAACTTGGAACCTAACCCTTGGAAAAGGCTCCAGTTAATCAGTCATGTCCAAGAAAAAATGTTTACAGAATGAATTGGTTTAGTCATGACTGTACTATCTGGAAAATGCTAATCATGACGCTGTCAGACTGCCGTCAGCTTACGGAGGACTATAAAAGGCAACTTAGCAGCATTGATTTTTGAAACATGAAGTCACCTGTCAAAAATAAACAGTTTCAGGCCTGGAGACTGCTGTGCCAGTGGTGTCAGAATAATAAGAGTCACAAATGAAGGTCTGAATGTGGCCAGAAAAACCTTATTTGTTGTTCAGAGAAGACTTTACTGGCTAGCCAACAGACATACATTTATTTTCTACAGTAGCTTTCACAGTGAACTGGTTTCTCTTGCTAAAGCCTGAATCCATCTTTCTTCTCTAAACACACATTATTTACAATTCTGAACAGACCATGAAGCTTTCTGTTGTAAAGACCTCTTGTAGCCTGTGATGCTGGCAAAGATGTATATCTCATTATGATGGAATACATACCATATGAGAAAAGACAGGAAATAGGACTCCTAAACACACATACAATGCTCTCCTTTGTGTAGGTCTAAGTGCTGAGTTCATATAGTTAGTGTCCTGGGAGAAAGCAGCAGGCTTTGAACGTCACTGACATAATGCTTTAATAAACGCTACGTAATTGACTCCCCTCCATCCCTCCCTGCTGGCTGTCAGGGGCGTGTATGGAAGGATGGGAGCGGTGGGTGGGTTAGGTGGGGTTCCCTTTTTCTCTTTCGCCCTCTTAGTTTTCCACTCTTCCTTCTATACTCTCCTCTTCCTCAAAGCTTTAAACTAGCTAACTGTATATAAAGCACTAGCTAACTGTATATAAAGTACTTTAACTAGCTAACTGTATATAAAGTAGTTAAAACTAGCTAACTGTATATAAAGTACTTTAACTAGCTAACTGTATATAAAGTAGTTAAACTAGCTAACTGTGTAAAGCAGTTAAACTAGTTAACTGTGTAAAGCAGTTAAACTAGCTAACTGTATAAAGTAGTTAAACTAGCTAACTGTGTAAAGCAGTTAAACTAGCTAACTGTATATAAAGTACTTTAACTAGCTAACTGTATATAAAGTAGTTAAAATAGCTAACTGTGTAAAGCAGTTAAACTAGCTAACTGTATATAAAGTAGTTACACTAGCTAACTGTATATTTAGTACTTTAACTAGCTAACTGTATATAAAGTAGTTACACTAGCTAACTGTATATAAAGTAGTTACACTAGCTAACTGAATATAAAGTAGTTAAACTAGCTAACTGTATGTAAAGTAGTTAAACTAGCTAACTGTATGTAAAGTAGTTAAACTAGCTAACTGTATATAAAGCAGTTAAACTAGCTAACTGTATATAAAGTACTTTAACTAGCTAACTGTATATAAAGTACTTTAACTAGCTAACTGTATATAAAGTAGTTAAACTAGCTAACTGTATATAAAGTAGTTACACTAGCTAACTGTATATAAAGCAGTTAAACTAGCTAACTGTATATAAAGTAGTTAAACTAGCTAACTGTATATAAAGTAGTTACACTAGCTAACTGTATATAAAGTAGTTAAACTAGCTCACTGTATATAAAGTAGTTAAACTAGCTAACTGTATATAAAGTAGTTAAACTAGCTCCACCTCGAGCAGCTACAACAGTAAATGCTGCTCTAACATTGATGCATCAGTATTAATAATCTAATAATGTCAGATAGAATCAGATATCAGTCACAGGAGACATTTTACTGCAGAACTTCTACTTTTGACTTTACTTTAAGTACCTTTTTTCTGATAATACTTCTGTACTTTCTGTAGAGTTTTAATATAGGACTTAGAGTGTCTTTAGATTGTTGTTTTCATACTTTGACTTAAATAAAGGATCTGAGTACGTCTTCCAACACTTCCCATACTGAAGGTGTTTATTGGCGGTTGGCCTGCAGACTCTGGGGATTAGTTGTGGTCTGTTCTGGTCTTTCCCACCATGAAGGAGACCCTGGCTGCATGTTCAGCCCTGCCCAGATATGATGTCATGTGTTTGGTGAGCTGCAGTCATCTGGCTGGGCTGGGGTCTGTCCTCATGCTGTCACTTTACTGTACATTAACTCTCTCCTGCAGCTCTGCCACTTCACTTAATGCTTGGCAGAACACATTACACAGCCCTCAGCTTCAGAAAGTACCTTTATGTTGCCAAACATGTGACTGTTTGCAATTATATCATCTGTAAAGAATCATACTTGAAGTGTATAATCGGTTCCTTTGCCGCGCACCTACTTCACACAGACTAACCTCACCTCTCTTTTAAAGGTTTGTGTTTTTGAGTGTTTTTTAATGATGATGTTACTTGTGGGAGAACTAGATCTGCAGCCCCCCTCTTTTCTTGTCTGTCTGTCTGTGTTTGGGCAGGGTCCAGCTGTGAAGCATTAGGGACCTGTCCCGTTTCTGCTGTATCTGTGTTAGAGTGCATGAGTTGGGTTTTCCCCTCATAAAAACACGTACCCCACCATAAACAGGGCAGTGGGAGTTTATTCTCCTCTTGCTTGGGTTTGAACACCGCTTGTTCTTTGTCATCCCCCTCTGTTGCCACCTTTACACACTCTGCCTTTAAATGGCTGCAGATCGAGGCTTGTTTGTGCTGCAACACACCTCAGCGTTTATGTAGTGAGCTGCAGTTTTCTTGTAGCTTCACGAGTCAAATGTTTCTGTGATTTGGACATTTGGAGGAGGGTCGGTCTGGGGTTTGCATAAAAAGGTGCAGCAGAAGAAAGGATGGGAGGAGACCGCTAGATCTGTAGATACCCAGTTAGCTTTCCTCATTGAAATATCACCAGGACACCCTGAAGGGGTTGCACGTGAATGTGATGGATCTTGAGATGATTAACGGGACAGGACAAAATCCAGAACATATTCTGTTTCACATTTGATAGTTTTACCCCCTCCTGCCTGTCCAGCCAGAAGAGGTGTGAGATGGAAACATGATTTGTTCCCCTTTGCTCAGAGAATATGTTTGAGATGTTCAGAAGTTAAATACTTTCCTAAGCAAGAAAAGCTTTATGCAACCAGCCACTAACCATGTTCAGCAATAATGTCTTAGTATCAGCTGTCTGTCGCCCCCTCAGTGTTTTTATAACCCCCGCTGTTGTGAGTCTGCTCACTGATGTGATCCATCCCTTCAGGCTGAAGCCTTTTGACAACCCACAGCAGGAAGCACTTCACACAAGCCAGGGCGCTCACTTCTTCTCTGTGGGGGGAAAAGTAGTGCGTCTTCCGGCCTCAACTTCAATATTAGAACTACTCCTGATGGTGGGAGAGGCTGCAGGTGGCAGACAGTGGAGGTCAATGATGTCTTACCCTTGAAGCAGAAAGCTCCGTGCCTGTCGATGGGGTTCGGGTAGCCGGTTTGGTTTTCATACTTGTAGAGCGTGCGAACCCCCAGCAGGCCTCCTCCGCACTGAAGCCTGGGGACGGTGACGGGGTAGCGGACGCTGCCGTCGGACAGCCAGCCGTAGTCGCAGCGGTTCAGCCCCGCCCTCCAGGCTGCGAACAGCTGACCAGGCGACGCCAACACGGCATCGTGCTTCACACACTCTTCTCTCGCCTGCTGCAAGGTGAGCTTAGCGCTGACCGCAGGAAACAAGACCTCGCCTTCACACAGAGGAGACAGACGGTACGTCAGAGGTTTACTTTCTGCAGTTAAACTCACTCATGTAAACAAGATAAAGATAAAAATGAAACTTAAATAGAGAAGGAGTTCTTTGGACAAACAATGGTTTCTGGCTGTTGATTGGTCGACCGAACGTGCTGCTGTTGAAATGTAAATGTACCGTGGACGTCACAGTTAACTACTGTTTGTGTCCAAATTAAACAAATGAGATACTTCATGTCAATTAGTGTTCTTTAAAGCTGCTCGAAGGTGTATTTTTTAACTTTGGACAGGGCCAAGCTAGCTTCCAGTCTTTATGCTAAGCTAGGCTAACCAGCTCTGTACCGAACACTCTGACATGAGACTGATATCGATGTTGAAGTGTTCCTTTAAGTGTATTTGCTGTACTTGTGTGTTTACCGTGTAGTTTATCGACGTAGCAGTACACATCGTATTTCTCTGTGGGGTCGCGGATGCCGTACGTTCTGACTCCAGGTCTGCTCATCAGATCACCTGCACAGCCTGGACGGGGCACTGTGATTGGGTATCTGAAAAAACAATAAAGGTAGAACACAGAATCTAACTGCAAAGAAATCTTCAGCTAATTAAGTAATTTCTGTCAATATTTGAGTCCTAAAAACCTTATAACCCTAAAAGTAACATGCTCAATGCAGGAACAGAGTATTTTTACAGTGTGGTGTTTGTACTTTTACTGAAGTAAAGGATCTGAATACTTCCTCCACCCCTGTTTTACACACACCTGACTGACTGGTCGGCGAGCCAGCCGGCGTCACATTGGTCCAAACCATCCTCAAAAGCAGCCGTCAGTTGTTCAGGTGTAGCGATGGAGGCGCCTGCAGCACGACACGCCTCCACAGCTTCAGGATAGTCCAGCGTGTAGCGGCTACTGTTAGCTCTGTAGTGGAACACCACACCTGGAGAGAGACCAATCAGGGTGAGGGCTGCTGGTACCTGAGGTGTTTTTATAAATCCTATATTTCACCTGCTGAACACAGCACTGCTGATGTAACGATCACATCGATTTATATTCCGACCACCAGGTTTAATTATTTCAACTGGCTCTGAATACTACAATACCCATGAGGCTCGGCTGCCGTTGCTATGGAGATGAAGCCGGCCACAGGTGTGAATCAGAGCGGCGGTGGATTCAAATGCTTCGTCGTTGCAGTTGTAAACAAAACACGGCGCCAAAGCTGCCGAATTCATCCAAAAATCGACCCAGAATTTCAAAGTGAATTGATTTAAGTAAGAAAACCTGAACAGAGGTCAACAACACGAGGACCAGCTGTCAGCAGGTAAGAGCCGTGAACTCTACGCTGCTGTTAGCGGGGCACTTTACAATTTATAACTCTGTAGGTGGATGTTTCTTGCTGAAATGCACCTTGGGAGTCGTAGTTGACTCCTCAGATTTTAGCCTCAGTGAAGAACCACATATTTTGTAAAGCAGTTGTTGTCACCTAACCTTGTCTGTGGAAGTAAGACTGCGACTCTCTCACCAGATTCGGTGACTTCTTCAGTGAAAATCCAGATAATTCCACGACAGTACGGAGAAACACAAGCCAGTCGGCTGTTTCAGCTGTCATCCTCAGACTACATGTATCTGTTGTCTTGTGTCATTAGCTCCTTTATTTCCCGCTGGATGGGAGGATTATTTCTCGTCTCTCCTGGCAGCGCTGCAGGAGGATGTGAATAGATGACTGAGCTGTTAAATGGAGAGTTGTGTGTCACTCATAGGGAGCGTCTTTGTGTGGAGCTGCCCAACAAAGAGTCCAGTTCAGCATTAATGTGGAATCTGTGTAAATGTCTGGGAGCCAGAGTTGGATCAGCGCTGGGATATTCCTCCACACGGCTCTGTGGAGTTTCCACTGGATGACCTCTGACGGCCGAACCCCAGAAATCTCTGATATTCTCTACAATTCAAAATGAAGTAACTGTGACTTTCATACACAAACTGCTGTTCACACACACTCATGCCTGCTGTGTGTCTTTGCCTGCTTTTTAAAAACCGGTCTACAAGAGCTGAAACGATAAATTATCGACTAGCTGATTAGCCAATCGAGACAATTCATTGGCAGCAATTTTGATAATCGATTATTTGTTTAAGTCGTGTTTTTTAGACAAAAATGCCCCAAATTCTCTGGTTCTCTGGCATTTAGCAGCTGAAGAGACAGATGTTTCCCTCAGGAGGTGGAGGAGACCAAAACAGAGCTAACAGAGAGAGAATATTAGACTTCATCCATCAGGAGACACAAACATGGCTCCACATGAAGCATCAGGTTGCTCTGTAGCCGCTGGATGTGGACATAAACAACTGTTTGCTTACAAGTTTGCCATAAAGACTTTATCAGGTGATAATAATATGTCAGTGTTGTGTTTACAGCTTGTTCCATTGCCCCCGAGTGGTCAGTGGCTAAGCTAAATGCTCCACCATGTTCAGCAGCGAGCCTCCAGCTGTGTCAGGTCGTGCACAGAAGCTGTTTACAGCTTGTTGTTGATGAAAACAGCAGCTATGAACCAAAACAAAGAGCTGAAAGACGCTGAAACGCTCTGTAGAGCTCTGTGTGTGTTCATCAATGCCAGTGACGCCTTTCACATTACGGTCTTTTGATCCATAGTTAATATTGAACATATTGTTTAAAGAAACCAGCAGTGAAGTCTCCGCCAGCTGAACATCTGGATTCAGTCACTGAACACGTCTGTAGACTCCTGATGTCGGCTGTTAATCCGACCTATAAAAGTGCTGAACTGGCAGAGCGTGTTTGTGTTTGACTGACCGGAGACGCTGAGGCTCATGGTGTCCTGGCTGTCCTCCATCCCGTGCATCACCTCACAGCGGTAAAGCCCCGCGTCGCTGGCCCTGAGCCGCACGATCAACAGCGAGGCGTCCCCGACCGACAGCGGGTGGCTGGGCACCGACACCCTGCTCTTGTACTCCTGCCCCACCTTGACCACCCGCCCCTGGGCCACCAGCACCACCTTCTCCCCCTCTGCCTCCAGCTTTGTCCACTTGATCCTCAGCTCCTCCTCGGGACCCGGGCTGGTGTGAGGAGCGTCCCCGGGGAGGAGAGGTCCAGGTGTGGGAGCTTGCGTGGTGCGTGGCGAAGAAACCGGCATCATGGAGAAGTGGCACGGCAGCACCACCCGGCCCGCCAGAGAGCCGGTCGCAGGGGACGTCTTCTCCATCTTCACGGAGTGAGGCGACGCTGGAAAACATGTCATACATGAAGCAGCAACTTCAGCCCAATAGATTATAGATATATATATATATGTTTTATTCCCACAATAAATAAGGACAGAAACACACACACACACACAACAAACAAACAAACAAACAAACAAACTAAGAACTTTCTTTATCAGGAAGAACAGAATTAGATCCTCAGTACTTCATGAAGCGTCTAAATGTCTCTTTAGTACTTTTTACTTCAGAAATATCTGAAACGATGAATATTTGACTTATAGTTTCAGCTCCACTATAGATTTTTTCAGTGGTGGAAAGTAACTAAGTACATTTACTCGAGTACAATACTTGAGTATTTCCATTTCCTGGTACTTTATACTTCTACTCCACTTCATTTATTATTTACAGCATACAGCAGATTCAGATTAATAATACAAAATATAATCAATAAATAAATTATGTATATAAATAAATTAAAATCAGCTACAACATTAAAGTGATAAACACATTAATGCATCAATAATTATAATCCAATAATATAATAAACATTATTCTGAAATGAGCCATTCTGCATAATGAGTAAGTATATTTTGATGCCAATACTTTTAGTTTTAATACTTTTACTTGTAACAGAGTATTTCTACACTGCAGTATTGCTACTTTTACTGCACCACTGGATATTTTAAAGATCATCAAAGGAAACCTTCATCTTTTCATCACAGAATCTTCTTCCTGGAATAAACGAACAAACTGATGAAACACGTGAAGTGATGCACGAAGCAGCTGGAGCTTCTCTGCAACTGGCAGCAAAGACAGCAGCAATCAGACGCTGGCTTCCACCGACTGACGAGTGTGTGTGAGAGAGTGTGTGTGTGTGTGTGTGTGTGTGTGTGTGTGTGTGTGTGTGTGTGTGTGTGTGTAACCAGGGATTACTGGAAAGCATGTGTTCAGAGTGGATGTGTCTTGGACTAATAATCACTTTCCACTTTGTCAGTCCTGGACCTGCAGCAGGCTGGCTCATGTGTTATTACATCGACGTCAGAGAGGGTGATTTGGGGGGGGGGGGGGGGGCAGTCTCTGCTGGACTCGACTCACCTGGTTGAGGACGAGCAGAACACACACACACCAGGCAGAGCAGGTGAGTGAGGATGTGAGGAATCATCTCAACACGATCTGCAGAGAGAGACGATGGAGAGTAACTCAAGTATTTCCATTTTATGCTACTTCATACTTCTACTCCACATTTCAGAGGGAAATATTGTACTTTTTACTGCACTACATGCATCCGACATAAAGCTGCAACAATCATTGTTAAATTTTCGAGCCATTAAGCGTTTCAGACTCTCAGGTGAGAATATTTGATGCTTTTCTTTTCTTTTCTGATCATAAACCGAATGTCTTTGTTCTGGACTGTTGGTTGAATAAAACCAGCAGTTTGAATGTGTCTCCATGTGATGTGGAAACTTAGAAACAGACATTTTTCACTATTTTCTGACTTCACTAATTGATTAATCGAGACGCTGCAGATTCATCAATAATTAAATTGGTTAGTTGCAGCTTTAATCGCACAGTTTCAGTTATTTTGCAGATCAGGATTTTAAACATGTTTATCTTCTAAAGTGATAAAAGTTAAAAGCTCCACCTCATCTCATCCAAAATGAGTACTTTTACTTTTAATGCTCAGTATGTTTTGCTGATATATAAAAATACTTTGTGTCAGTACAATTACATGGTTAAAAACTCTTAAAGTGACGTCTTCTCCTCCTCCCTCATTTAAAAATCCAGAATCCATTCTAATATTGTTCATTTCAGAAGTTTAACAGCTGGACACAAGATGTCTCCTTCTTCACTGAAAGGTTCACTCTCTTTGTGGTTTTCACATCACACTTGTCTACGTTTCATACTGGACCCTGATTGGCTCCAACTAGCTGTGATGTCATAAATCCTGCAGGTAGGTCCAGGTGTTAAACTTCGTCCCTCCTTCAGCAGATTAATGTGAAATCAAACATCACAGAGAAGCAACAAGAAGAGAAACATGTTTCTGAGTGTAAATGATCGGTAATAATCAATCAATAATATCATATGTAACAACAGAACACTGACGGGGACACTTCTGCTGCAACATGAGTACTTTTACTTTTAATACGTTACATTTTGCTGATAATACTTCTGTATTAGTACATTTAGTCTGCTAAGTTTTGGCTATGAAATATGAACATGACATGAAAAACAATTACATTTTGATATCAAGATATTTAATGAATTATAAAATAAGACAAAGAAAATTCACATTAAAGAGGCAAATATTGAAACGCTGAAATTATTAATTATGAATATATTAATTATTATTAATTATTATATTTGCCCACCGTACATACATTAACTTACACTAGTGTCTTTGCACTCACACTATGTGTAACCCTGTACACAGTTTATAATGAGAATGTGACCCGTTGATGGTTTAAATACACACCTGATATTTCATTATTTAATTTAAATGACGTTCCCGCAGTGAAAGTGTTCTAGTTCAGAATATTGTTGATTTCTATTATTTTTAAGATGCTTTCGACTCTGAGACTTTCCATCTGACTGAATGCCGACGAGGCAGAAGTTAAAATCAAGGCGCAGTCTGATGGGATTGACAGCCAGATGTGGTCACAGCTGTACGCAGCAGCAGATCAGAGAACAGCTGCGGTGATAGCGCTTATCAAGTGATCGAGTGCTTAAACTGTCAGTGGATGGAAATGGACCTAATTGGTCCCAAGTGTCAGTTTCTATCAATGAGTCTCTTATCGTTTAGTTTTATCAGTGTGGGAACATTCCTGCCCCCCCCACCGAAGATCTGCTCCTCTGGTGGCAGCATGGATGAGAAGCCCGCAGATTCAGCATCAATAATAAAGTTATATAAATAACACTCACGAGGTTTAAACTAAACTGGTTTACCTTGTAAATCCTGAAAAGAAAAAAGTCCACAAGGTGCAGCCGTCTCGTGCCACTTCACTTCAAACTTTTCCCACAGGAACTCCCGGAGGTCTGAGGGCGCCTGGTTCAGCGGAGCAGCAGATGTCTGCTGGTCGGACCTCTTCCACCTCTCAGCTCTGGCTGCAAGTTCAAATCCACTTTACACCCGCTATTATCCAGACATGAGGAAGAGGAGGGGCGCGCATGTCAGGACACCCCCCCATAATACACCGCCCAGTGCAGAGAGAGAGAGAGAGAGGGGGGTGGGACGACAGAAAGAGGAAGAGGAGTGGAGGAGAGGGAGGTGAAGATGGAGGAAGTGAGAGAGTAAAGAGGAGACGAAAGGGAGAGAGACCCTGAGAGGCAGAGGGAGAGAGAGACATTAAAGGGTCACTCCACTGATTTACTTTTGCTCTCCAGTGAAGTCGAGACGACTTGAAAGAGACGGATTAAAACAAGGATGATGAAAATCTGAGCAGCAGAGGCCGAGATATCCCCACAAGATCCAAAAACACGGGGTCCTACATTTCCCATAATGCAACGCGACCACATCTTTTCATCAGGCCCCTCCCTGCCTGGTGAACACCCACCTCGTTTTAACTAGAGGTCTCCACAGGTCCGAAACAAACCCACGGGAATCCTATTTGAACACGTTTTAAAAAGCGATCTGAAACGGGATTAAAAGGCGTCAGCGCGCTTCAACCAAAGAGCTTGATGGACGATCAACCAGCGCCTGAAACCCCCTCCTCACAGAGCCACAGTGGAACCAGAACTTCAAGGTTCTGATCCAGAAGAAAGAAAACCTCATTCAAAATGATTTTTACATGTAAAACTGAGTTACCTCTGCAGGTCATTTTCAAAAAACACATTTATTACACACAATTTATTTATTGGTATAAATTTAAAAATGACAAGTTAGACATCACAATTCATTACAGCTCATGAAACACATTAAAAAAAGTCTTCTCAGTGTTTAAAATACTTTATGATTCTGCAGAACCACAGTCAGGTGACAAAGGAAGAACCGCCAGATTGCAGGAGGTTCTAGTGGTCAATTAGGAGGCTCGAGGGTTGCTTTAGGAGGTTCTAGAGATCCTTTAAGATCTTTAGGTGGTTCTAGTGATCATTTAGGAGGTTCTAGAGATCCTTTAAGATCTTTAGGTGGTTCTAGTGATCATTTAGGAGGTTCTAGATTTCTTTATGCGGTTTGAGTGATCCTTTAGGATACACTAGGGTTCCTTTAGGTGAGTCATGGAATCATTTGGGTGGTTCTAGTGGGCCTAAAGGAGACTTCTAGCAATCCTCTAGGATTGTTTGGTGGTTCTAAGGATCATTTAGAATCTTTTTGGGTACCTTCAGGTGGTTCAAGCAGTCCTTTTATGGTTCCTTAAGGTGGTTGTAATGATATTTAGGGTGTTCTAGGGTTCCTCTGGGTGGTTCTAGTGATCATTTAGGAGGTTTTAGAGTGCCTTTCGTCGGTTCCTGCATTACTTTAGTATCTTCAGGTGGTTCCCCAGATTGTAGGGATCCTTTAAGTGGTTGAACACTTGAGAACTGAGACAAGCAGCATCATCAAAACATCAAACATATTGTGGGAGAAAGATTTTCTTCCCCCCAGTTAAGAGTTCCACTTGCAGAATCAACGAGAGTTCAAATAGTTCTCGAGTGGAACCTGGATCTCACAGAGACACTTTGCTGTTTTATTTGTCCTTTCATTTGTCACCCACCTGTATGTTGTTACAGGATCAGTTCCTTATAAATAATCTCACCACAATCCGTGATCCTTGATGCGTAAACTCCGTATAAAAAGATGAGACCTTTACCAACATAAATCCATCTCTGCACAGGCCAGAGGAACCGGTCTGGAAGTGAAGGGTCAAAAGTCCTCAAACAGGTCCTCTGCTGCTGAACTTGCTGCCGCAGCATCTGTAGAGCGCTGGGGAGTCTGCTGCTTACTGGATCCTGCAGGGGGGTCGGTCCTGAGCAACACACACACAAGACAGGGAGAGAGCGGGTCAGTGGGCTAATGAGGCTGGTTTACAGGAGAGTTTTCCTGTTGAGACGGGAAGTGTATCATGTGGCCCATAAGGAGCAAGACTAGAAACACATGGGCAACTTTTATACCTGTGTGTAGGTAGGTAGACGTGTGCGTGTGTGTTTGTGTGTGTAATTGCGGCCCAGCAGCTCCCCCACCTTAAGTGGTCTACATCAAATGCTGGACTTGACTACCTGTGTGTTTTTATCGGGGCTCATGTTCTCCTTCAGTCTCAGCCCAGCAGAAGCTCATATATTCCGTCTTCGCTTGAATGCAACACCATGTGACGTTTAGGAGTCAGGAAACAAAATGTCGGACATACAGAGGATGAAAGAAGGATCAAGGATGCTCAGTGGGTAGCAGAGAAAAGAGGGGATCAAGGGGGAGACACTGAGAAGGAATACACAAATGTAGGCCAGCAGAAGGGGCTCAAATCTCCAGTCTTAAAGGAACAGTTCGACACTTTAGGAAATACGTTAGATGTAGATGAGAAGATTGACACCACTCTCATATCTGTGAAGTAAATATGAAGCTACAGCCTATTAGCTTAGCTTACAGACTCGAAACAAGGGGAAACAACTAGCTTTAATCTGTCCAAAGGTAACAGAATCCACCTACCAGCACAGCTAAAGCTCCCAGATGAACACGTTACATCTAGTTTGTTTAAAGCCACACAAAAACCGAAGTGTAAAAATGATAACTCACCATCTTACAGGGGATTATGTGCCGGACTATTTCTTGGATAGGAGCCATTGCCTGGCAACCAGCGGAGACTCCAGAAAGTTACCGGTCCCGACTAAGAAACAGTCACATAAGCTCTCATAAAGCGGCGATTTGTTGTTAAAATACTTTGTTTTTTGTAGAGACGTTGGACTTGATGGGAAGTTCAGAAACAAAAGTGGATTTAGAATTAACACAAAAATGGCCGGGTTTTATTTTCCAGAGGTAACTGCTTTCCCTTACTGTAAACCACCAACATGGAGCACCTTCCACCTCTAACCTTACAGAGCAACACCCACAATCCAGAGAAGCATCTTGAGCTTTAAGTCACGAGTTGCCTTTTGAAGAACTTCTGGAAACCTGAACACAAGATTGCAGACTTTCTCCCTCCACAGTCCAGCCTCACTGTAACGATGATTAGCTGAATGGGAACGAGAAGAAAAGACCGGTGTGAGAAAGGAGAGGGGAGGCCCTGAGGTTGTTTAAATCATTACCAACTGTACGACAAACACTGCTGCGCTGCTGGAACCAGTTAAGAGGAAACAAGAGATGTGTTCACTGGAGAGGGGGAGCTGTTCTACGCTGCTATGGGGGACCACCGGAGACTTGAACACATGGCGGAGGGGGGGCGTGACAAGAGCGGTTTCAACCCCGAGAGGTGAGGTTAAGCTCAGGCATTGGACACACAGGAGCCCCCACACGGAGCTGGTCTGGTGGCATACCAGACCTGCAGCATGTACACCAATTATGTGCTAGTTTGTAGCTTAAGAAACTAAACAGAGGTTCAGTTTGGAACAAGCCGTGCAGACGGACTTGTCTAAATGACAAAAATTAAACCCAAAGTTCAATCACTTAAAAGGTTCAGTGCACCAAATTACAACAAATACAACATGTTTTCACTTAACTCTGCAGACAGAGCGGGCTTTAGTTGCCCAGGTTTGTAGGTATCCGTCTCAGAGATCTCGTCTTCACAACAGATCAACATCGAATAAAATCAACAGCAACATCTCTGTCCAGATAAACCTGTTCAGGTCTGTTCAGGTCTGTTCAGACTGAGGCGAATTTTGAGGTGGACACAAACAGACTCCACTTCGTGAAAGTACAAAGACAAGAGGAAAACAGAAAAACTGGAGGAAAGTAACAGAAACCTGGAGTTCCTGGTGAGCTCTGAGATCAGCCAAATGTTGATCACACAAACACACTCAGCAGACCAGCTAGCTACAGCTAATGTCTGTGCAGCCGCTACGACACGGACTGCAAAAACACTACAGCAGTCACATTCATGCAATTAATCCAAGGTGCAAATCTGCTTTGGGTTCAGTCTTCAAGGTCCAGTCTCAACAGTGTTTCAAACTGACACATGGTTTGTATAGTTATGAAACAATGGAACCAAATATCTAATGAAGACATGCGGATGAACGTCGCTGTGTCTGTTTTTGAATTTGTTTAATACACTTTTTGTTTAGTTTTGAGCACCACAAACTAAAGTCCATTCACCTCAATCGTATTGGTGTCAAGGCAGAAATCTCAAAACCTGGAAAATGGATCGATATGACTAAAGAAAGGCCTGAAGAGGTAAAACTATTCAGTATTTCACAAAAACAAACATCAGGAAAAAATAAACACAGCTTGGTATTTATCTTGTGACCCTTTAAGGGGTCCCAATCCTCAGGTTGGGACCCACTGCTCTAATGGATTCTTTCCTCTGACAGCAACACACATCGTTCATATGTTTTACAAATGTAATAGATTTTACAGCTCAGTTAGATCATGTTAGAGGGACTCAAACAGCTGACTACAGAAGCTCTGTGCTGATCCCAGTATACACCAGTGGAGCTCCACCAGTCCCACGTCTTGTAGTGATTATCTGTGATGCTAGCAGCGAGGTTTGATAGTTTACAGAAAGCAAGTTTCTTCTAGTGTCTTTTCATGGGAAAAAATAATTTGAGTACACAAACACTTCAATCTGAAGATCATGTTAACAGGAACTACAAAATGAGAACTTAACCCGAACCAGCTGTTTAATAGAACTCATGTACTAAGGAAGTGTTCAACCCAGAGGTACAAACACACACTTGTTTAGTTAAAGGGACACTTCAACATTCTGGAAAATACACTACACAGCTTTCTTTCTGATAGTGAGATGAGAAGATGTCAATCTCAAGTCAGAGCTGGAGTCAGGACATGCTTAGCTTAGCTTAGCATAAAGACTGGGAGCAGGGGGAAACAGCTAGCCTGGCTCTGTTCAGAAGTCCACCTGCCATCTCCTCTAAAGCTCACTAATTAACACGATGTCTCTCATTTGTTTAATATGTGCACAAACAAATGTGGTTTCATGGGGAATTAAGTACCGGGACTATTTCTTGACGCTTAACAGTGTATCCATCCGCCCAGTCAGCCACAGTTGGAGCACCTCTAGAACTTGGACGGACATAAAACTCCTCTGGTTGAATCATCAGTATTTGGTTTTGGTCTCTGTACAGGTATGATGGTACCACACCTGCCGACCTCACCGTGACGACAAGACCGTCGCATCACCTGTTGTTGCTAAGCTAGGCTAACCACAACCTGACGCCAGCTCTGTACTTAACACACCAATGATCAATCGTCTCCTCTCACTCTTGAAAACAACAACAAACAAGCTTATTTCCCGAAATGTTGAGCAATTCCTTTAATTGATCATCCTTGTCTTCTGCTCATGTGGCCTTCATTTAGCTCCCTTCATTCTCTGCTGCTCCTCCTCCTCCTCCTCCTCCTCCTCTCTATCCTCTCTATCCTCTCTGTGGATGACCTGCATGCAGAAAAACATGGAGGTAACAGAGAAAGGTGAATGGGTTGAGTAGTGATGGAAGTGGAAAAAACAATAGCTGGGTGAAGGACTGCCAACAGCCCTGAACCCCCCCCGACATTAACAGCCACCCCTCAGACAAAGGCCTCTCTTCTGCAGCCGGTGTTTGCCAGCTCAGAGGAGGGAGCAGCTTCTGCAGCGAGCCACTGCAGCGATCAAACATCCAGCCAGTCACAGCTGCTCCTCGGCTCACTGCTGCTTCTTGTTGTAGCCGTCAGGGCTGGTAATAAGGCCCGGTAATGGGCACCACTACCAACTACTGACAGCAGCTGGGGATGGATGGCACCACTTACGGCCATCTGCATGTGGCACAGTTTACAGTCGCTGGCACTCGGAGAGCTTGGACTCAGTATATTCACCCTCTGTTGGAAGGCTACAGAAACAATGTCAGATTGAGACATGTCTTTGGAATATTTTCTAAATGGCCACATCCAAAAACAAACTGGCAAATGGGAGATAGGGGGACAAGAGCACTAGTATTGTGAGGTTTTGGATGTGCAGCAACGGGGGCTCAAAGCTGTGCGATGGTCTGATACAGAGACTATAGACACAACGGAGGAGTGTGAGGAGGCGAAAGAGAACGAGAGAAAAGACGAACGTTGCATAATTGTGTCTTTGAGACCAGAGACTGACTTTGGCTCCCCGGTTCAAGTCCTAGACGTCCCTCAGAAATCCCCCCGCTGCACTGTGTTCAGACCTGAGGACAATGGCATTCACCGATATCCAAGAAATGAAAAGTCTGGTTCTCCCAAATTATGAAAAACGTTTCCTCTTTCCTGTCGTGGAGCATCAGGACGTTTGGGATCCTGATTCAGATTCTTACACCTCAACTCAGGGCAACTGCACATTCTGAGCACTGATCTGATATCAGCGCTCTTTCTGTCCCGAATTTATAAAACTGTACACCTCCCTGTGTGGAAGATGGGTCACGTCATGACAGATACCTGATGCCCACGATGGGTGTCACAGTTACCTGTTCTGTTTATGTTTAATTCCCCTCTGGATGCCGGGACCTGCAGCCTCCCATGTCTTCCACACACTCATTAGTGGAGCAGTGTGTTCACATAAAGTCCACAGTGGAAAAGGTCTTCCCCCCTGAGGCTAACAGCCTGCTCATCACCAGCTGGCCCGCCTAAAGCAAAGGCAGCATGTGTTTGTGTGGTAAAAGATTTAAACGGACCGTCAGATAGAACGGAGCAGCAGCAGAAATCATAAACCTGCAGGACAACGCTGCTCTTTTATCACCAATAAACTCTTTGAGAGCTGAATTTGATATTCCCTCTCAGAGGAATGTTGTAAATGTGATAACGCCCTAAAGGTGTTCAGCTGGGCGTTCTCTCTGGACGTAACAGAAGGGGGACAAGAGTGGAAACTGCTGTTACTAGAGCCCGGACCCTGGAACAAGGTCACGCTGCTGGTCTTCGTCGCAGCATCCTCCTCTCTCTTCTACAGTGAGCTCTGCAGAACTCACATGTCATCAGTGAAAGGAAGAATAAAAAAGAAAAATATGGAGCTGGAGGATTCTGTCTGATCAAGGCTGCAGTAACAAGTAAGACACTACTGCAGTAATACTAAAACACGCTCACTGCAGTTTATAACGGCTCAAACTGTAGACAGACGGCCGGAAATCCAACCTATCACCTGAGACCCAGATCGCTGATCGCTGAGGTGATTAATCAGGCGTCAATCGACAACTGACCTGGCAGAAAATTTGATTCTAAAATGAATCAGGAGCCACTTCGGGGCTAAAATCAGGCTCAACTCGTGCAGGGTCTGTCTGGCTTTAAGGACCAGAACGTTTTTCCACGACTGTTTGAGGGAATAAAGGCTCGATTTCATAAATCAGATACAAAACAATAATCTGTCCAGTTTTCCATGACATGGACTTATTTTTGCACAACAAGCTGATTATTCCAAATGATACTGTGAATACAGTACATATGATTTATTATGCATATAATTATAAAGTTATGTTTATAAACCAGCTCCAGACCAGCAAATCACAATCATCTAGTTTAGTGTTTGTGTCTTGTGATAACTACGATAACTGGAGATGAATTATTGCTGCGAAATTACTGAAACCCAAGTTGTCAAGCAGCTGAATCAACTTCTGAAGAAGAGATGTTTTTGGGTGAACAGTGTTTTATTCATCAGCAGGTCATCAATAATAAGACGTTGCATTAGTTTTATTTAGCTAATGTCTTTGGCTTTATTCCAAACGTAAAATGTGTTCGTTCACAGTGATTACTTTATATTTTGTTTAGTTTCTGTCGTTGTTCTTTGTGGAATTTTCATCCCAGTTTCTGTTGACTGGATGAACAACACACCCACAGTGGTGTGTGTGTGTGTGTGTGTGTGTGTGTGTGTGTGTGTGTGTGTGTGTGTGTGTGCTGCAGAGCTCCCCACATTCCTTCACATATTTACGTGGCTGATTGAGTCGTGGTCAATCAGCGGTTTACAGCCGACTGCTGCCATACGAAGGAGATTAGCTTTGCTGCCACTTTAGTCTCATGTGTACTTCACGTACAGCTCAGCGGCAATTTGGGGGGCAACCTCCACCCATCTGAATGTTCAGGGCCGGAGAGCAGATTGGGTGTAATTACCCGACACAAAGAAGATCTCTGACAGGGAACTTTTATGATGTTTGATTTTCCCATTCAACCAGAGGAGTGAGAACAGAGAGGGGGGAGGGGGGTGAAGGCAAAGGAAAGATGAGACGACAGAGGTGATCTGCAAAGAAAAATTAGAATAAACACGAAGCAACTGAAGCTGGACGCGACCATCTCTGCGTCCTCTGTACTTGTGTTCTTCAGTGAAGAAGGGAGGCGTGTCCTAACCTCGACTAATAAAGTGCATTTAAATAGATTAAATGTGTGTTTTTGTGTCCTATTTTTGGCTGGAGGTGTCACACCCCGGCTACATGAATAAATCTGAGCATAACTGTATGTGCAGTTTACAAGCTACAGAGGCAGTAAAGACATTAACTGACTCAGTAAAGCAGGAGAACATCATGTAGGAGGAACGTCTCGTCACACCGAGTGTGACAGATGTGGAAGTCATCACGTGTGTTTTGGCTGTAATGCAGTGCAGTCGTGTACCTCGGTCTCTGGGAGCTCTGTGGGCTCGGTCTTTTAACCGCAGGGTCGGGGGCCCCGAGGTGACGAAAGCGCCGCTTGCGACAGGGGGCCACGTCTGTGATGTCCTTCAGGCTGTCGTCCAATGGGCTCGCAGCAGAGGATCCTGAGGAAAATAAAAGAGTATGCTGAGACAGGTAGTATAAATACATTCTGATTATACTATAACCTTCAGAGTTCATGATCACAACATGAACCTGCCGTCTGTCCCGGACGTAAAGACAGAGACCATCCCTTCATTCAGAAGTGCAGAACTATTGACAAGCATCTATTTTAGCCTCCTTACGTCGGCTACTTGCGTCTTTCCTAATTTAAATACTGCTGATTACTTTTCAGGCCCCGTCTGGTTTGGCACCTCCTCATATCTCCTCGTATGACCAAACTGAGATCCTCAGGCAAAAATCTGTTGTCTGTTCCAAAGTCTCGACTAAAACCTAAAGGTTTTGCTGTTCGAGACTTTGGACCGCTCTGCCTGGGGAGATCAGATGTGCTGAATCACTGCCCCATTTTAAATCACTCCTCAAAGCACACTTATGATGCTGCTTTTAGTTCTGGATGTTTTTACGTTCACATTTGTAATTGCATCTGTAATACTTGCTTTGCTAACTGACACTTTGTGTGTATATACAGCACTTTGTAAAGTGATATATAAATAAAGGTGTTATTTTTATTATTATTCGTCTCCTGTTTGAGCCTGAGAGACTCTCTCCCTCTGTCCTTTAACGTGAGGACGAGAGTTTGGAAGAAGAGCTGTCCACCTGCAAATCAACACGTTCCTGGGATCAGAGAGCAGACAGGAGGACGACGGAGGAAAATGTGGAAACATCCTTAAAATGACGCCTTCTTCCTTTTCTTACATCAATCGCAGCCGATCTATTTTCCTCCGTTCAATCCGGTTACTGGTTTCCACTTCGTCCTCCCTGTTTACGGTGAGTATACGGACTCAGCACTCTGAAGCAGTCTGTAAAAGCTGCCTGTTAAACTCAGTGACCCTCCTGAACACAAAACAGCACAAACAAGTAAAACCATGACAAAGCAGGCAGGTGTGAGGGAGGCAGAGGAGCAGCTGCCAGGTTGTTCATGGTTTTCTCTGCTGTTTGATCGAACACGTTACTACTCTGTGACATCCTGTTGAAATGTGTGTTGTATTTAATCTGCTCAATATCAATCAATAATGGATTAAATGTATAATAAATGTGCTTGTAGTCACGAGACTCTGTAGTTCCCCTCAGCTCGACGGAGCTTTCAGTTTCTTTTCAAATCTCTGTTTGCTGTAAATGGACATCTCAATCTTCCAGTGGAGCCTCATGATTTAAAATACAGTCACTGTTTTTTTGTTGTTGGTGCCCAAAGGACCTAAAAAGCAAAGAAATTAATTTTCCATCTATTACTACTGGGTGGGACCATTAAAAGGTTTTTATACACACACTTACTTCACCAGAATGGGCTCAAGGACCATTTGACACCAACAATAGATTGTTTTGTTGTGTGACCTTCCATCAATGGCTCCCTCATCAGTAGCAGCAGCCTCGACACATAAAACACACCCAAACTGAAACCACACATTTCCGAACCCCCCCCCACCCCATCCCACCCCTCTATCTGTTGGCCTTACCAGGCGACACGTCTGAGTCACTGTCGTGGCAACAGAAACAACACAATCCTGCTTTTCCTCATCAGACGGAGGGGAAGGCCCAGAGAACGGGGACACCTACGTCGCTGAAAAAAAGCCGTGACGTATCAAACGAACCCAACGTGGCTGTGGACGACTTCACATGTGGGAGAAAGTGGAAAAATCAGGGATGTGAGCAGCTGAGAGGAGGGCAGAAACTCCCCTAAACTCCCTCTGACAGCCCGGGTCTTCCTGTAATACACACCTCCCCTCCATACATCTAACCTCCTGCTGCTGCCACATTCATCATCTCCAGGCCATCGGGGAGCACAAGTCTGGAGGTTGATGAAGTGTAACGTCAAAGTTAGAAGCTGCTTGTGTTTAAAGGTGTTTTGTCATCTCACGGAGGCCCACTACTCTGCATTACATAACTCCTCAGTGATGTCATGGTTAGTTTCTGGGCATGAAAAACACAGAAAGTCTCAGCAATGGAGGAAACACGCTCAGCTCCCATGACAACAGCTCCCAGAAATATCATATTTTACAAAACGTGAAAACTTTCATGTGAAAATAAAAACATTCTGAGGACTAATAATGTAGGTGTTGTGAGGTAAGTTATGTCACTTTCAGGCATGTCTAATATTTGGCCACGCCCTAATCAGTGATGTCACAGCAGGTGTTTTCCATCAGCTGTCAAAGGCAAAAACACCTGCAACTGTAATGTTGACTTAAACGTTCAAATGACAAAATCAAGTCGTTTCTGTGGACGGCCCATTAAACTCACTGTCGACTGTCATGTTCATTCAAAGTAATATGTCGACACGGTCATGACCGTCAAATATAATAACCGATGTTCCTGCAAAAGGTCCCCCTTTTAAGAATTTGTACTTTTACAATCAGCGAAGTAGTCGATGATTAGAAGCACTTTCACCAGAGGGACACGTGAAGTACTACAACTACTAGAACTGTACTACTAGAACTGCTGTAGTGTTTAAATGAGGTTCAATTCTGAAATTGAATCCCAAAACAATTCCCAAAATTAAAAATCAACTGCTGGAAAGCTTAAAACACTTCGGAAACATCCTTTTTAAGGCAGCTGCAACATGTAAAATACTGCTGTAATAACATTAAAGTAAACTCCCGACAGTTTATAACAAATCACACAGACAGAGACAGACGAGCAAAACTTCTGACCGGGCGGAAATCAGAAAACAGATCGCTGATCCTTCAGGTGATTAATCAGCCATCGAGACTCCAACTGAACATCAAACAACAGCCGATCTGGCAGAAATTCGGTCTGGTTCTACAATTAGTCGAATCAATTCAATCAATTCAATCAATTCAGGGCTGAAATTGTGCTGAATCCATCCAGTGTCCAAAAACCAACCAGGGTTTGAACAGAGAGAAAAACTCAGCATCCAGTTGATTTTCTGTTTGTTTTTCAAAACATGCAAATACAATAAGCTGATTTATCTTATATATGTTTGGTAGTCTCACGTCTAAAAAGTAATATTAGTAAAAACTCAACTAAAAGAAAAGTTTTTTTGTGCAAGTCAGGAGCCGGTTTGAAACAGAGGAACTTTGATAACTCACATTTGAGGGATTAATGGAGGTCAGAGGATGCAAAGTTTGAGGAAAGAGAAGCAGGAGCCCACGAGGCTTCAGTGACGGAAATCTTACCCCGAGACGATAACGCGGAGGCTGGAGTCGGCTGCACTTCCTCTGGCTCTTCATCAGTACTTCCTCCATATTCATCCTCCTCCTGAGCGGCTGTTCGGTCCGATTTTACTGAATCCCCCTTTTTCTGTCCCTCAGACCTCCAGAGAGGGACACGGATATGAAACACGAGTTTAAAAATCACAACCAAACTTATAAAAATGTATAAAACACTAATTAAACAACATCACATGACTTTCACAACAAAGAGATGAATCAGAGAAATGCAGGCGTCAAACACTGTTGAGCAATTCATTGAGCAACTAGAAAAAGTTTCCAAAAGTAAATTCACATATTCTGTAAATGTGCAGCTGAAACACTTCCTCTCAACAAGTGAGTCTGTAGAGTTAAACATTCCTTAAATGGTCCCAGCTGACGTTGAGGTGTCAGTTA
Organism: Enoplosus armatus; assembly: GCF_043641665.1. Taxonomy (NCBI): domain Eukaryota; kingdom Metazoa; phylum Chordata; class Actinopteri; order Centrarchiformes; family Enoplosidae; genus Enoplosus; species Enoplosus armatus. The sequence goes on from NC_092197.1 coordinate 1,445,443, forward strand.
AAGCTCTGAAAGTGTTTGAAGTTATCAGTTGAAATAAATATCACATTTCTAGGACTTCGTGTGTGAGATAGTCGAGTATCAACAATAAAAACCTGCACGACTTCAACGTGTAAGTACTGAAATGTTCAAGCTCACTTTAAAGGAGATACGCAGGTTAAACAACTTAGTATACCTGGTTTCCAGGTTTGTGACGGTCTCCTGCAGACTGCGGATCTTGGCTTTCTTCTCATTCAGGACCAGAACAAACCGAGAGAACAGCTCTGCCTCCAGGGCTTCTTTACCAGCAGCGTATCGCTTCAGTCTGAAACATTCAGCAAAACACACACAAGTCTTCAAATGTTCTTCTGCTGTGACTCTGTATCTATATCTTTCTTACAGTCAACAAACCCCCTGAGAGCATCATAACCAGCAGTGAATGTATCCTACTAACACGTATTATGTGTGTATGTAATATTAAAACACATCAGTGAGCCACACTGTTGTTTCCTTCATCACCATGAACACACACACTGTAGTTTATCTGGACTCAGTCCCACACACACACACACACACACACACACACACACACCCTCCTGCTGCCACAAACACTCACTAGAGCTCCACATGTGGATTCATCCGCCGCTGAAAATAGGCCACAACAAATTCACTATTTGCTGCTGTTAGTTTGATAAAAACTATAGCTAGCAGCTGTTTGAGGAAATGATTAAGCCTTTTGAAACATGAAACTATATATTTGTGAGGTGTTTTTAAAGATTGACGTCTTCAGTAGGAACCAATGGGCTGAGAGCTGAGAGCCACAGACAGGAAGTGAGACAGGACTGAGAGTCGGACTGACAGGTTGATGGTTTTGGCAGTTTTATGGGATTTCTTGACAATAACACAAATATGTAACAACGCCAGCTGTATCCTTTACGTTACATACATGATGAATTGAGGTGGACTGTTCATTGAGCCATATGAATCACATGGGCCCCTCAGACTGATGATGACTCACATCAACACGCCCGTGACATCAGTTCATAGGTCAAAGTGACGTACAGCTGCAGGCGGACGCCCCCCCCCCCCTCACGCAGTGTTACATGAGTTGGGTAATAACTCAGTGGGAACTAAAACTTGTGATTTTAACCTTCCTGTGTCGTATATACTGTCGGTAGTTTAATCAAGCACAATCATTTGTTTGTACAAAAAACCCTAATCTGTCAGAACTATTAACTATACCTGTCTAGTACTAATACTAATACTAGTGAAGTAAAAAGTACAAGTATCCAGAGTATTAGTACTAGATTCCTATTATTAAGAAAAGGAACATTTTTATACTGTAGCAAAGTAAACAGGCTCATTTCCACTGCGGTTGGGTTTGAAGTGGCCTCTTAAGGTCATAAATATGTTTAAAAAGTACTTGTAAATAACCCTATTTGTGAAATGTCCCCCAATTTTCTGAGAGGATTTAGAGCTGAACCCCTCCTGGTGTTGGTCTTAAGCAGAGGGAACCCTGGTTGTTCTGTGCTTTGTGTGTGTTTACTCTGCAGTGATGCGTTGCTGTTCTCGTCTCAGTCTTTGGTTCTCCTCCTCTAGTTTCTGGTTGTGGTTCTCCAGTGTATTTCCCCTCTGCAGACTGTGGATCAGTAACTCTCTCACTGCCTCCGCCGGCTCTGGGACGGCATTCAGCAAAACAGAACCCAACCTGAACTGGAAGAAGGAACGGCATTTTAACCATTGTGACATTACAGGATGTGGTCTGTAACAGACATGGACATTCAGCAGGACAAAGAGAAACAGAGAAAGACAAAAGGTTCCCCAGGGGGGCGCCGGAGAGTTCAAGGGGAGGCAAAGATACTGCGTCAAATCCACTTAGAACTCAGAGAAAAAAGATACTTCAGAACTTGATTGAGAATCATCATGTTTTTAAGTTTCCGTCAGTATCAAAGTGATGCAGTGACAGCTGTCTGTACATCCATGAGTACACTGCAAACAGGAAGTGCTAATAGCTAATTCAGCTGCTGTTAATGGTGCCAGTTTGACAAACAAATGTAGGCTTTGATGACTTTCATTTGGTCTGTCGTTATATTGGTTCCCAAATGGGCCAACATGTAGGTGTTAGCATGTTTCCATCAGAAACTCATCATACTGAGCTGATAAAAAAGGAAAATAAAGAGGAGTTGAAGGACATGGGCAGGTAGTGTAAAGTGTAATAGTGATATAAGTGTTAGGTATATATTTCCAAGTTACTGTTTTAGGTTTCCATTTTCTGATTGAAACATTTTGACCTGGTCACCGACACTGACACATAAGTGCCGCTGTCCCCTGGGAAACCAAGTTCTCCCTAAAACATGTTTACACACAGATAAGAGGCAGAACAGTGACCTCTCAGCTCCCTAAATAACTGACCTTTACGGGGAGGGGGGGGGGGGGGGGGGGGGCACAGCTGTCTGTAGACTGGATAAGAGGGGAGATACAATGTGGTGATAGACCTGGCTGGATGAATCATTTAATCCCTGACACAACGTTCCCTTAACTGAGATATGCATGAACTCTACTGAGGTGACACTGCTCACTCTCTCACATCTTTCCCACCCTCCGTGTTTCGCTGCCGCGTCAGGTTATTTACAAGTGTCTAATATTTGCCAGCTATTACTTCACCACCTCTTAGAAATGTTAAGTAAATAACCTCAGACTAAACAGCCGACTGAAATACTGCTCGAAATGGAAATACCTCTTCTAAGCTCTTCTGGCAAACACTCCCAGTTGTTGCCTCATCGCGTATGAAGCTCTCAGCGGTCACAATTTTACCAGAAATAAGAGCTTCAGCTGTCACCTGACTGCTCATATTAGGGATCGGAGTTGTAAAGCTGCCGGTCAGAGCCTGATGTTGTTGACTGGTCTGAGACACCGGTGGGTTGGCTGGACAATGTTGGCTGAAACACTGTTGATGTGGGCAAAGGTTTCCCATGTTGTCATAGAGATGCTACTGTTTCAAAAGCTGTTTCTGACTCACTGATTCACACTAATTAACTGCCGGACACTTTTATTTGTGGAGAAACCTCTGAGAGCAACTCCACCTATTCTAAATGTACTGAATGTTGGTGCTAATATAAAGCTGGTGAATGTTAAAGTCATTAATATAACAGCAGGTTTATTGTAAAAGAGTGGACATGTCTCAATACAGAGTACCAAGTTTGAACTCGCGTCCTTGGGAGTCAAGTTGAACTCAGGAGGCCGAACTCCAGAGAACAGGAGGACGCGGTACGCTGCCATGTCTCCAGCCGTGCCTGCAGCCGTGTGACGCTACACTTAGACACAGTGGAGCTGCTCAGACACAGAGAGGAAGGTAGCAGGGCTAACAGTTATAATGCTGCTTCTATTCTTTGTTTTCATTCCTTTCTTTAGGGACACTTTCAGTTTTCATTCTCTGAAAATGAGCATGTGAGTTTTGATTTGATTCAGCTTTAGTTTTAGTCATAGTTTCCTACAAATATGTCAGTCAAACAACAGTTTCTAATTAACTAATAACATGGTAACCTTGACAACAGCAGCAGCAACACATCCTGATGGTTCACTCATCATTTAGCAACACAGACTGAAAACCAAGGGTCGACCTGCAGAACTGATGACTTTCCCATCAGCCTCAGCGAACCTTGGAGCTAATGTTAGCATGCTAACACAATGAACTAAGATGGTGAACACCGGCATGTTAGCATGCAGATGTTAGCACTTAGCTACAGTCTCACAGAGCTGCAGACTCTGAGTCGTGTTCAGTATTATTTTGTTTTATTGATGTTGTTTTGATGCCGTATTTGTTGTGCATGTTGCATGTTCTTCTGCTGCACAATAAAGATCTCCTCTAAGAATATAAAAGGATTTGTTGAAACATGCACAGTAATTAATGACAAATGATTAATGATGGAATGAATGTGACTGTGGTTAGGCTACACATACTGTATCAGTTGTGAGAAAAAGCCTTTGAATCTATTGAAGTCGATGGATTCAACAATAGAAAACAATTGTAAAACACAAACCAACATTAAAACCAAATGTCTCTATCCATCTATCTGACACACATCTTTCTTCAGGCTGGAAGTCAGCAGCATTACAGAGAACATGCTGACAAAACGCATCACCACAAACACACACGTTTGGTATGTTAACCACCTCAGGTAACACCTGTACATGTGTGTGAGAGTCTCACTTCTGGGCTCTTAGGGTGTTTTGCAGCGTTGAACAGGAGCTGCGATTAGAGGGGAACGAGCAGGCATTAGTCTGAAGCCTTTCATTATGACTCATAACTTTATGACGGATGAATTTCTGTTTTGTTTTTTGATGTTGAGCAAGAGAAACCCTCTGATGAGACATCTCGGCACACTTCTGTAAATCGACCGTTTCTAACTCTCGTTTTTCAAACAGAAGCATCGATTCATTTCCTCTTTGCTGCAACAGACTCACTTAGATTTCCATTCTGTCATAATTACCATGGCAACAAAGGTTTTGTGTCTCCATCGTGAATGAGTGTGTTCACACAACTGACCCCTGAACAGGGATTATTCAGTCAGTTGCTCAACTCCCTTCCCATCTGTGTTCTCACACCAGTACAGATGCATTTATATGTTTTTAGTTTGTTCTTTGTTAGCAGTTATTTGTTTCATAAGGTCTCCTAACAGCATCAGTCAACCTAAATCAATAGCAGAATTACTTCTAATGAATCAGAATTATTGAATTGAAAGAAATACGGGTGCAACTAACAATTTCTGTCATTATCAAAGAATCTACCAATAATTTTCTCTTTGGTCTGTAAAATGTCCCAAAACTCATGTTGACTTTTTAAAATGTCTTGTTTTGTCTGACCAGCAGCATAAAACCCAGAATTATTCACTTTACTGTCATAGCAGAGAATAAAAAACTGAAAATATTTGCAATTTATATTTGAGGAGCTGGAACCTGTGAACTTTTGTCGTTTGTGCTGAAAAAAAAAAGCTCAAACAATTATCAGATTATCAAAATAGCTGCCAATTCATTTTCTGTTAATTCATTAATTGACTAATTATTGCAGCTTTAAAAAAAAAAACAAGCAGCATTTGTCTTTCTAAATACATTTCGATAATCAGAAACAATACTTCAAAGTATGAGACCTAACACAGGAACTGCAAAACAAGCAAAGCTGGTCCCAAAAACAGCTGTTTATACCAAAAACAGATCATCCTTCAGGTATGGGAATGCTGGTGCACGCTGTCTTTATAATGCTGCACTCAGTTGTTCACACAGACGGTGACGAAAGTAGCTGCTTGAAGATGAAACCCTGTCTACTTTCTCACCTCCACACAGCTGGCCACATCTGGAAATGCTGAGACTGAACCAAACAGTACATCTGTGGGCCGTAAAACCAAAACAATGAGCTGAAAGATGCTAATATCTGGGTGATCATTCTGTGTGGGTTCATCAAGCCACTGAACACTACCTGCTCAGCAGACAGACTCAGTCAGAGACCAGCTGAAGAGCCAGATGTTTCCCTCGGGAGGTGGAGGAGAGCAGAAACAGAGCTAACAGAGAGAGAAGACTGGACTTCATCCATCAGGTGACACAAACACGACTGTGACAATGGGACGATCATGCTCCCCCATGGAAAGAAGTATGCAGCTGTTTGCTAACACATTAGCCTTAACAACTTCATCAGAGTATCGGAGCAAAGTGCAAGAACATCTGGCCGTCTCACTCTGAATGTTGGATTGTGTCCTTCGGCCCTGACTGCGACTTGAAGATGAGAAGCTCTCAATACAACTGGAGCTGGGAAGACGACATTCAAAGCCAATGACGCGTTATAATAGAAATATTTATTACATGATAAATCAATTAAGACCAAAAGCGCTGATCTGTGAACAGTTTGCTGCAGCTGCGAGGGTTAAATTAATCTGTGACCTGCAGATGATGTGAACCACATGAAAATCCGAGCAAACACAACAATGTATTGTTAAAGGCCGTCCTCAGATCTGAAGCAGATCACAGAACGGATCACACGTTTGATGATTTCTAGTTGCTGTGTTGGATCTCACGTGACGCCACGACTCCAGTTTCTGAAATAACACCGACAGTTGGAGGCGTGAGCAGACTCCCATTTCACACTCCATTCATCACTTCCTGAGTTCAGTCAGGAAATCAAAACAAGCTCGCTGCACTTTTCTCTGGAGCTTTTAAACCTCAGAGGGAGATTAAGGAAGCAGAGGTGACATCATGTGAACCATCAACAGCCCTGAAGACGGCTTTAATGTCAACAAGCAACTTACATTTTACTGATAATGCTGCAAAGTCAAAACACACGGCCACTTTTTTAAATGAACCTTCTGACTTGTCTGCCGGGAGAGAGGGAAATTTAAATAAACACACTCACAAACGTCTACAACACGTCTCAGCATGCAGCCACAGTGAGGCGTGTTCATACATCAGCAGCAGCAGTTATCTGTGTGTCACACTGAGACACTGTGAAGACTAATGACTGTAGTTTAACTCACAGAGATGTCCTTCTGAACCTTCTCATACGCCAGCGTGACGGTGGAGCTGTGGTCCGGTGGAGACGGCGTCAGGGTGAAGCTGTACGTGCTGCAGTTTCCTGTCTCGGTCAGCGCCTGCTGGAGGTCCTGGACGTACCTCACCGTCTCCAGCTCCAGCTCCTCTGCCTCACCACACACTGCTGCCTCACTCACTACAACGCCATTACACAGAAGAAAAGAAGGAATTACAAACAGCATGAGGCTGAATTACGCTGCTGAAAACTCAAACAGAAAAGAAAGATTAGTTTAAATAAGAATTCAATAAATAGCACTCTGGTGGTTTAGAGACGTGGTTTAAGATGCCAAACATGAACTGCCAAGAACTCAAGTACTATAGTTTAGAACAAGATCTTTTAACTTTTCTTTTGCCTTTTGACTTAATTATCAAGATAGTTGCCAATTCATTTTCTGTCTGTCGTTTCAGCTGTAGTTTTACATTTTCATATGTTTTGTGTGCAAAAGTTGTGAAGTAACTAAAGCTGTCACATAAATGTAGTGAAGTAAAAAGTACAAGGTTTCGGTCTAGTAGTAGTAGAGTAGAAGTAAAAAGTGGCATAAAAAGAAAAGTACTTCAAATGTGTATAAAAGAAGTGGACGCAGCCACTGTGACATCACCCTTTGGTTTGTTTGCCTTGAGTTTAGCATTTTGGCCGTCGCTATCTTGGTCTTTTGGAACCAGAAGTGACCATATTTGGACGAGAGGGTGGAGCTGGGGATCTGACTGCACCTGGCTCCTGGCTTCGCCGCGAGAAATCGCTGCTAACAAAGTTAGCTTGCAAATGTACTTAACAGAAAAACATGAACAGCCGACTCCTTAGAGTCTTTTAATACAACCGAACGCCTCTATCCTGATTGACAGGTTGCCGTGGTAGCCACTTGTCAATCACAAGGTAGCCCCGCCCTAAAGCAGACCCTGCTTTATCATCTGTTTTACTCTAAATGGGACCATAATTTACTAAATGAACATCATGCTGTATTGAAGAGGACTTGAGACCATAAACTCACGAGGAAAATGTTCACTGAGGTAATAAATCACGAGAGAAGTCGGGTCATTTTTTCATAGACTTCTATACAATCGGACTTCTTCTTGCAACCAGTGGAGTCGCCCCCTGCTGGCCATTAGTAAGAATGCAGGTTTAAGGCACTTCTGCATTGGCTTCACTTTTCAGACCCGTAGGTTGGTGCTTCGGTGAAACTAATAAATCTTCCACTGAGTGAAGCTGTCCGAGCAGCTGAAAAGGTCAACGACACTCTAAAATGTTCCCAGGTGAAGTGAGAAAGGTGTGTGTGTCTGTGTGTGTGTGGTCAAACAGGTGAGGTTGTCCAAGTATCAGGTGAGCATAAATCTATCAGGTCAGACATGTTAAATGTGAGACAACAAGTTGTGAGGTCATGCTGGGTGAAATTTTTACCGTCTCCTCTCCAAGCATCCTGTCCATCAGTTAGCAGCACTTGGAAGCCTGAACCTAAGCCCCGCCCCCTCCAGTCCACCCGCAGGAAGTAGGAGGAGTCAGGCTCCGATGAGATGTGGATCTCACGCACTGAGTTGTGCATCCCTGCGGACCTGAAAACACCAGAAACACACAGAAAACGACACAAAGTCAGAGGACTAGTCTGGTTTCCGGCACAATGAGATTTGATGTTTACTGGTTCAGCTCAGTGACGCCCTCTGAGTGTTAGTGTGGCCTCTAAATACTGGGTCTGTTTTAATTCAATTACACTGCTGTCCAGTTTTCCCCCCGCCTGATCAACATAATTAGAACTATAACAATTATAACAACAACAATAACAAATAAATCTATTAGTCTACCTATGACTGTCATAACGAACGTCTGTCAGCCATTTAAATATGAAGATTTCCTGCTTCTCTCGGTTTAAATTATTGTAAATGGAATATTTTGGGGCTTTTGGACAAAACGACACTGAAGAAGTGGGATAGACTTTTTCATTCATCATCTAGCATCTTTAATAAAGGCATGAAAACAGGGATCAGAGGTTCGCTTGCATTAAGAACCTGGACTGCTGCAGAGTGGAAATAGTATTCAAAGTCATTTTCTGTAAAATTACAAGTCATCCTGGACTTTTCTTATTTAGAGTATTTGTAATGAGCACACACTGATTCAGATTTGACCCAAACGGTAAAACACTAAAACACATTCTGACTGGCAGAGCAAGACGACAGTCCTGCTTGCTGGAGGTGTGTCAGACCTGGTGGAGATCATAACTCCCCCACAGCTGTTCTTACATCATTTTCCTGGCATGTGTCGCAGCCTGCTGTTCACGTGCCAGCCAGCTCTTTACTCCCCTCACCGTGGCTGCGACCATCCTGCAAAACAGCCGCTAACAGAAGGAAAAACCTCCTCACGCAGCTACTTTGCCATGCTGTGAGTCTATCTGCACAGCAGCATCTGCAGGGGGCCGAGCATTGATTTACAGAGAGAGTGGAAGACATGTTGACGGTCCGAAGGGAAAATGGATCTGTAAACCATCAGAGACCTCATAAGGCTTGGCCATGACAAACGTAGAACCCCCCACTAGAGAAAACACACAAGGCCTGATTGTTGTTAGCTGTTTTAGAGCTGCTAACAGGACTGCTCGATGGTGTGCAGTACCAGATTATATTCAGGTAACTGACCTCCACTGAACAGTAATTATCCAATCACAGCCAACCACAGCTTAGCAACTGTAAGTCTGCCTGTTTTGGATTGCCCACATGTTGAAGTGATACTCTGATACAAAGAGTCTTTATTTTAGCCTCCCCAAAACAAAAGTACAACAGCAAACAGTTTGTCTGCTCTAACGTTAGCATGCCTGGCTAACTAACCACAGTCAGGTAACGACTAAGATAACTAGCTAGTTACCTACACTGGTAATCTAGTGTTACTTCCAAGGCCAAGAATTAGTGAACTTCATTATTTTGTGGGGTTACAGAGGAAGTTAGAAAAAGGACTGGACCGATAAACGTCTATCAGATCAGAGTTTAGGCTAACGTTAGCGGCCCTGTCCTGCTCTTTATTGGTTTATCAGTTCCTACTTGATATTTTGAAAAAGTGAAATGATACGAAAGATTGTCGATGGTCTATGATTGTCTAATTTCGCCCCCAGGGATCAATAAAGTATTTCTGATTCTGAAAAATCTCTGACGGCTGACACATTTACATTGTCTCATGGTTTATCCCATCTTCATCATCATCATCATCATCATCATCATCATCATCATCAGGTGGGGTTCATATCTTTGTAAGTCTTTAATCTGAACACTGTTCATCTTCTTAGCTTGTTGTTACTGGATGGGTATTTTTACTTTCATTTACTTTATATCATCTTATTTTTATAATTGCTGCAGTATTCTAATGTTTGGAAGTTAACACATGCTACATATTCTTTTCTATTCATATTCAAATGAAAAGTTTTTCTACTGTTGTTTCCCCGATTAACATGATCTATTTTTCTATTTATCAAATGTTAAATCTAATATATTCTCCACCACCACCATCATCCCAATATGCCTCACGCTAGAATGAGGGTTATGTAATTGTTAAATGCTGGTTTTCCTGAGTGCCGTTTGGTCGTGTAATGACCAAAGTGAGCAGGACTGTTGTAAATGATTAGTCCAGCTTCATGCACCCATGTCATCACAGCTCTGTAAGCACTGTAATGCACTAATACGCAGCCTCTCATTAGGTGTAAGTACAGGCTGAGCAGAGTGAAACAGAGAAACTCACACCTCAGTTAGCTGGATACTAATGACCGACCACAGCAGAGCGCTGCCCGACGCTGCCGGACACATGTTTCAGCAGAGCACAACAGCAGCCTCAGCTTTAACAACATCCTTTTAACACCTGCTTCAGGACTAAATATACGCACAGTCGGAGGAACGTCTCATTTGAAAAAGAGATTCTGAAAAGTGTCAAGACACTGTTCTTTGCAGCAGGATGTGCCACTGTCTCTGCACCACAGACAGGGACAGAACTACCACAGACGACCTGGACTCCCCCAGGTCGTCTAAATTCTACAATTAAATTTGCAAATGGTGGTAATTTAATTGGCTTTTTAATTGGATATTTTTAACCACGCTAGCTGCACGGTTCTAGAGATGGCAACGTTGACCTGTTAGTCGGTCAGTCCCTCCAGACTGAAATATCTCAACAACTGTTGAACTGACCGCAAGAAAATATTCTACAGACATTCATGGTTCCAAGACGATGAATAACATCGACTTGGGTGGTGACTTTTGACATTTGTGGTGAAATGTCTCAACAACTATTGAGAGAATTGCCATTAAATTCTGTACATACATAGACTCTTTGTCTAATTAAACTCTGTATGTTTAAATTGGACTTTAATTTTCAGCCAGGAAAGACAGAGAGAAACACTATTCACCAGCAAGCGTGGAGAAGCTTAAGAACAGCATTTAGACCTTTATGTTGGCAATAAAACAAAATGTGCAAATAGATATATCTGGACACTTAAACACAATTATTCTTTCACTTGTGTAGCAGTTTGATATGTGTATGTCTTGTGAATTTAGTCAGTCAGTCAAAAACTAAAAGATATTAAGTTTAAAATGATATAAAATTAGAGTTGCAACAATTAGTTGATTAATCAATAGACAGTAAAATGATCTGCAACTATTCTGATAATCAATTAAGTAGTTTTTAAGGCATAAATGCCAAACATTCCCCAGTTGCAGCTCGTCATGTGTGAGGATTGGCTGCTATCATTACTCTTATGTGACAGTAAATTCAATATGTTTTGACTTTAAACTGTCGTTTCAACACGACAGGCAATGTGATCGGATCACTCTGGGCTTCAGGAAACTGTTTTCTAACATTTTATAGACCAAATGAAGAAGCTGCAACCACAAAGTGTCTGACATTTTTCTGATAAACGACTTAAACAATCAATCTATCATCGAAGTTTTCTGTTGATCGACTATTAGATTCACTGACTAATTGTTTCAACACTTAACATGTTTATAGACTTTATTTACTGCAGGGACTTCAACCCATGACCTCAGTATTTCTGTCCACAGAGGGAATTATTTAACTAAATCCAGTCCCTCATCTCATGTCCTGCGATTCAGTTTCCAGATGTGGATGGGGTTTGCTGTGACTTTCTTTCCGCACAAGAGTGTCCAGCTAAAACCTCAAATGACAGCAGCAACAGGAAAATATCCCTCTCGTCCAGTAACACACAGACAGTAGGAGCAGTTAGCTAGCTAGCTAGCTTAACCCTGGAGACGCTGTTTGTAAACACAGAGACTGGAGCTTCAACACGAGATGAAACACGCGAAGAAGAAAGACTCGTTAACAACAACAACAACAACAACAACACGTCTGTTTGTTTCTTACCTGCAGCTTCGCCGTCTGACGGTTTGTTTTGTGGAATAAATCTTATCTTTAGTTTGAGCAACTCCGAGCTGTACCGGTGAAGTCTGCTCCTACGTCATCATCAAGCGACACAGCTGAACAAATCAGGGGCGCGCAATATCAACCTGTCAAATACTCGGAAAAATACTTTGTAATAAAAATAAATAAATGGTATAGTATATGTTTAATTTACATCTCGCGGATATTTTTTTCCTCTTTTGTTAAGTTTGATGATGTTGTTTCTTGTATCTATAAGGTGTTAAAATGATCATTTTCAATGTGATCAATTGTTCCTTGTACAATATATTGTAATATTTGGAATATGATCAATACTCTTTATTGTTAGGGAGAGAAATATGTGCCATTCATTAATAATAGGCTACTTCTAAATATATTTTAATTACCATCAAATAATCTTCCAAATGTGAGGCATTTCTTTTTACTATTCTCTGTTCATTACTTCATCACATGCATGTTTCAACACAAGACAGTTTTCAGTGGTAAATAACAAGTGTTCATTAGGGAATTCCAATGATGGAAAGTAACTAATTACATTTACTAAAGTACTGTATTTAAGTACACAGCTTTTGCTACTTTATACCTGTGCCTGTACTGTACTTTTTAATCCACTACACTTATTTGACAGCTTTAGCTATTAGTTTCTTTGCAGATTAAGATTTTTTACACATGAAACAGAACTGTAGTGGAGTATTTGTTAAAAATAAGAAAAATACAGAATATCACCAGACTTATTCTTTTACTGAACATTTCCTATAAGGCTGAAACACCCAGAAAACATATGAAGTCTATGATGATCTTATTAAGACGGAGTTCTCTTGTTCATCTGTACCTGTGCTTGCAACCATCCCCATGTCAAGCTTCAATGTAAAAGACAATGCTGATCACAGGAATTGGCCAATAAAATGTCTAATGTCTGGAAGCTAACAATGTTAGAAGTTCTGTCCTTTTGACATACCTTCACTTTCACAACACGCCGGGGGAAACTAATCTGCATATTCTGGACAGCAAAAAACAGACAGACAACTGTTACATCTGATGAGAGGAAGCAAGTTAAAGCACAACATAATAATCTTCCCTCTCTCCGTGTCCCTCGTGTTGTTTTGGTTTCCTTGTCAGAGAGACTAAGGCAACAAGCTGTGTGCCACATGTTGTAGAGAGGGAAATGAAGGGATTAGTGCAAGTCCATGATTTGAGTTCTGCAAACAGACGCTCTTTCCAAGAATATTTGCTTTAAGAGGCGGTTTAGGCATTAAAGTGCTTTGTATTAAGGGGACAGACACACACTGAGGCCCACATCAGCTGTTTTATAGAGGGATTTACTTTCAGTCAGTTCAGCACTGCATGCATGACCAGAGTTCACCTGTGCAGCTCTCCCAGGTGGCCCCCATCAGTGCATGGTGACTTATTAAGTTTCAGTCAGAGAATCTCAGAGTAAATTCTGACTTTATTTATAAAAAAAAGACGACCATGATTTCCTAACAATTGACTGTTCACTAAACCCCTCCCCAAAACAGTGATTATCCAATCACTGCTAAGCAACTGTAACTAGCTTAGTGATGTCTGTCGGTGTTTGGATTTCTCCACATGTTGAAGCCATAGACTGTATATATATATATATATATATATATATATATATATATATATGTATTGTTTATATACAGTCTATGGTTGAAGCTACTGTGTACACGGAGCTGTAGTCAGAGAAATACTCTGTATACAAAACATGAGGAGGCAGCCTTTTGTCTTTGCCGTCACAAAAACAAAAACACAAGAGCAAACGTGTAAGGAATGGTGTGTTTGTGTGCTCTAACGTAAGCTGATGTTGGCATGTCCAGCTAACTAGCTTACTACCTACCTGCCGTTACTTCACAGGCTTCACAATTTTCCAGAGAATTGTGCCCAGTACATGACTAGCAACATATTGCCCAACTATGAGTTAGCTAGTCCTGGATGCTACCAGAGTTTAAGCTAACGTTGAGCTAACGTTAGCAGCTCTGTCAGGCTGTTTATTGGATTTGGGGAAATTCCAACAACTTCAGCCGATGTTGGTTAAGATAGCTCTACGTTTGCCAAACACATCAGTTAGTCCTCAAACTAAAAGCCTTTTTTCTTGCAACGTTGAAAGTGAAACATACAGTCTTTAAATTTAAACGTATGTCTAAACGTACGTACGTAACATACATACGTAAGTATGTATGCTAAACAGCCAGAGAGGGTTAAGTTACAACAAATTAACTGATGTTGCATTTTTCCCCATCATACTTATATTAGGACTAACTAGTTCTACGTGGTAATACAAGAATAATGCTTTAGTTCAGTTGACGTACATGAAGTACATGAATCAGCTGGTGAGGTTGTTGACTTTTTGCCTGGAACATGTTAGCTTGGCATGTTATCACGTATGTAGCCATCGTGTGCATAAAGTCACCTGGAAGCTTTAAAAAGTCAGTTGGAGACAGTTTTCAGCCAACTCCTGGAGCTAACGTTAGCTTAATTAGCGAGCTAGCTACATCTGGTTCTGCCAGCGACAATTAACATTTCAGTTGACAAAATCAGGAGTGCATCTATGTTCCCAGGCGCCGCAGCTCAATATCCTCTTAATCTGAGACATTAAGGAGACTTTCAAAGGGCTTTATGTTCTTATGTGTTTTGCATGGCAGCTCGGTCGCCATCGGTGTGTGAATGTGTGTGTGAATGAGACCTGATCTGTAAAGCGCTTTGGGGACCGTTAAGGTTGAAGAGTGCAATATAAGTGGAGACCATTGACCATTTCACTTTACCCTGAAGTGGTGGAAGCTACTGGGAGAACAGGTTTCCTCCAGCACCAACTCAAAAAACTCAGTAATGAACTTGTGCCGTCTTGTTGTCTTTGCTCATGTTTTAGTTGGCTCCGACAGTAATTCCTTCCTGTTTATGTATTTGTATTTCTCATCATGCAGTTCTTTAATTTCTTTTCAGGCTCTTTTCTGTCTTTCAGGATGTCCATCAGAGACTGTGTCCTACTTTGTAATGTCCCCTTGCTGATATGAAGCTCAGATAAGTAAATCATTTCTCACGTAATATTTGACGGGATCAGAGGCAGCTCCTGCTCAATAATCCACTGTTTTGTAATTAAAAATCATCATAAATCTGTAATATAGCACTTTTACACTGAATTAAAGCCGCTATGTATAGAATAAGAAATTCTCCATTTTCTTCATGTATGAATATTGATGTTCTTCCAAACACTTGATCGTCGCCTTTATACAGAGTATGGAAACAGTGCAGTATCTGTATTTAATTACTGATACAGTCAGTGAACACGACCTCCTCCGTCCTGCCCACAGGCCTTCATCATGCAGCCTCAATCAATTAACCAAACCTGTTTCCAGACATCTGTGTAAACACATCTGTGCTTGTTTCTGTTATTCTTGTTATTAGTTTGGGATGTTCTCATTATTACTGTCCAACATATTCAGTCCACTGTGGCTGTTTGAGATGAGAGTGCTTTCATTTGACTTTACATCCAACTGTAGTGTGCAGAGCTTCTGTTCAACAATGCTCTTTTCTTGTGCTTCGTATTGGATTTGTGGTCAAACATACTCTGGCAACTTGCTGCTGTTTTTGGAAATGTTCTTTACATTGGCTGAGTGGACCTCGGTTACACAAGATGTGAAGAGTTTGTCCTCTACAGTGTCTGTGTTTCCTCCTGCCATTAGTACGGTGCTGAATGATAACCAGTCAGAGTCTGGTGAGATGTTTACATGTTGGCCGACCTGCGTCTGTAGACACCAAACGGAGACGATCCCTAAACAGTGTTGGAAGTCCTGCATGTGACCAAACACACAGTCAGCACACAAACACAGCCGCTGGTCAGAATAAAGAGTTTATTCACAGAGTTGGAGGCCGGTTGATCCTGACGGGCCGGCGATAGAAAAGGTCAACAAACCTCTCCAGGGTCCCGGTCATTTATTTAGATTGGCACAGGAAGGATGTGGATCTGGTCTCTGCTTGGTGTGGTGGGTGTCGATGGGAACAGGCTCAGAAGATCAGATCTGAATAGTTAGTGTTTGGAAGGTGGACAACTTGACTTTAACGGATAATTCTGATTTACGCCATCTGTGACCTCAGCTCTCTGTGCTCTACTCGGTCACATAGCGTTACCCAAACAAACCTTAGAGGAAAAGGAAAAACATTGTTTATAACCTGGTTGTATCCTCAGACGTATCGTGATCTCACAAAAATCAAAGTTTAAATCCACTGGCCACTTCCACAGCATGCACAGCGAACTTCACGTACATCCCTGTGAAGAAGAAGAAGAAGAACAACAACAACAACAACATACGTGCTGAAACAGTGGTCCACAGTGCTGCATGATGAGAAAGTGACTGACTATGTTTCGTCCAGTAGACCCACCAACAGCTTTTAGAAGTTACTGGGACCCATCAGATAAACAGAAACATGTTTCCCGGTGGCTCCTGGCATCACCGGAGGGCCCGACCAGACAGCACAGCCTTATTAGCTCCAATGGACTCCCAACAGATCCACACGGGGGCCTCGGTTTCTGGCCTCCTCTCGTCTGTCATTAACTGTAACGCTTCACTTTCATCTCCTCTGTACCACTCAGGGATCCTTCCTTCCGCCTGTCTTTAGCATCGCCGGCACCTAATGGCCTCAAGCCGACATATGTGCATGAACACGTACGTGAGTCAGGCACTTTAGGTTAGATCCTGCAGTAATGACTTCCAGCTCAATCTTTAGGTAACAAGCACTTCCTGGTAGTTGTGTCTGCCTGAGGACCCCAGTGGCTCTCTGTAGTCTTTCAGTCCTGTCTTTGTCACACTGTAGTCCTTTTAAGACATTAAAGATTTGTCTGTCTGTTAAAGTGATGGCTTATTGTCATTCAGACATACATGTTGGTGTCTGTTAGACCAGCATTTAAAAACAAAATGTATTTATTTCAAAAGACTCGCTGCAATCAGAGGATTTAGTTTGCGTGGGCGAAGTACAATTAAAATGTTTGTGATGTTTTGACCAATTAGCAAGCTTTTCGTTTGCTTTACCTGCAAAAATACACAGTTAGCACGCTCGTTAGCCTCTTCAGTAACTCTTTATTGAATTAAATGATGAACAGTCCTGAGAACAAAATGACCATCACGTTTACGTAACGAGGTCCATGTCTTAAAGAGGCGTATCTGTGGCGCCCGTGGCCCTCAGTGGTCAACCAGATAACTGATTTGACTCTCACCATGTTGTGTTAAATGTTTATATATAAAAAGTCCATTTCACAATATGAGAAACCCACTCAATTGCGCTGAGATCCAGAACAATATCAAGCAACTTGGACACTGCCAGGACCCTAACCACAACCAGGCTGCAATCCTACCTCAGAGAGCAAATTCTGGCATTAATGAGTCTGTTAGGTTTGTATGTCCAGCCACAACTCTTGGCTTTGAAGTAATAACCACCGAAAACTCGTCTAAACTCGCTGTGAGGTCCTCCAGAACAATTTAGAGGAAATGCTCAACTTGAAGACAGACTGGAGTTGGATTTTGCTCAATCAAGACTGAAAGATGAGGCCAACACAGACATACACCAAGATGCAATACCACTAACGGCCACCAGATGCAACGAAATCTGTGGCTCGTAGCAATTAATTCAAATAGAGCAGTTAAATTATGTCCAGTGTGCTGGCCGAGTGAGATCAAACCACTGGAACTTAAAGGATAAGGTTGGTGATGGTTTATATTTTTCTTATTGTCAGTTCAGGTCAACATAATTAACCCGTGATGTTGCTGTGAAGTTTTGCTACACGAGCAAAAAAAGCAGAACGCTCCTTGTTGGTTGTTACTCTTCATCTTCCCTCACACAATCAACCCATCTCTCACAGGAGGGGGGGGGCAGTTAAAACACAGTCCATAAATAAAGGTAGAGAAGTTCATTAGGACTGGCCTAGTTTCAGGAGGCAGGGGCACCGAAGAGGGGCATTCAGGGGACTCTGCAGGGATTATGGATATTTACTGCTGCAGGGACTCGACGAGCTGTTGTCAGAGGGGCCAGAAATCCAAGCAGCAGTCCTGCACGGAGAGTTTAGCATGGGATGAATCTGCGTCCAGGCCAGCTGAAGCATCGCGAAGTCTCACTGTGGAGACGCTTCCTGTGTCGATGTGGTGCGAGATGAACCAACGCTGCAAATTAGCTCCGATGACTCCGGGAATTCATTATTGATGTTCTCAAATCTATATTTCAAATTAATCTCAGTACCTGTCGGCTTCTCCTGCTCATGGTGATAATCGCTGTCTGTTTTATTAACAGTGGTTGGAAAGGTTGGTGTAGGTTGATTGATAAATTCTTTGTTTGTACATGCTTGTAAAGGGGAAGACGGTGGTCTTGGTTAAATACTGAAAAAGTCAAAAGTGACCCCAAAGTGCTCTTGATACCTTTAAGCTAACCACCTCAGGATGGGAAACCCAGTCTCTGGTGTCAAAGTCTCGCACAATGCTAACGTCAGCAATTAGCAGGTATAATGTTTAGCATGTTCGCCATCTTAGCTTAGTGTGTTAGCATGCTAACATTTGCTAATTAGCACTAAACACAAAGTGCAGCTTTGGCTGACAGGTTAGGGTTGATGCCATTTATTCTGCAGGTATTTGGACAGATTGCATATTTTCTACCTTTCTGCCACAGCCGCCTGTATCGTGGTTGTCGTCATAGAAGAAATGAACACTGATGATAAAAGATGTTGAGATGGAAGATGAAGGACCTCTGATGACGTACGTACAGTAACAGCTCAGAGGGGGAGACCAGGACAGAGGGGGATGTTGGGCAATCCAAAGACCGAAAGACAATAGTTGGAAGACAGACCCCCTCTCAGCGTCTCTTAAATTGGATCCAGGAGTCATCAGTGAATGAACCCTCTGTGCTTTTGTTATGAGGCACACACACCCCCCCCCCCCCCCCACTCACTCACTCCCCCGTGGATGAATCTTTGGGGTAAATTGTGTAATCAGCCTCAGTGAGCTGGCAGCGTGCAGCTCTCTGGCTGCAGTTTCACTTTGCCTCCATGAGAACGCATCAGGCTCTGTGGAAACCAGGCACAGAGGGGGGTCCTCTGGGGGTAACCTCCAGGAGGTGGACCCCCCACCCCCACCCCATTTTCATTTACTTATACTTGACTTTTACCCAACCAGGGAGTCTTTGGAGCCAAAACAGCTCCACTTCATATAATCTCACAGAGAACAGAACAAGAACAAATAAGTCGAACACACAGCAGCAGAATAACATGCCGACACGAACGCACAACAGCTGCACTGCGTTTCCTCTGCAGGTCATTTCATTGATTAGCAGCATGTAAACCGCAGAGTTAGATTTTGAAGGCCAATCGACTGAAAACATAAACAAGATGGTGGCGATGGAGAAGACAACCAGAGAAATCAGGACGAATGAGTCTAGAATCAGCTGAGGACACAAGTCCTTTAAATCGTTTTCAAAAAGATAAAGATTATTATTATAATAATCATTATTATTATTATTATATTCTGTTGCCTTTTGTCGTCAGCACAGTGTCTTCGGTGTGGTCATCGCTGTGAGGTTGCCAGGTTTTGTACCGTCATTTCTTCCATGTTTTTCCCCGTTAAAGGGAGTCTTTCCTCATCTGGATCGAGGGTCTAAGGACAGGGAACAGATTGTGATGTTGTTCTGTTTCAATAATACTGACCTGATGTTCTATTACGGTTTTATTATGTAACATAACTCTAGTCCTGATGGGGTTCTACAGCAGCCTGATTCAAAGTCTGAAAGGCCACATCACAGGTCAGATGAGCGTCGACAGTTTCAGTATTTTCCTCTGTGGACTGGACACCGGTCAGTTTTTCAAAGAGCCAAGAAACCTTTTGCATCATCAGTGATGTCAGACCTTTTTACATGCTCACCAGGGGAACACACACACACACACACACACACACACACACACAGGGATCTCTGCTCTCTGAAACAAAAACTTCATCTTCATTGAAAGAATCTGGAGTGTCTGAAAGAACTCCAGCAGTCCGCTCTGCAGTTTACGAGGCTTCCTCTGAGAGTCTGTTTGAGTCTCAGCCTCTTCAGCTGCTGACGCATTCTGTTCTTTAGTGAAGTCAGGGTGTTTACAACCTCACTGATCGGTCGCATACGGCTCTGTCCTGCAACAGGCTCTGCTCAGCTGCTCTGAAAACCAGACCACAATATCATCACGTTATTCCCTCACCTCCATGGGGGGGGGGGGGACTTTATCTTGCAGCTCTGAAACGTCGAGAAACGAGAAAAAGACGTTTGCTGTTTCAGCTGCACTCAGGTCTTCATGCAGAACACAACATGGTTATATTAAAAGAGTAACAGCAAAGAACCTAATTGCTAGTACCTATAGTTAACTGTAGAAGTATACTCCAGTAAAGTAAAAGTACCTCAAATCTGAACTTGATTACAAATACTTAGCTACATCATCACTCTGGTAACACGACGTGTGTCGGCTGCACATAATAACTCAACTCAGTTCTTATTGGTATTTTTAAAGCAGTTTGTGTATTACTACTTCTGTTAGGTCTGTTAAATATACACACACACATATATATATATATATATATATATATATATATATATATATATAAATGTGCTTTGCAGGACGTTTCACGGAGCGGCAGGATGACCGTCACACCAGCAGAGCAGCTCAGTGCTGCCCCCGAGTGGACGAGTCTTCACGTCACAGCTGCATTAAAACCAGAGTCACCATCTGTGACACAGAATTACACTTTAACATTTTATAATTACACTTTTTATTCATACAACGCCTATTAACAAAAGTTACAAAGCGCTTCATGTGTGAACATGAAGATTAAAAAAGACATAACCAAGAAAAGAAAATGTACTTCAAACTATCGCTGCCCACTGAACTGCTCCAGGAGGAATCATATAGCGTCAAACACTCAGATACATGAAGGTCTTCAGTACATATTATGATCATATGATTTCCCAACATCTCTCCGTCGTGTTCAGCAGCTGTTATTAATCATCACATCTGTGTCGTTTCTCCATGAGGCCACGTACAAATGTGAATATACCAGCATTTGTTTTTCATGTTGGATTAGGACATATATTATTAGTAAATCGATTATTTCATCTGGAGACATCAACTTGGGCAACAGGAAATTGATATTTTTTGTTTTTTGACATGTTATATTTATTGACATTTTTACTGTTATTATTTCATCTATCTCATTTCATCCTTTTGATCTTGTTTTGTGATCTTTGTGATTATTCTCTTCATATTTTATCTAATTCACACGCCTGTTTCCTGTTTCATGTTCTGTGCTGTTGTTTTCTTGGTCACTCTCCTGTGAGAGATTTCTAATTAGAAGTTCTATACATGTATATAACAATACACCAACGTTTTGTCTTGATAACAAAGTCAGGCTGTAAACATACAGAAGCAACGCTTTTTTATTAAAAGCACCTCAAATATGCACAAAGAGAATCAGAACGAGTCTGAAGAACCACCTCACTGCATGCGAGTGGTGATGAGTCCAGAACAGAGTCAGAGTGGAGAACCAGCAGGACCGTCTCTGCAGATCAGAACATCACCACCTTAGTCTGCTTGGGCTTGGCTTTCTTCACTGGAACGTGGACTTCCTCGTGGTCTGCACTCATGTTGTTGGACAACCAGGCAACCGTCACGGTGTTAGCTAGAAGGAGAGAGATTGAAGATAAGAAACACAGCGGAGGAAGACACATTCAGATCCTTTATTTAGTTCAAAGTAACGAAACTACACTGAAAAGGACTCTGTGACAACTAGAAGTCCTGTTAGTGTGACTGTGCTGTACTGTCTGAGTACTGCTGTACTGTCTGAGTACTGCTGTACTGTCTGAGTACTGCTGTACTGTCTGAGTACTGAGTACTTCCTCCACTGGTCAGCTACTTCACACGTGATAATAAATAATAAAGAAAACATCTTCAGTTGTGTAAGAAGTAGAGAGTTTAGTATTCAAAATGTTACTTCAATAAAACTACACAGACGTAAGTATTATCAGCTAAATGTACTCAACGTATCAGAATGAAAAGTACTTGTACTTGTGAAGTGTTCCTGTGAGCCACTGATACAAGTCCAGCTGTTCAGAACAGAAAAATGATGGTGACGACTCGCTGTGTTTTTGGACTTTTGGTCGCACAAAAGGAAAAATATTAAATAATAAATAGAACAATCAGTAATGAAAATAACAGTAGTTGCAGAACCTCTTTAAATGGTTACCACAGAGTGAACAAAGTGAGGGAGCTGAACAGATCCTGAGTTTAAACAGTCGCCTCGTTCATTAAACACGCAGCCTTTTTTTAAATACGTCTGATATTGTGTCATATAACTGTAATAACATCCTCTAATGTTTCAGGTGAGAAGCTGGAGACAGAAGAGACTCACTTGCAGCCTGGTGCTCTGGACAGTCCTTCTGAAAATGTTCCACTGAACCACAAACACGACAGCTGCCTCCTGCAGACAGAGACGATCAATTCAACTGGAGTCAAATTAAAGAGGACGCACGGCGGTGAATGTCTGGGCTCGTACCTTGAGCATAAAGTCCTTTAGGATTATCGGGGCAGGACCGTGACAAGTGTCCCGTCTGACCACAGATGAAGCACTTTGCGTACGGGTAATCACCTGACAGAGAACATGTACTCATCATTAAAGCAGGATTCAATATGAATGCGATCGGATGTAAAGCTGTGGGTCTCCATGCCGTCCTCACCCAGAGCCGGGTCCACTTTGGCTCGACATTTCTGGATTTCATGTTCGGTGGAGCCGCAGCGGTAACAGATGCCCCGACCCATCTCCTCGTCTCTGTCGGCCTCCGGACAGTCGGCCAGACCGTGACCGGGCTTCCTGCAGTTAAAACACAGCTGGAGGAGGGACGGAGAGGGAGGAGGGGGGGGGGGGGGGGGGGGGGGGGGGGGGGGGGACGAGGAGAGGGAGGAGACGAGGAGAGGAAGGAGACGAGGAGAGAGGGAAGAGAGGAAGGAGACGAGGAGAGATTTAGGACAGCAGCATCACATCTGTGTCTCGCTTAGGACTTCTGGTCACTCAGGACTGACTTCCAGAAATGCTGAACCTGGTTCGGTATCTGGAACATGTGGTTTGAAGGCACTCACCATGTTGTTCTTCTTGTCTGTCTGCCTCTTTACCCGTCTGTCTTCTCTTCTTCTGTCTTTTTTCAGGGCAGTTTCCACCTCCTCCCGGAGCCCCTGCTCCCCCTCCCTCCCTCCTTTGTCCCCTTTAGGCAGCCGCTGTCCGGTCTGCTGGAGATACTCCAGGAAGCCGTTCACGTCCTCGCTGACGTAGTCCTTCTTCTTAGGGTTGGGTTTTTTCACAGCTGATCCACCAGGCTGAGTCCCTCTCAGATGGTCCCTCGGAGGTCCTTGTCTAGCACCAGCGGGGCCACCAGATCTGCCTGGGTGACCTCCTCCTCCTCCTCCTCCTCCTCCTCCTGCTGCTCTCAGCCGGCTCCATGGAGTGGCCTCTGCTGGCTTGTGTTTATGGACGTTATTGGCTCTCGCCCACCTCGTCATGACTGCACCTTCTGAATGAAGCTGACGAGAGAAAAACAAAATAACTTCTTTGTTTTGACGGTGTTTTCACTCCACGACATTTATTAAGACAACTTTAGTTACTTTACAAATCCGGATTATAGGAACAAAATGAAACCAGCAAATAAATGATGATGTATTCTTATAAGTTAAAGATACGACTATTGATCCATGAGCTCCATCTTCACCATCTGCAACATTAGAGTGACGAACACATTAATGCATCAATAATTATAATCCATTAATATTATATATATCTATATATATATATATATCATTCGGAAATGGGCCATTCTGCAAAATAAGTACTTTTACTTTTGGTACTTTAAGTATATTTGGACACTAATAGTATCTCCTTCCTGATATTTAAAATGCAGGACTCATGTATTACTTTTACTGGTATTAACGTACTACTGTTACTACAGTAAAGATCTGAGTACTTCTGAGTCGTTCAGTAGTTTAAATCACAAACAGATAAAAAGGAACAACTGAATTTGGCCAAAAGCGTCAAACGTTACTGACATTAACTGAAGCTGTTGAATCTAATTTCCTTTTAAAACATCGTCAGGAAAAATTATTACTCGGCTAAACAACTAGCTGTTAGCATGTAAGTTAGCAGCTAGCTTTACTCGTTACCTTCGTTTTTAATGAAAAACAGCCTTTTCACAACTAGACAACACAACTACACAGTTGGTGATCACAAACCAAGCCTTGCTGCAGAAGATATCGGTTAAAAAACATCAGTGTAAGCTCAGACAACGTTACCCTGGCAGAGTTTCAGTCCCATGTGTTTGTGTTTCTCCCGGAAGTGTTCAGGCTGCGTCTTCTTCTGGGTTTCTTTAACGGCAGCTGGTAAACAGCGAATCAAGCTCATTACCGCCACCTGCCGCTTCGGAGTGTGGACCAGAGCTTAAATCCAGTTTGTCTGATCAAATCTAATCAAATCAATCAATTAAATGATTATTATGACTATTATTACAGACACATGAGCGTGTAAGCAGCATTTTAATGATGTAGCTGGTTGAGTTGGAACTAATTCTGTACATTGTATGTCCTGTCGTGTATTTTAATCAATAGTAGTTCATATTTTATAAACACATTATGTGACTTGTATTAAAAATCTTAATCTGAAAGGAAAATATAAATAGTAAAATAAAGAATCGAGCATCTTCCTCTGAGCTTCACAGGAGTAAATGAGGCCGGAGCTCACAGGTGATTTTACTTAATGTGACTAATGAGGAAGAGGAGCTGAAAGCATCAGTGTGTCTGTCCTGAACTCTGAGGCCATGTTGCATCTGCTCCTCACTGCTCTCCTGTTTGTTGAATCCCATAAAGATGGTGAGAAGTCACACACACGCACACACACACACACACACACACACACACACACACACACACACACACACACACACACACACACGCTGTTTGATTTGACTCTCTGGACAAACAAACATGATTTATTTCTTCCATCTTTTGTGTTTTAGTCGACTGCAGTCCTTTACGGGAAGCCAAAAAAGGTACGGCTTGGTGTCGTCTCAGCCTGGATCGATCAGTGTGTTGACATTCATGAGATGTGTGTGTTTCTTTAATGTACACGTGTGTTTTTACAGCACCTCAGGAAGACTGGTTCACCAGGTTGTTGCATTATATGGAGTCTAACCCAGAGACTTTAGAAGGTGAGCCTGTCGGTGTTTCATGTTTGCGTGTATTTAAATTTGTAGTTGAGAAGAAAAAGTTTGAACAAAGAAGGAAAATCTGTATGTCTTCTCCTCCAGAGCTGATGTCCAAGAAGTATGCAGTGTTGGAGGGAGACATGATGTTGTCAGTGAGTGAAACGACCTCATTATTCATTCGATTTACTTGTAGAATAGTTTTAATTGCTGAGTGTTTGTTGTTGCACAGCGTTGGGGGATCTGTGAGTGACAGATTTAATAACAAGAATGGTCCAAATCAAAGCAAATGGCCGAAATATTCTGACTTTTAGTCGCTGGATCCTACATTTCCCATCATCCAAAGTTTGAGAAATCTACATACTTAACTGTTTTATAACAGCAACTTGAAAAAGAATTATTCTCACTGCTCTCAAATGGCAGTTGAGGGTTTTTGTCAAACATTTTATATAAAAAAACAATATTTATCAAAACGTATCAGGTCTCTATCGAGGAAATGAGAGGTGGTGATGGGTTCAGTCTGTAATGTGGGGGATATATGGAACAATGGAGGGGGCTCATTGTGCTCATTAAAGTGAAGTAGACAGAGAGCCGAGACCTGCATGAACCTGCTCAGTTCTCAGTAACTAACTAACTAAGGAAGTGTTTCTTTGTACCTGCACACACCTGAAGTCCGTTATCTCCCCTACAGAGTGACAGGAACGCAGTGGAAAGCACGTGGCCGACACTGGAGATACCGTACGTCATCAGCCCAGAGTTAGGTGAGCAGTCTGACATCACTGGTCCAAGTCTTAACTCACACGAATCTTTATTTGACTGTTGTTTCTGTGTTTTCCAGCCAGTCGGACGGACGACATCCTCTCTGCGATGGCGATGGTGTCCGAACACACCTGTGTGTCCTTCCACAATCGCACCTCTGAGACAAACTACCTGCTCTTCAAAAAAAGCAAAGGGTATGAAAACTTAGTCACATCCTGACATTCATTATGCAATATTAAAATAAAAAAAAGACCTGGATCACATTTGATGAGTGATGACAGCTGGGCAGGTGTTGAGGGAGAACCTGTGAGCAGGTTGAAGACAAAGCTAGTGAGTGTTGCTACATCGAAGGTTAAACCTGGAGCGAAAGGACAGGAAGGGCAGGAGCAGGACCACACCCAAAGGACAAGGACTTCAAAATAGTTCTTGAGTAAATGTGCGTAATATCTTTGGGTTTTGGACTGTTTTGTTGGATGAAGCCAGAGGAGCAAATCTCACAACCGAGAGACGATTGATCGATTCATCAATGAACGTCACTTAAGCTCTAAATGAAATGTCTCAAATGTGTTTAGGTGACATAAAACCTTTTTCGTCTAAACTGTCGTTCTAGTTGCGCATCATATGTGGGCTTCATCGGCGGAGAGCAACCCGTGTTTATCGGGCCGCCGTGCATCGTGGGAAACATCGTCCATGAGATTCTTCACGCTCTGGGCTTCCACCATGAACACACCAGGACGGACCGGGAGCAGTACATCACAGTTCTCCCCCACAATATTATGGCAGGTAATGTTTCCGGGTTGGTGTGAATTGAACCATTCAGTGTGACTTCCACTTCTCAGAGGAGATCATGATCTCTGATGTCCATCCAGGACAAACCTCCAGAAATCCACTTCAGAACTTGCCTGAGAATCTTCATGTTTTTAAGTTTTCTTCAGTATCAAAATAATCCAGTGACGGTTGTCTGTACATCTGCAAACAGGAGCTGCTAACGGCTAATTCTGCATACTTCTGTTAGTGACAATTTGCCAAAATGTAAATAAATATAGGAAACAAAATGATGCGTCTCCATGGAGAAATAAATCCAGTCCCAGTGGGGCTAAAGTTTAACTTTAACTGGTTTACAGATGATGTTTGTCTGCTGAGTGAAAATAATACATAATAATGTGTTTCAGGGATGGAGAAGAACTTCAAAAAACAAGAAGGCAAAACCTTTGATATTTCTTATGACATTAATTCTATCATGCACTATGGAAGGTAACGTGTCCAAAATACAAAAGCATGTCAAGTGTTTTTCCTCTCCGTGAAGGTTATTTTGTGACAGTCTTTTTATTCATGTTTCAGTGGGTTTTTCTCATCAAACGGCCTGCCCACCATTGTACCCAACGAAGACGTGAAGGGGATGGGACAGAGGGTTAAAATGACAAAGATGGACATTGAGAAAGTTTGCCGTCTCTACAGCTGCGGTATCTGCACTGTGTATTTTTACTGACATAAGCTTACTGTTAAATTTTGCAGATGACACTAACAGTTTGGCCCAATTCCATATTATAGTCCATACTAATTGCATACTGTATGTACTGTGTACTAATTGTCTTGGTGTACTGTGTTTGCAGTTTTATACTAAAAGTAAACGATATAATTTCTCCTCTCTTTCCCAGATGTCACAAAAACCGAGGCCCGGCAGCAAAGCAGTGGTGCTGAGAAGGAGGAAGATGCAAACAGGCATGAATTGGTCCACGATCTGGTGTCTGAACCATGAACTGAGGTCATGTTTCTGCCAACAAACCAGAGGAACCCCCCCCCCCCCCCCTTCTAACAGTGCAGCACCCGACTGCTGCTACCACTAGAGGGCACAACAACACAGAGCTGATCTGACGCTGACATATTTATTAATAAAACCAAAATATGTACATCCCAGTTCCTGAGATTTGTCTTCACTGGTATATTTCACGTGACCTTTTACTTCACTACATTTGTCCGACAGCTTTACCTCAAATGTACTTGAGTAAATGTTACTCTCCACCACTGGAGTTGAATAATTACTTCAAAGTCGTCGTCTGAGTTGTGAAAATTTAAAACCAGCTGAGTAAAGTGCACTGAAGTTGCGATGAGAAGTTCAATATTTCATGTCAAGGTGAACAATGCATGCTGGGAAGTCTGCTGATACACTGATTCTGTTTCTGTAAAACCTTAATTTCAAGAAGTTTTATAAGGTGTGAAAATAAAAAGTAGACATTTTAAGGTTGTTTAGAAATGAATGAAACTTCTTAGCTTTCTGTTAATGAGAAAATATCAGCTGATTCCTCTAAATGTGGTGTTGAGTTGTTTCCCTTGATGAACTTTGGATAAAAGAAATGAGAGAATTAAAACAGTATTTCACACCATCTGTCCACCATCTGTCTCTTCTGTGTATTACAACACAACAAACAATAAATATTAACAATAAATGATGATAAATACATTGCAGAAGTAGCACATATAAAAACAGAGTATGTGAAGGCAGTACTTCAGGTAGTACCTTTACTCTTGACTGCAGGTTTGGTCGTACTTTAAAGGCTGATCAGCGGTGAATCCCACATTCCCATCGCAGACTGAAGAAATCACAGACAACCTCAGATCATATTAACAATCTTTTTCTTTCTTCTTTTTCTACTGTTTGTAATTAAAAGACTATTAGGGCCTGTTTAGAATTCAGGCCCTTCTGTTTTGATTGATTTTGACCATTTTAATAACTGAAAACAATGCCAGTGTTGTGCTGAACGTCTGATATAATGCTGTGGAAATGTATCAGGGGCTTCTCTGTGGGCGGATACATGCAGGAGGAAGAGGAGGATTAATGTTCTGCTGCTGATTTAGTGATCTGAGTGACAGTCGGTGATCATCTCTGTACAGCTGCTCAACAAACAGGACTTTCTCTCTTTGTGTCTGCCGTCAGTTGAATGAAAATCAGGTCATAAACATTCCTTCATACCTTCATCAGATGGATGAACATCAACACGCTCCTTCTGTAAATCCTCACATGCAAAATGTTTGAGCCCAAACTGGTTGAATCCTGAAATTCAGCTGCAGTAGTGGTTCGTTTAGTTGGTGCAACAAATCATGTTGAATTTAGTTCAAATGATCCAACAGTTCCACCACAGCAGGCGCTTTTACGATGTGTTCGTTCTTCACCCTGAAACACCTCAGACGCCTCAGACAAGTCAAACACAAACGTCCATTACTGCGAATTCAAGCTGACAAAATACAAAGTGTAGTTTTAACCTGCTGCTTTAAAAGGTTTCTGAAAATCTAAATTTCTACATTTCTACTGTTTTTATGGAGGACAGAAGCCTATGGAAGACTAGATGGGTCATATATATATATATATATATATTCAGAATATTAACAATCAAATAAACAGATTAATAATGAAATATATTAAGAAATTAAATACAATTCAAATGAAACAGATATCTATTCAGTTAATAAGAAGGCAATAAAACACACAGCTGAATGAGCTGGAGAGGAGGAGGAGGAACAGGGTCTGGAAGTTGATGAAGATGTGGAACAGATCAAATGTGTGCGTGCACTAATCAGCTGATCTCAATCAGCTGTGTCCTCCTAACGCCATCACCATGGCAACTCGTACTCCTGCTCAGAGAGTGACGCTGATGCGGAGTTGAACGTCTCATAATCCGGCTTCTGGCTCACAGACCGCGACTCCTGCTGAACCCCCCCCCCCCCCCCCCCCCCCACAAAGGTGTGCTCCCGGTTAATATGGAGGTCCATGCAGCAGCTGGTCGGTGCTGCGGTGGCTCTGAGGCTCACTCTGAGTGTATGGAGAGGGAACACTGAGGGAACACTGAAGAAACACTGAGGGAACACTGAGGTAACACTGAGGGAACACTGAGGAAACACTGAGGGAACACTGAAGAAACACTGAGGTAACGCTGAGGGAACACTGAGGGAACACTGAGGGAACACTGAAGAAACACTGCGGAAACACTGAGGAAACACTGAGGGAACACTGAGGTAACACTGAGGGAACACTGAGGAAACACTGAGGGAACACTGAAGAAACACTGAGGTAACGCTGAGGGAACACTGAGGGAACACTGAGGGAACACTGAAGAAACACTGAGGAAACACTGAGGGAACACTGAGGGAACACTGAGGGAACACTGAGGGAACAATGACGGAACACTGAGGGACTAAAAGCTGGTTTAAGAGAATATTTAACATGTCCTCTGCTCTCTTCCCACCACATACACTCTGAAATGAAGCATGAAGTTCGAACTGAAATTGTGTAAAAAGTGTGAAAGACGAAAGTCTCAAGAGTTGTGAACGTTTTACAGTTTGAATGGAGTTTCTATGTGAACGTATGAATTAGTGGGAAGAGGTCGAAGGTTTTTCTCATTGACTTCCATCAAAACTTGAGTTCAAACAAAGTTGAGTATTAGTTTGAATGTGAGGAAGATGAGGAACATTCTGATGTTTGAATAAAGTTTCTAGCTGAAAGAGTTTAGAATAATCCGTCCTTTCATTTGAAAGAGCAAAGTGTCGCAGACAATATGAGAGGTGTGAACAGTAATAAGCAGAATGTCCTGAGCTGAAGTCTGGACGCAACATTTACAATCATGAGAATAAAGAATTTACAACATGATTATTATTGTTTTGATCTCATATTTCTGTCCGTTTTATATTTGATTTGCTCCTGAAATGTTTTATTCCTGGTTCGAAGACGTGAAGCACCTTGTAACTCAGTCCAGAAGTATTATCTTAATGATTATTTATTAATGAATAATGAAATCGTTTCTGTCATATCTGTGTCACATGTCTGACCTTCCTCCCAGCTGTGAAGCTGACAGACGGGTCTCAGCTTCAGTCCGGTTCCCGGAGTGGCCGTGAAGCGCTCCGCCGGAGTTCTGACAGTTTGGAGTCCAGCTGAAGCTGCGCGTAAAAAAGCGCGTCCTCGTTGATCCGGTAACATCCGCATCAGTTCCTCCACGTCTCCCTCTGCGAGCAGAGTCTGTCTCCAGCGTCCGGACTGAAAGCAGGACCCGGGACTGAAAGCAGGACCCGGGACTCAAAGAGGAGCCCCGCACGCGGATATATCCGTTTTTTAATCGATCGATCGATCTGTTTTAATCCCCACAGATCTGAAGCGGGTCTGCGGGTCAGTCCTCACTGAACCCAGCCTGTGGAGATCAGGGCACCACAGTGGACTTCCCGCCTCGCTTTGTTGGAGCATCTCCGGACACCTTCATCGAAATTCTGCACATTCCTGCAAGAACATAAAGTTTGAAAGTTGCCGGCACGCAGAGACGCCCTGACTCAGCATCAACATCAACATCTGCATCCTCCAGTAAGTTTAGAGTCGATGATCTGACATTTGTTGTGAGGCTGCAGGATGAGATGGTTCTTATCTTTCTTCATTTACTGTGTTGAGTGTTTAGTTTACTGTCCGCCATGTTAAATGTACAGATTCCCTTCTGTCCAGCCACATGTTCACTGTGGAAACATCTGTATTTCTGTATTTGAATGAAGTCAACACAGTTTGGATCACTGGTTTAAAGAATATATGGACTCAGTGTGTAACTACTGAACCAAATGAACTGTGGGCACAAATAAAGAGATGTTTAACCAGCAGAAGAAGAAGGACGTGGACCCTGAACGCCTCACGCAATAAAAACACTGACAACTCAACTGAAACGTTGTAGTTTGTGGAAACATGAACGTTCCTACAGACGCTTTAACTTCTGGACAAATATACTTTCATCTGTGTCTGCTGACGCTGTGCTGACTCTGCAAAAAAAAAATTTGAAAATGCATGCAAATAGAAGTCAAGTCAATTCTATTTACTATGTAAAGTCGATATCGCAGATCACAAATTTGCCTCAAGGGGCTTTACAATCTGTGCAGGATAGGACGCCCTCGGTCCTTAAGGTACAGAGGCTCAGTATTTATTGACTTGTTAATACCGATGCATCATATCATATTAATTAATTATCATATTAACTTTTTTAACTACTTCAGGAAAGGAGAAAAATACACAAATCTGTTTTCAGTATCTTATAATAACTATAACTATAGCTGTGTATAACACAGTGGAGTATAAAGTGGCATAAAGTACATTTACTTACTTTCCACCACTGGATATTACCAGTGTTTGAAGGTATCAGTCCAGTGGGGATTCTCCCAGTCCTCCCAGCTGCCCCTCAGCCACTGCGTACATGTCTTGTGTGTCCTGAATGTTTAGATTTGTCTTTATGTTACTTTATGTTGTACATGTCAAGTTTTGTTGCTTATTGTCTGTGAAAATTGAAAAATACTTTTGAAAAACTCTTGACCACAGAATGTGTCTCTCTTGTAGGTGTCCCTCGCAGTGCAAAGATCACATGACTGATAACCATCCGGCCCCTCGGCCTGTCCTCTTACTGGGGAAATCCCGTTTCTCAATGGTCTACCATAGAAACACCCCCGTGTGGTCTCTAGCTCTGTAAGTTCATAAAGTTTTGCCCCCGTCACCACCATGGCAGCTGCTCCAGACGCACCCTGCCTGTCGGAGCTCGGCGGACTCCCCAACAGGAACATCAGTCTCGTCTCCGGCACCCGACCCTGCAACCGGAGCACCGTCAGGACCTCGCCTTACACCCCGCAAGCCACCGCAGCCTTCGCCATTGCCATCACCTTCATGATGCTCCTGACCATCGTCGGGAACATCCTGGTCATCATCGCCGTCCTGACGTCTCGATCCCTCAAGGGGGCTCAGAACCTCTTCCTGGTGTCGCTGGCTGCTGCAGATATTTTAGTGGCCACGCTTATTATTCCCTTCTCGTTGGCTAATGAGCTGCAGGGCTACTGGGCGTTTAGCTCCATCTGGTGTGAAATCTACCTGGCGCTGGATGTTCTCTTCTGCACCTCCTCTATTGTGCACCTGTGTGCAATAGCACTGGACCGCTACCTGTCGATCTCTCGGCCCGTGTCCTACGGCTCCAAACGTACTCCCACGCGCATCAAGGCGGCCATTATCGTAGTCTGGCTGATCTCTGCAGTCATCTCTTTCCCTCCTCTTCTCACCCTGGACAAGAGCGAAGGAGGCGAAGAGGCGTGTGAACTAAACAACGAGCGCTGGTATATTCTCTACTCCACCATTGGCTCGTTCTTCGCTCCCTGTGTGATAATGATTCTGGTGTACGTGAGGATTTATCAGATCGCTAAGAAGCACACCCGCTGCCCGCCCGGACAGAAGCGTAAAGCGCCGGCAGGAGAAAATGCCAACATGGCACCCACTGAGCCTCCGGCAAAGTTATCTGAGCAGTCACAACAGAACGGGGATCAAGGAGGTTCGACTGCCGGCCAAAAAGAAAAAGTCCTGAGCAAAACGTCTGGCTCAGATTCCACCTCGTCATCACTTCGGAAACCGCATGAGGATACCACGGGCCAGGACACTCAACACTACCCTCCTAATTCAAGCACCGCTCCAGTCCAAAAATCAACCTCCTCCCCCTCAATCCCCCAACATGGCAGCCAAATCCTCTCAGCTGTTCCCCACAAAGAGTCCCAGACAAATCCTGACGAAGGAGGGGAAGCGCTCCCCGACAACACCTCGAGCTCTGGCTCCGACGCCGAGCTGGAAACGGGCGAGGAAGGCGTTCGAGAGGACAGCAAAAAAGAGGCGAACAAGACTGACAAGCAAACTTTAGGATTGTACCAAAGCAAAGGGTTCAAAGTTCAGGTGCTAAACCTGGCCTGCAGATACAAAAGCACTATGGCCACATCAACTGGCACCCAACTGGTACCCGAGGAAACACATAAGATTCAGGGGACGCCCATATCCCGCCGCAAAGCCATGGTGAACAGGGAGAAGAGGTTCACCTTCGTCTTGGCTGTAGTGATGGGAGTGTTTGTGATCTGCTGGTTCCCCTTCTTCTTCTCTTACTCTCTTCAGGCGGTGTGCCCTGAGACTTGCAGCATCCCCAACCCTTTGTTTAAATTCTTCTTTTGGATTGGCTACTGCAATTCCTGCCTCAACCCGGTCATATACACCATCTTCAACAATGACTTCAGGAAGGCCTTCAAGAGGATACTGTGCAGGGACACAAAGGGTACGTTCTTCTAGAAAGGAAAGAGTTATTATGTTTTGAACTGCGGGGCGGACAGAAAGATAATTTGTCGATAAAAAATGGTTTGCTTCTTTCTGTGTTTGACCGGGACTGACCCTCTTCAGCATCGACATAAACACTTGTGCATTAAGGAGGAAATTGCGTCCATTTTCTCTTCTCCTTGTGTTTGTGCGAACGCTGTTAGCTGAGTCAGAGCAGCACTGACAAAGAGGGAGATTTCAGAAAGCCACAGTCAAGTGGCTGCATCAATTATCTTTAATGTTATTTAAGAATACAGTGTAATTGTATATTCAATGACTGGAGCAGAATGATTTGATTATATTTTGAAATGGAAGTCAAGAGGATACAGGGTCTATGTTCAGTAATTTAAAGTACAAACAGAAGTATGATGGGGTATGTGTTGTTGTGTGTTGTTGTGTGTGTGTGCATGGGAGTAGCGGAGAGTTGCCTTCGGGTCTTACTGGAAGAGAACAAATATCACTAAGTGTCCTTTATGGGAGATAAAATGGGCACTGAAGGAATACAAGATCAGGGAACATGTGAGCATCCTCCTCTCTGTGCCTCCTCTTTTCACTCTTTTGCTTCTCTGTTTCTTACGTGTACATTAAGATGGATGGAGGTTTTTTCCTTCTCTGTGTATTCCCTAGCTTCAGTGAACCGTTGGATGTTACACCTCTCCTGGGAATCGCTCATTAAGGCGATTGCAAGAGGTTTAAACGGGAAAAACTAGAGCGAGAGAGCTGAGCTGCTCACTTCCTTTAATCTTTCTTTTTAATGTTATTTTTTCCCTCTGCTAAACATAAAGTGATGCAGGTAGTCGGCGCCTGTGTTTTAGGTGAAGCTCAAGTTTTCGTTGCGATTTTGATTCATTTGCAATATTCAATGAACGCGATGGACAGTAAGCTTCGAATCCTACAGTGTGCTCTCTGCCAAAGCAATACAGACTGTATGTGAACTCGGCGTTGACCCCGGCGATGAGCAGAATCCCTGATGAAGAAGCTCCTCCTCCTCACTCTGGACAGATCTGATTTATTTGGGTGTGAATACTCTGTATGTGTGTGTGTGTGTGTGTGTGAGTTTGCAGCTGCATGTTTTTTCAAAAATGCACTTCTTATCTTTTGAAAGCCACTAGAAATGTGTTCGACTGAAGAATCCAGTACTGTACACACATGTAAGATAACACAGGTGTTGGAATCAGCGTTTGTACAGTATTAGCTTAAACTTAAAACAGTATTCTTGCTCATTGTTTTAAAGTCCAACTGAAATTAAATTGCATGTTTTTTTCTGTCAGATCTGCTCTGTTAATTACACGTCCTGTGCGCTGTCTTACAGCCATGCTAGCTGCTCTGTGAGGCTATGAGCTAATGCTAACATCAGCATGCTAACATGAAGATGTTTAGCAGAATATTTCACCATCTTAGTTTAACGTGTTAGCATGCTAATAATTACAAATTAGCACTAAAAACCAAGTACAGCTGACGCTAATGGGAATGTCAATACTTTGGCAGGTATTTGGTCGTAGAAGTTAATATAATTCATCCTGAGGGGAACATGAATTCAGGCTACACCAGCTGAAGAGCTGACAAACTGACAAACTACTTCTTATCCACATATAAATATCATTTCTAGGCTCTAGAAAAGTTTTACAAATATAACTATAATGGTTTAAATCATAATACAAAGTGTATATTATATTGTTTTTGCGGTTCGAGGTGACTTGCTGCACCGTATCTAGACCACTTCCAGACCCCGTCGGACCAGAATTTGTGGCACAGTAAAATCCATTCATGTGTTCCCGCGAGTAGGCAGTGAACAACTGCAAGCTAACCGCTAACATGATATTCAACTGTGAACATGCTAGTCGCAATCATGGTCACAACGAGCAATTGCTAACGGACTGCGCAAGCTAACGGGACAATAAGTTCACAGTTTATTCAAAAAGATCTGTACCAGCGACTTCTGTCTCCCAACTGTCTAAAAACCAGGTCTTTACCTGATGTTTGTCAGCAGAATATACGTGGACAGATGGCGTTAAATAAAACTGAATGGTGACACACAGCTAATAAGCTACAATAGCCTCCTCCATTTTGGACCCTTCCTCAAGGGTCAGCACTGTGAAGACGGTTTGTTATTAGTCGATGGCACAAATTTGAGCAAATCCACTGATCTTGGTAACTCCACTGAAATTAATTGATTTCACTGAAAAACTTTGTTGTTTTTAAACCCATCTCAGCTGTTCATCAATCACGAACAGCAACACATTTGAAAGTTTTATTTTTTACTGCAGAAAGGGATGTACTTTGTGATTTCAGCTGGACTTTAAGTTTAGATTAGTACCTCTCAGTATTGCCTGGTATCTACTTGTATCTTCTATCTCTGCTCCTGTGTAGTTGTGGCCCAGTGCTATGCTTTCTTTTGAAATCGCTTCATATTAAAAGGGTTGAATAAAGGAGACGGTGAGACTATAAACACTGCTTGTTGTTTCAGAGGAGGGTGGGTGGGATTGACTGTGAGCACTTACAGAGCAAAGAATAATGGAATCAGACAATTTACCATCACTGCTTTCTGTCAGAGTGTTTTAGGGGAATTATCTTTGTCTGCTTCAATGACCTTTGACCAGAATATAAGATACGATATACTGACATGGATATGGAACTCTAGGTACATTAGACCTAAAGTAATAGATGGAAAAAGGCAAAAGAAGAAACGAATCCCGCGTACCTTTATACACATATTATCACATCTGCACCTAGAAAATACCACACGTCTAAAAAATAAACACATATCTGTTAAATTAAAGGTGATAATTAACTGAACAAGAGTCATATTAGCTCACGCTGATAAATACATGTGAGCTGTTAGACAGCCAAAAGCAGAATGTGTTGTTTACTTCAGTGAAGTCGCACTTATGATTTAAATGTACGGTGTTAAAGCCTCCCAGTGGTATCATTTAGTGTAATTAGGGCGGCTCTCATCAGCTCCTGATGAGTTGATGTTTCGTCTCCAGGAGATGGGGAGTTATTTAAAAAGAAATCTTTGATATTTATGAGCCCCTATGGATTTAAAAACGTCTGATGTTGCTGAGTCCTATGAAAAAAGACACTGTCGCAGAAAGCAATGCACCCAACTGCCACAGATGTGACCCAGGACAACAAGACGGAGGGACTGAAAGCAACAAACACAGGCCTTTTCCAAAGCTGGACGAGTTCCTGCAACACGGCATTAATTAAACAGGACGTGTGTTTAGATCTGCAAGGAACTGTTTCAATACAAAGCGAAACCGTAAACTTCTGGGTTCTGTTCCAGAAGGAAAATTCATTCACAGCGTTAATAACAACAGATCCAGCCTCAGAACAGAGTCTTTGTCAACAGTATGTCGCGTGGCTCGCTTCGTATGTTCAGATAGGTTTGTTAAAAAAACATTGAATATCTTTCATTTAATAATTCTGTGTTTTTAGCGAGCATGATTTCCCATAAGCCCTGGATCTCTGTGGGCTAAATGTCACGGCCGGACAGACGAGGCGAGTCCATGTCTGTGGTTTGTTCACGGAGACGACCGAACGCCGCAGAAGGTTTTAGCTTGACGAAACCAAGTTAAACCAAGTTAACAGTACCAGCACTGCAGCACTGCAGCACTGCAGCGCTTGTACATTTCCATGGGAGCTGTAGTTTTTACTGTGCTCACAAAGTAACCGCTCGACTTCGTTAAAATCGAGATTTCAATTCCTGGATTTCAACTCCAGATGACAGAAATGCTTGAATAAGCAGGTGAAACAGAGGCTAGACAGGTTGCTTGTGTGCAGTGTTGCTACTAGTTTAACTACATTTCCTGGTGACGTTTGGGTCACGTTGGTTTCCAGTAGCAGGCTACTGTTCCCCACTAAGAGGCAGCATAGCGAGACCAAACACTACCAATATATTTGGAGGGCTGGTCAGCTGGCAGTCCCGTTCTCTCTCTGTTCGACTGTGTTATAGAGGTGGGATGTTAAATTGGTGGGATACTTTTTTAAAGGGTTTGGGAAGCTCCAGATTATGGGTCATTAAGTTCCTGTGGTAGAAAACACTCACATTTTCACCGGGATTGTCTCATTGTTCTAGAGACAAAGACGTATGCTGTTTAAAAGACGCGTCACAGAGAAAATCTACATGGAGGACAAGTTTAAGCTAGGCTATTTTTCAATGGTATCTAAAGATGTGTACCTTTCAGTGTGAGCATGTGCAGAGGTGAGCTGTTAGTCACAGTTCAGCGAGGATGTCCAAACATCATAAAGGCCATTCGGGTGTCAAATGATGCGCCAGAGAAGTTTTAAGAGTAGACCATTATGGTCATTTCTGTATATTTATGACAGTTTCATAGCTCGGAGGCATCACGGTATTAGATTTTTAATGTCTTTTTTATGACGGCATATTAATCGTCTGCTCTGTGACAGAATTAGTTTCACAAATACCTTCAGACATTCATGCTAATGAAATGCTGTTAAGTACAGATTCTGTTTTAGGTGTTGTGTGTGTATCACTTTCATTGCCAGACAAGAACGCCAACATTGGAAAACACCCTGAATGATGATGACAACGTTCACTTGTCTTCACGTGGCAACTAAAGTGTAATAAGGGAAAGATCGTTGTTGTGGTTAAAGGATAAATCTGGTCATGTTCTATATATTTCTTCTCCTCAACAGATCCAGCAACAAGTCCGGCGTATCAAAGCCTGATATACCAGAAGCGTTCTGGTTTGTAGTCCGAGTAGTATTGACCAATCACGTTTGAGCGGGCTTTGGTTGCACGCAGGTAAATAGTCCGACCATCTGACGACAATTTAGCTTTTATGAGCTTTTTAAAATGTGATCTGCATTCAAGTCATCGTCAGACGATAGCTGGCAGGATCCGAGAATCAGACTGTAAACGATGACTGGAGCTCAGAAGAGGAAGTCTTGACCCAGATGTCCTTTATCCGGATATCTGCCAGCTACACCGAAAGCCCCGAGACACTGAACGTTTCCCCCAGAGGCTAAATCGTACGACGATAGTCGAAAGCCAATGGCTTCCAAGACTGTATAGATCTTATGTCGTAAGTAGCAGACAAACAGACGAGACCACATTACCAGAAAGTCTGTGATGGGACGTGAACTTCGATCTCCTGACATGCTGCCATCCACCACACCTTCGCTTCACACCTCCTACATACACGACACCACTTCCTGTGTTGGCACTGAACGTAATCACATGGTGTGTTCTCATCTGGTCCATTTATAGGCTCCATCTGTCTGCTGATATTTGTGTCAGCGCTTTCTCTTAAAGCCGCGGGTTTCTTCAACATCGCAGCTCGTACCGCGCGGCATCACTGTGTCTTCGTTATGTGTGTGTTCGTGACACAGACTCAGTTATTATCGCCCGCCGAGTGAACTCGTTATCGCGGGAGGCAAAGTGCAGTGAATAATTCAGCCAGATTACATATTGATGCTGCTCAGTCAGTTGTACGGGGCCCGGAAGAATCTGTGCTCTGGATTTAATAATCTGTACTCTGGATTTAATAATCTGTGCTCTGGATTTAATAATCTGTGCTCTGGATTTAATCATTTGTACGTACGGATTACTTAATTCATGCACACGATGTAATAATTATTTAATTAGGGATCATTCGTGCACTTGATTTAATAACACACAACACAGATTACATAATTTGTGCTCTCGATTTAATAATTTTTGTGGTGACACAGCTGCTTTAAATTGATCCATAAACATTAACATAAAAGCCACAATTTGCTTTACACACACACACACACACACACACACACACCTTCATGTATGAGTTCAGCCTTTGAGTCTATGTTCACATGTCACTGAATAATCTGTTAATCATTAATTATTGAACACCTGTAGCCATCATGAAGAATGAGCGTTTGAACGCATGTGACCCAGCAGCTGTAACTTCATTCATTATTTACAGAGACAGTATGAAATAGTTCGGGTGGGGGGGCGATATAGTTTAATCAGTTACGGGACACTTCCAAACTGTACAAACAAATTTCAATATATATTAAAAAAGATGGAACACAAAACACAAGTTTTCTACTTCTGCCACGCAGCAGAAGACAACATGCGTGCAGAGCTTCAAACTAAAAGTTCGCAGGTTTCATTTCACTGCGGCGAAACATTGAGACGGATTCAACTTTTGGAGAAACGCAACCCGACGTCACGCTGCGGCGGCCAATCACGTAGTCCGCAGATCAGACCGGAAGACGCCCACGAAAACTTTTACCGAAAGTAAATGTGTGTTTTTAATCTGTTGACGGGGGCAGACGATCACTCACACAGACCGGCATACTAACCAGGTCGGAGGGGGGGGGGGCTGAAATTCTTCTTCATCTCTTTTCACTTGTTCACAACATAATAACAGATCTGAATGCAGCCTCCGTCAAACAGAAGAAGACAAAAGACATCACAACACGCCACCATGTTGTTTATCTGACAGGTGATCACCAGTTCATTGTAAATATAAAGATATGAATTATAGCTGCTTTAATTGGTGAGCATTAAAGGTGTGTTTGTAAACAGAGACAACTTCCAGTATTTTATGCTAAGCTAAGCTAACCACGTCCTGATTCCAGTCCTGCACTTAACAACATCCATCGTGTCATTTCGCTCTGTTTCCCAACACGTTGGCCTGTTTCTTCAAAGATGCCACCTGACTTTTCAATGACATCTTAAATTGCACACCTTTCTGCCGTGGCCACGGGTGAGGCGGCTTGTGAGTAGCAACATGTGGCTAGCAGCCGCTCCACAGAAAAGCCACCGCAATAACAAAGAGAGACATCGCGGCCGTTGGCCTTTTCTGTCGTTTCCTTCGTTTTTTTTCCCGCCCAGATGTTTTTCTCTCCTGTCCTTCGTTGCCTGTGGTGCTTTCATGGCGGCTGCCTCTGCCTCGGGGCGACAGCTCACGCTGCAGACAGCTTCTCCAGATAAACGACAAGAGTCAGCGGGGGGGGCGGCTGAGGGGGAGGACGACGGGCTAATGTGTTGTAGCTGTAAGTGCCAGGTGACGCCGGGGTGACACACTGTGATTTTCTGACACGAGGCGCCGTCACGGAGCCACTGTAACATGAATAATATACAGTATGTGTCCTGAGGTTGGAAGAGACTCGTACTGCCGACAACATTTAAAATGATTTATAGTTTTAAAACATCGGCAAAGAGAAGAATATTCATACAGTAAAACACCTGCAGCTTGTCCCTGATGATATATCACCAGTAGCAGATCTATAACACTATTTATTTCACGTTCTATTAGATTACTGATGTCTCTGTGTAACAATACTATATTACTATATTGTTATTGTGCTTTTGTATTAGTATATTATGTGCTATATTGTAGTATTCTCTTCCATTTCTAATATAATACTTCACAGTATTGTATTACTGTATAGTGTGTGTGTGTGTGTATTACATATACTGCACACATATATTATACATAACACTATATTAAGCATGTTGGTAAGCAGATAAGCTGTTTAATATTTCCTTAATGCTTCATGTTTTCTTACCTCTGTGCTGCTGTGACGTGTGAGTTTCCCCTCAGGGATCAATAAAGTCTGATCGTATCTCTTTGTGTTGAATATAAGATGAGTGTGAGAAAGAGAATAAGAGATAGAAACGCACCAACCAGAAGGAGAGAAGTGTGTGTGTGTGTGTGTGTGTGTGTGTGTGTAATAATCCAATTCTGTGCAGTTCAAACAAATCAGGATGTTATCCTGTTAGAAAGTAGCCATTGTGCTCGGGGGTCTGCTGTGACATGGTTAAATGTCAGACCCCATCTCTGCAGAGACTAATAGGATGAGAACGAAGGAACACACACACACACACACACACACACACACTAGAGGTATATATTTATTTATTTATACTTTAGACACTTAAAGCTGCATGAATCATTATTTTAAATGAACGATGGGTCAAACTACCGTGTGAACGTAGTCGCTGTTGGTGACACAGAGAGACGCAGAGCGTTTTAGCCTCTTTTAGCTCCTAGTTTTGGTTGCAGCAGCAGATAGAAACA
The DNA here is from genome assembly GCF_043641665.1 of Enoplosus armatus. Taxonomy (NCBI): domain Eukaryota; kingdom Metazoa; phylum Chordata; class Actinopteri; order Centrarchiformes; family Enoplosidae; genus Enoplosus; species Enoplosus armatus. The sequence continues at coordinate 1,487,543 of NC_092197.1, forward strand.
CTGAACACGAGCTGCTCAGCAGTAAACGGCCGACAGACACAGCCGGGGACGAGCTGAAGCACCGGAGAGTTTGTAGATATTTGTCGTTTTAACTGGTGAAAGTGACGTTCAGCGCCGGCTACAGGTGAGATGCTGCTGAATGATCAAACTTTTCTGATAACAGAGAAGAGATAACAGACTCGAGTCGATCACCGGCCTGCTCAAATCGTTTTTCACGTTCACACACTCTACATATTCACTTGCATGTGCAGTAAAATGCTGCAGAGCCAGCTAATGGAAAGGAGCGCTGCGCTGCAACACCAGCAGGCTGAGGTGAGAAAACACAGCCAGGGACTGAACTTTGATACTGATCCAGTTAAATATGCTGGTCTTCAGGATCAGCTCCAGTATATGGACCTCGAGTTGTCAGATATAACAATGAATAAATAACATAAAAAGACGGATAAGGACGATTATCGCTGCAGAAAGCAGCAGTCATGTTTCCCTGAGGGTCCCTGAAGACGAGAGGCTTCAACAAGATAAACTCTGTTAGTCTGCTGATGATCACGTGTCTCATGTACATGTTCATTAATCCACTTCACTCTTCAGCTGCAGCAGAGAAGCGTTGGACTTTCAGCTGTTGAATAACAGATTTGGGAAGTTAACAGCAGCAGTACACCACTAGAGAATATTTTTAGTTGAACGACGCATGAGTTTCTAGAAAACCCGCTGAGTGTTTGAAGTGTGTGTTGGAGTGTGTGACTTCAGGACGAGCTGGAGGGCCGTTCAGCAGCACATAATTGATTTTGGGATGCGGCTCAGCGTTGATATTTACATGAGCGGCGGCTCTCAGAGAGCTCAAGGTTGCCGTTGTTAGTCATGCGCTCATACTGCTGGTGAGTGCAGTTGTGAGACACATTCTGCTCACGCTGCAGTTCTTTAGGGTCGCAGAGCCACGCTTTGCTTACACATTTCTCAGGAGGTTTTTCTGGATGTTTGGCAGTTTTTCAACTTGAGTGGTTGTCGTGTGTTCGCTCTGCTCCCTTCAGCCATCTGTCCAAAGAGGCAGAAAGAAGGAAGTTGGCTGGATTAAACCGAACACACTAGTGAACTCCGTCAAAGAAGAGGTTCTCCTGTAGTTGGACATTGGATCTTTAGTTTTCTGTCATTCAAACATCAAACGTTGCCTGCAACATATCCTGTAAGGATGAGACGTCATCATTTAAGACAGTTCCAACTCAACTCACAACTGCTACTGAGCTCACATATAAACTGATCCATCGCTATGACAACTGAGCAAACTCCATCCACTGATGAAGACTGTGTGATGCAGCCGAAAGCTGCACCTTGAGTTGGAGTCGTTGTGTCAAGTTAAAGCTTAGTTTGAAGCCGCTCATCAGAGCTGAAGCCAACTTCTTGGTGGTGGAAAGTAATGAAGTACATTTACTCATGTACTGTAGTTAAGTACAACTGTGAGGTACTTGTACTTTACTTCAATAATTATAATCCAATAATATAAAACATTATTCTGAAATGTGCCATTCTGCATAATGAGTACTTTTACTTTTGGTACAAATAAAAAGTAGTTCAGTTAGGCAACATTAAAGTTGTCACACACAAGTAGTGGGCGGATGGCTACGTGGTCAAGAAATAGTCCCATTTACATTTCTGTTTGTATAGATATTAAACACACAAGACATATTGTGTGTGTACGACAACTACAGCGGCGTTGGAAGACATATTGTTTCACTTTGGACTGAGCCATGCTAGCTGTTTCCCTCTGCTTCCAGTCTTTATGCTAAGCTAAGCTAACCACGTCCTGACTCCAGCTTCGTATTTCACACACAGTATCAAACCTTTCATCTCACTCTCAGAACGAAAGCGTGTTTTCACCAAGATGTTAAACGGTTGCTTAAATCTTTTCTTTTCTTGGAAACAGCCGTGTGGGTTCTTTCGGAGGACAAAGAAACAAACGTTTTCGTCATTCAGGTTTGTGGACTTTCAGAAGAAAACTGTGTTTTTAGTAAACAGCCAGTGGAACCGGTCTGCCTTCATCGCCTCTCCACCTCCTCATCGGTTTCACACGTGACATCAATCTTTGACCGTTTTAAAATCCAATCGTTTGACCGCGGCAAACCATTTTCTACCTTCCTTTCAGCTCCGTCTTCTTTCACTCAGCGGCGAGGATTTTATTATCCACTCTGAGCAGAAGCTGATTACATCTGAGGGCACTTCTCCTCACCGCTGATGTCTTCTTATCCTGCCCTCCATCATGCTCTCCTCCTCCAGGTCATGCTGTGTGACTACCAGCCTTCAGCTCAGCCACAGAAGAGAACTGTGGCCTCTGACTGCTGCTATCAGCCTTCCCAGAGCTCACGGACGCGCTGCCTTCAAGCAACTTCGCCAATATGAGCCAAACACAGTCTGGCTGGAGGCAGAGCTCCCTGATTTCCACGCTGCTGTTTGTCTTCAGCCTTCAGAAACAGTGAACAACCTGTTTTGTTATTGCTGAGCTTCTGGCTCAGGAAAACATGCGTCAGGGCCCGACTTGATCAAACAGCTAGAAATGAAATGTTGGACGTAAAGTGAGACGAGAAGAAATAACACATTCTCTCTCTTACTAATGAAATGTTGAATTCATGAGCACATTGACTCATTTCAACACACTCTGGGTTTTGGTCCTTCAGCCTTATTTGGTCTGGTATGGCCACTGGCTTATGGTGGCTAATATTAGCAAACTTGATATTGCAACAGACATTACTGAGTCAGTCCCTTGATGTCACATGTAATCACAGTGGCCACTCGTCAGCAAAGCAAAGAGTCTCGCTTTAAGGATAAAAGAAATCTGTCAAATTTCTTTTTGAAAAAATGGTTTGCCGCGGTCAAACGATTGGATTTTAAAACGGTCAAAGATTGATGTCACATGTGAAAGCGATGAGCAGGTGAAGAGGCGATGAAGGCAGACCGGTTCCACTGGCTGTTTTCTAAAAACACAGTTTTTCTTTCTGAAAGTCCTCAAACTTAAATGACAAAAAAAAGCTCTTTTCTTCCAAAAAATGAAAATATTTGCCAAGTATAGTTTAATATTTTGGGGGGGAAACTCTTTCTTTCTGAGAGTGAGATGAAAGGTTTGATACCACTCTCATGTCTGTGTATGAAGCTGGAGTCAGGACGTGGTTAGCGTAGCTTAGCATAAAGACTGGAAGCAGAGGGAAACATCTAGCATGGCTCTGTCCATAGTGAAAAAAAACATGCCTACCAACGCCTCTGTAGCTGTCTTACACCCAAATTTATCAAATTTCTTTTGGCTGAAAACAAAAACACTTTGGTCCAGACAAAATATCTCTGCAGCTATTGGCTGACTCAGTTGATTCTCTAGCGCCATCATCAGGTCAGAATTTTAACGTGTCCAATACTTTTTATGGTTTATGACCAAAAACTAATGACTAACACGCTAAACTAACATGGTGAACATTATACCTGATAAACATCAGCAAGTTAGCCTTGTCATTGTGAGCATGTTAGCATGGTGATGTTAGCATTTACCTCAAAGCACCTCTGTGTCTAAGTACATCTGCAGACTCATTCATCTTCATCATCTGCACTCGTCAGTTCTTTCCTGCTCCACTTCCCCATCATTTAACGCCTGTTTATTAATCCCCAGTTACGTATTACAAATATATCAAATGGTGATTTCACGTTAGTTGCTCCTGGGGATATAAACTATTTCACACAAATAAAAAGAAAAGTCACATGTGTTTGCAGAAGAATGACAGGACTTGTTTACAGGGATGAGCAGTGTATGTTAAATCCTTGTGTCTAATTGGTTGTTTGTGCTCGGAGCAGACATGCGATTAATCATGTGATCACTTGGGAGCTGGTGTAAAAGGTTACTCCCACACTTTACTGTCAGTGGTAGTGTCGCTTATTAAATGTGTTTTATTCTTCAGCTCTTTTGTTCTCAGGTTGGCCCTTTGGAGCTTTATGAAGTGCAGCTCCTGGAGGTTTGATAAATACGGGTCCTGCTCTCGTGCTTTATATATAATCTCATGAGGTGTTAATGCAGAACCAGTGTGATCACAGACGTCCAGCCGTCACACAGGAGCCACAACTTGACTCTTAATGCCCTTTAAACAAATGGTCCCCCCTAAGAAACTCAGCTCTGGTCCAGGATTTACTCATCTCCAGTCTGGACTGTTACAAACCCCCTCTGACTGGGCCAAAGACGAACTGTGTTGAGACATTTCAACTCACCCAAAAATGTTGCCGACGGCTTCATCTGCACTCTCCTTCTGCTCATCCGTCAGCAGCAGCTTGAGTTATATCCTAAGTCCCGTCTGGTGTTTGTGTGTGCAGCCTCATACCTTCCTGACATGTTTCGGCTTCATGCCGCTGGCCCTGCGCCTGCTATAACTAAAGCAAAAGATGTCATTTTCATCACAAAATCACTTGAGCTTGAAGCCATGCTAGCTGCGTGTTCACCACTTTGATCCTCACTGAAATATCTCAACAACTGCTGGATGGATTGCCATAAATTCATGTTCCACTGATGTTGCCCTCAGGATGAACTGTGTGAACTTTTGTGATCCTCTGACTTTTCAGAGAACGACCAATGAAACGCAGCCACACTTTCATTCGTCCGTACACGCCTGATTCCCTCTACATCTTCACACCATCTTATCTTCTTAGTTATTAAATTAATTCATTTGGCTTGGAAACTTTCTTGTGTATGTGGACTCCTTTGTTGCCTGAGCCGAGTTCGTAACAGCTGATTTGTCCGTTACTTTATGACCAAAAACCTGCAAAACGAATGACATTCCCATCAGCCTCAGCTGTACTTTGTATTCACCGCTAATCAGCACTAGCATGCTAAACTAAGAACGTGAACATGGTAAACATTATACCTACTTAGCATACATTAGCATGTATGTAGCATACAGCAGTACAGCCTCACCGAGCTGCCAGCATCTGTTCTGTGTTTAGATTTGATCACCATTTCTATAAAACGTTTCTCAGCATCTTTTTTTTACTTTTGTAACGAGGTCTTCAGCTTCACTAAAGGCTGAAGCCCCAACTGGGCAAAACAGGCAACTCCCGAGAGGCCCGGAACAAAAGGATTACTGTGTCAACTTGTTTGTGGTTATTTGATGAACTGTTGTGGTTAATTAACTGTTCTGTTGGGGAGCCTTTAGATGCGTCAATGTCTTAAGACCTTTATTATTTCAGTGTTGTGCTTATATGTCATATATTCCTAAATGAATGTGTTTAATCAAATAACCACACAGCAAACATGGAGCCAGTTTGTCTTCAGCACCAACTGCACAGTGACTGGAGGAATAGGGGGTTTAATGGAGGCCAAGCAGCTCTCCTTTGCCCCTGGACCACCGAGCAGGTTAATCTGGTAATCTTACTTCTTTCCATATTCTCTGACTTTCATTCAATATCCTCAAATTTCTCTGATTTTCATTTCATATTCGTAGAATTTCATTTGATATATTGTCATGGTCACAATGTTTTTGATTGGTTGCTAACCTGAACCCTGATGTGAGCCTGTCAGAGGGCAGAGAGGAGAGGAAGACCATGATGTACGCTGTATGATAACCTTCATCCCTGAAAGACTTTGGGTTGCTTTCTATCTGTTAACATAAAAACCAACACGAGACGAGGACCTGAGTGGAGCTGGTCCGACCCCACGAGGGTCTCTGGGGAGACCTTCATCCTTTTCTTGAGTGGCAACATTCAGTTTATGATGTTCAGATTTCAAAATAGTATATCACCAGAAGAGAGAGAGTGCCACCTCTCACCAGTGTGTATGTATGTATTTATGTGTGAACGTAGAACTCGAGCTGCAGCTAACGATTATTTTCATTATAGATTAATCCGAATAGTTTAGTTTATAAAACATCAGAAAATAGCACAAATATTAGTTTGTTTTAATGTAAAAGCGGCACATCTTCACATTGGGGAAGTTAGAACCATCATATTTGAAGGGATTTTTGCTTGAAAATTGACTTCAGTGATCAATCGATTATCCAAGTGAATAGTGAATAGCTGCTGATTCATTTTCCTATCGATTAATTGTTGCAGGGATCATTCCCTCATTTGGTGTTTTGATGCTGTCGATTATGATTGTGGTATTTGAGCAGCGATATATCGTGCATGTTATTATGAGAAGATGTATAGATATTTCATTTATCCCCCACAGCAGCAGCACACGAACACACCGCTTGGTATAAAGAATAGTGCCGAACAAATGTCAAACACAAGCACTTTTAAAACTCTGCCCTTTTAAGCCTGTGCATGTAGTTTGTGAAAGTAATTTGAATATAAATTCTATTTGTCAGATGCAGGTTATTTATTTGACACTGAGGCAGCAGCATATAAAAGCTGCCTCAGCTCCAGGATATCTACATGTTCAGAGTATAAAGAAGCCTCAGAACAACAGGGAGATAAATGGACAGGATCGTGCTGTAATTCAGCATCATCTGATGGGATAATCGATCTGTGCAGAAATACGGCAGCACTGCATTTTGGCAATACACACATTTCAAATACACACATATGACCCCAGCAGAGACACACTGGCAAACTAAAAGCAAGCTTGAAAAACACGAAATGCTGATAGCCATTAATTTCAGATTACTGTACAGAGCACATAAAAGTCCTCCATTAAGGTTAGCCAACGTCAGGACGGAAATGAAAGCGGTTAGCAGTGTTATCAACCACAGCGAGATCTATGATGAAAGCAGCTGAAAATGTCAGCTCAGACAAACAAACTGAATTTCTGTTCAGAACGACAGATAAAGATGAAACACGTGAACGCACTGATACATGTGACTGCATGAGCTAAACTAATTATTTTGGGGGTTATAATTATTCCACAGGCACCATTCACACCTTTTATACTCAAGCAGGGTTTTCACTGAAATCTCTTTCTGTAAAAAAGAAAAATAAGAATAAATCACATTAGCTTCAGCCGGCTCCATTAGATGGAGAGGAGGAGGTGAACCAGTCGGAGGGAGAGGCGGGGAAGGGAAAAGAGAGGTGAAACATGGGGGAGTCAGCTGTGAGAAAATGACTGGAAATTGGACCTAAAATAAGAGGATAAAAGGTAGGTGGTGCAGTATGGATTAATAGGATGCTGCAACAGACAGAGCGTGTAATGAAACGTATGAAACGGAGGGATTCACGGAAAACATTTGCTCCTGATTTGTCCTGATAAATAAAGTTATTGAAAAAGAGATGTCTGACGTTATTAGACCAGGTTTCAACAATAATGTTATAAACTTTATTTGTACAGCACAAGTTTACAAAGAGCTTTACAGGAAAAAGAATAAATAATAATAATAATAATAATATATAAAGTAAATAAAGTTCAACAGACTGACGGGACAAACTGCAATGATGAAGATGAAAGTTCATTCTTGACCTTGGAAATAGTCGTTTGACAAGACAAATAAATCTTACAATAATTAAAGATCCACTTACTGTCTTTGCACCAACAGGCACGTAAAGGCGTTATTTTGGGGGGATTCGTAGAAATGACCGACTTCACAATCAACAACATTCACACTTTACCATCTGAGTCAAGTTCATGAGGACAGTTTTGAACTTGAGAGTTGAACTTGAAATTTAAATTAAAGCGTGAACTCAAACACAGCAGCTCTCCTCACACGCTTCATGCTTTTACTGCAGAAACAGCTTCAGCTTCATGAAACCTGTTTGATTTGAAGACACAGCTCTTCTGACTCATTTTGGGACTATTTGAATCGACTCGGCGGCAGACGTCCGTCTATCTTAATTGATGTATGAATTATGTATAATCTCGACAGTCTTTGCTGCTCCCTTTTCTTCTCTCCTCTTTTGTCTTCAGGACAACAGAAGCTCACAAATGTCTTTTTTTTTTTTCATGCATTTTCTGACAAACAGACCCCATCAGACGAATGATTCACTCACCAGGAAGATGGGCGCGATTTTGAACATGGCACCATTAAGAGCGCTGCCCACACCCTCCTCTGGAGGACTCCCACATTGTGAGCTTCTCCCCTGTGAGACCTTACGTGGGTGCTATTAATTCTGCTTCGCTGTGGGAAGTCATTGTGCTGCTGTCTTTCACTGTCACCCCTGATTGTTTCCATTCAAAGCAGCAAAACGCACAGCAGGAGCCGTAATGCTGCTGCAGCGTACACCTGCAGACACCCCGGCTACGTAGCCGGGGTGATATTTGTGACTGGCGTCCGTGACCGATGTGTTGCTGAGGGAGACGATCCTGCAAATAAACAGCTTCACCTGAAGGTATCTTCTCAGCTCCAGGTCCCTCTGTGGGCTCTGCAGTCCTGCACGACTCTCCATCCAGGATCTCAAACTCTCAGCTTTTTTTACTCCTTGTTTTTACAAATATTGCTGCATATAAACAAGCTGCTGGTTGGCGTCCGTGTTTGTTTTAGTACAATAACATGTGACAGTTGGATTTGCAGGGTCGTCTACCTCCAGAGCTCCAGTGGTTATCAGTGTGTTGTCTGGTGGATTCACTCGGTCGGCAGGTTCGTGCTCCTTTCTGACTGTCAAAGACTAAAAGATCTTTGGTTGGTTTGTCCAGTTTTTGAAGGTTTCAGCTAGTCTTCAGACAGCGTTTGTCTCCAGACGTAGAGCAGTTTACTGGGGGATGTTACCTGGGAGGTGCTGTGTTGAAGGCTGTTAAGCAGCAAAGTGAAGTGTGTTTTGGTGAAATATTTGGTTTTCTACTTTTCTCTTTAATCCCCTGATATTCTGTTCACCATTTTAGATCATTTTGTTCAATAAAATGTTACTGAATAAGGAAAATAAAGCTATTCGAGCTAACAAGCTTGCCAACAGTCAAATATCAAACTCGTTATCTGGTTAGCTTTGCTCGGTCACTAACAACAGTGTCTTCACATTACGTATCATGGACTCGTGTCTCCTAGCTGTGTGTAAACCAGGTGGAGCAGTTTATACTCCGTCAGAGGGGCTTTAATAAAACTGTCTGGTGTCACACAGCTAATAAGCTACGATAGCTTCCTCCATTTTGGACTCCGAATCTTCTCCTGATGTTGGGCAACAGTGCAAATGTGCATCAACCAAAGTTAAACTTGATGTGATCGCTGCGATTCTAAAGGAATGGATATACTCAGTATACCTGCGTATACGCACCAATACCCCTCTGAATGTGCACTGTGTGATGAAGCTGATGGATTTGAGCTGAAACTGAGCAACGTAAGGAGCTGAAATGGCTGATTTTCCTCTTCACACAGGGGTGACAGAGTTTAATGAACCGCAGATGAACGAATGCGCTATGCAGTAGCCGTGGTATTAGATTTCAAACACACATTCACCACACTTCCTACTAAACCCAACTCTCTCTCTCTCCCACTCTCTTGTAATTTGTCAGCTGCACTTTGGACCCTTTCTGGAACAAAAAAGACAGCAATCGCAGGCCAAACAATTGATGCTGGAGGTTTCTTCCCTCTGTGAAGTCTGAGTGCTTCTAACCAGAGAAATGCTCGCTCACCACGTCCATTTGCCTGTTTTTTTATATTGTCCCTGCCTTCTCATCGCACAATACTTCAGTTAATATGTTCCAGCAAGAAAAGCAGTGCTTTTGTTGAACTCTTCGCGCTGCAGATGTATATAACATTAGTTTGAATATCAGTGAGACGGGTTCTCATTTAGTTATACAGCGTGAGAGAAAGATTTGCATACAGGTATATCAAGTGTTTCTGATCATTAGTGTGGTTTGAACAGACTCGGCTGGTCTAATAATATATTTATGTTATGCACATGCTTTCCAATTCACTCCTCAGGCTACATCTGCAGCTACATATGTGAAAGCATGTGAGGCAGAGAGAGACAGAGGGAGCCATGACCAAATATGTACCTCCACTGAGACGCGATGGCTACTTAAAAAGCATGATATTGATGCATTTCCTCCACAAAGCAATACAACACAGGTGTTCGTCAGCAATTTCGTGGAAAAACCTCCATTAAGTTAATTTTCCCTGAGCAGCAGAGTATCTTAACTTTTAGTTTTCCCATAATGCAACTCAATAGTGTCTTTCATTAGACCCTCCCTGCCTGGTAAATGCTCGGTAAACTCCATGCCTCCTTTTGTAACACAGGCTTTCTGTAAAAAGAAAAAGAAAAGCTAAAACCAATAGTACCAATTTGTCTGTGTTTTGGGGAACATTTTGCAGCCCTGAGCTGTGTCTGCAGGCCTCCTCACAGCTGCACACAGCAACCCCTGAAAGTCACTCGCTGCTGCCTGTAAAGCTTAAATGCTGTGAGCACACAGTGATAACTGAACTTCCCCCATCTTCAGTGGTTGGCCACCTATCAATACCTTTCCTAAACTTCCCAAACCATCTACATACTTGTGTTGGGTTTCAATTAAAAAAATAGCACTTGCATCTTTCTATATATCAACTTACATATGCAAATTAACTTTAATGTAGCCTCCGATTCTTGTGAATGGAGAGAGAAAAACACTTGTGCACTAATGCATCGTATGGATAAATAAATCAAAATGAAGAGCGACTAATCGAAAGGCCCTAATAAATAACAAACAAGCAGGACTGGCAATTTAAAACTCGGAGTGTCACTGAGTGCATTATTACCAACTGAGAGCGTCATGAGGCTGACTCACCATCCCCATCACTGATCTATTACTTTATGGCTGTGATATCAATGATTACAGGGATCACTGCATACTGCAACATCAAAACTACGCAGCACAGGAATCAATACATGACGTCAGAGGAGACAGAAGTGCCTAAAAACTGTCGGCCTTCAAAGTGCATCTGTGTGTTCAGTGGTGGAGGAAGTATTCAGATCCTTTACTTAAGTAAAAGTACTAATACCACACTGTAAGTATAATCTGGAAAAGGCAGCTTGAATCACATCCAGAGGTCCTGTCGGGTGTTTGTGTATGCAGCTACCGGAGGAGGTGCGGCCTCATACCTTCATCAGCTTCATCATGCTGGCCGTGTGCCCGGCCTCTGCTATAACTAAAGGAAAAGTTATTTTTCACTACATCAGTCTTGTTTTTAGCCAAGCTTGCAGCTTTGACTTTGTTTATCCTCTGTCATTTTGTGTGAAACATCTCAACAGCTGTTGGACTGTGATGAAATGCGGTTCAGGCCTTCATGGTCCCCTCAGGATGAACTGTAATAACTCTGGTGATCCTCCACCATCAGGTCAACATGTTCATGTGTCCGATACTTTGGTTTATGACCAAATACCTGCAGAACTGATGACGTTCATCAGCCTCAGCTGGATTCTGTGTTTACTGCTAATTAGCTAATGTTAGCATTAGCTAACGCACTTTGGTTAATATGGCAAACATTATATCCACTAAATCAGCATGTTAACATTGTTTTTGAGATTTTTTAGTGATGTGTGTTTAAAAGTACTTTAATTTGCACGTTATAATTTATTTTCTAATCTGCTACTGCATGAAGTCATGAATCTATCTTTAGCACTTTAGCGCCAGATCGTCACACTGGGTTGGTTTTCCTCTTGTCCTTCCTACTCGCCGCCACTGATGCGCACATATAAAGGTATTTTATGGATTTGAAGACACAACGTGACCCAGCGTCACACACTGCTTACCGGCTTGATCGGGGGAAGAATTAAAGAGAGCGATCCACAGGCGATTACCCTCCTAAACGTCATCACTACCAATAGATCCCCATTATAACGCAGAGGACGATTTAGGGCCAAATGTAGAGCAATTACCGAACCACAACACCACGGTGTTCTCGCCACAGAGGATAATATTCCTCCTGCAACTGAGTGTGTGAAATGTGCAAATGCATGAAGAAAGAAAGCAACGTGAAAAATGATCAGAAATATCCATTCATTACAGAGACTGCTGACCTAGCTAGAGGCACATAGCGTAGAGAATCACTGAGGAATAGATTTAATCTCCCTCTGCCTTTATCTTTCCTCATCTTTACAATCTATTTCTCTCCCACTGCTTCCTCTGAGTTATTCTTTCATCACAGTAATCATTCTTCTACGAGTCATCTGTAACGTTTCCTCCTCATTCCCACTTCTCTCCTGCGTTCAAACCCTATTTCTCTTCACATTCACCTGTCATGGTGGTAAGCTTTTCGATTTTATTCTGCAGGATTTTATGGTTTGTAATAATCTGCTCTAAATGTAAAAATCACCTTTTTCACACCACAAATTTAACACATGCAGCAATCCTCCTAATTATCGCCCTCACAGGTGTTAACAGATGTGTGCAAAATGCAAAGACGCACAGCCATGTTGACAATTTCCCCTGAATTACCTTGGCTTTTGAGTGAAGGGTACAAGCTGGCATTTCTGTGGCTTTCAAAGAGCACAGCGAGCAGCCCGAAGAGCTGCCTCCATAAAGACAGCTTTATTGTGTGCCGGCTTTTCAGAGTCCAAAAGGTGAGACTGATTAGAGGTTTCTGGTGACCTGCTGTCGTTGCTGAGCCTGCTGGCTGTGAACTCAGATGTGTTTATGCGACAAATATATATCAGTGTTCTCTATCTGTGTAAATGCTTCTCAGTTTAACTTTACAATTCAAAAATGAAAACAGCCAGTGGCTCCAATGACGGCTTTCACTGGCAGATTTTGTCAGGTTTAGCAAGCTAATTAAGCTAACGTTAGCTCCACGAGTTGGTGACTTTTTAATGTTTCCAGCTGACTCATTTAAGGACAAAAATCTTATAAAATTGTCTTAAATATATATACTTGATGGCTTACATGATATAATGCTAAAAGACTGATGCTAAAGCTAACGGTTCACAGGCAAAAAGTCTTTATCCATCAGGATGATGTAATGATAATAATGTCGAGTGGAGCTTGTTAGTCCTACCTTTATATAATAAGGACAAATGTCAGATCAGACTGATATTTAATTCTAACATGACCCTGTTTGGCTGCTTCACACACTTTTAATGTTACCAAAGAAAAGACCTTTAGGATGGAAACTTACCAATGTGTTTGCGTGAGGTTGGCTGAAGTTGTTGGAGTTTAAACCCCAAATCCAATAAAAAAGTAGGACTGAGATGCTAACGTTAGCTTAAACTCTAACAGCGTCAAGGACCAGCTTCTCCACAGTGGAGAAATAAAAAACTGGATGTTCCAGCTGTGAAGCTTTTGTTTTAACATTACCTGTAACACCACAAAATAATGCGGTTAGCTGATGATGTGCTCCTTGGCCTTGGAAGTAGCACCAGGTTACTACAGTAGGGAGTAAGCTAGTTAGCCGGACATGCTAACGTCAGCAGTTTGTGAGCAGACAAACACATTTAATTCTTACACTTTTGCTTTTGTGTTTTTTGGTTTTGGAGAGGCTAAAAAATACATATAATGTTTTGGCGTCTAATAAACCTTCAAACTTATGGAACTATTTCTCAAACTGGACTTCTTCTCACCAGCACCTGTAGAAACATGCCTGACTATATTCTGACTCACCCAAGGTACATTATGGTTTGATCTAATCTTTAACAAAATAAAAGTAGTACTTTTGTGCTCTAATTCATTTTCAGAGAAAGAGACTGGGAGATTGACAGAAACTGCTCATTTCACTCAGCAGAAAGTGCAACATCTGAAATGACAGAGGTTACACAAAGTGTCAGATCCGGAGGCAGGAAGTGAAGCCACCGTAGCTCGGCCCGAGGCTACGATGAGGACAAAGAAAGAGAGGTGTCAGATCAATACCTGCCTGATGGACAGGGCTGAGGAAAGCAAAAAGTGAAGAAGAAGAAGAAGATGTGCACTCTTCAGTCTCACCCATGATGGACGTGGGTGTCAGTCGTCATTAGATCCGTGGTGACGGGTGAGGAGGTGAGTGTGCTGGGAGATGGAAGCACAAAGGCTGGGCGGAGGGCAAGAACAGAAAGAAAAGGTGGAAGAGTTGCAGAAATTTCAAGTTGGAGAAGTTTAGTTTTACCAAAAAATGTTCAACTCGGTGTGTCTGCCTCCCTCTGAGTGTTTGTGTATTCTGCACCCGCTCTCCATTTGCATGAGTCATGACTATAGTCGTCATCTGCGAATGATGAAATGAAGGACGCCGTGCCTGTCAGCCTGTCTACATATTACAAATCTTGTTGGGAAATCTGGTCCTCATTTTTTCCCATGCTGCCCTCCTGGAACACATATATTACATCTGTTCCATTTATGCATGACTTTTCTGTGGCCACAGACGCCATGTCACCTCCAGAGACGAAGGCACAAAGTCATTTTAAATCAACATGCGGAGCAGGGGGAAGGTCTATTGTGCTCCGCTCACTCTCCACAAGAAATAAGGAATATAAATGGAAGGACAGTTATGAGGAAAAAGAAATATGTGACTCACAGAGGTCTCGTATCATTCACAGAGGAGAAGAAGTTAAGTGCATGTTGTCCACTGTATCGGTCAAACAGGCACTGTGAATGAGCCAGTCACACTCTGTTTATCTGTTTGAATCAAATCCAAAGTGTCCAAACATCTAAAAACATTGCCCCCTTTCTTCAGAAGCCAGCGTGACGTCAAAGGCAGAAATGACACGTCTAGTATCCCTAATGCTGTGTTTTTGCTGTGGCCTTTGGTTTCATGAAATGTCGTAAAAACAAAACGAAGAATCTACAGCCATGCTAGTGGTTCTGTGTCCTAACAATGCTAACGTGTTGGTATTAAGCAAGTGTAATGTTAACCATGTGCACCATCTTAGTTTAGCATGTTGCTAATTAACACTAAACACAAAGTACAGCTGAGGATCATAGAAATTAAATAAGGTACTGAAATTTCATGACAATACGTCCAATATTTCAATCTAAACCCCATGCTAACCTCATGGTGGCGCTAGAGGAAAGGAAACATTACTACTGGGATGCATCTTCTGGGCACCATGACCAATCCGTCCAATACCAGTCAAGATATTTCAAAGCCAAAAATGTCACGTTTTTAATATTTGAAGTTAAAATATCTCAAGATGCACTCCATGGATTGGCACAACATTTGGTTCAGACATTTATGGTTCCAAGACAATGTATCCCAAAGAGTTTGGTGATCCTCTGACGTTTCCTCTAGCGCCAATCAATCAAGTTTAATTCGTCCAATACTTTGGTTTATGACCAAATACCTGCAAAACTAATGACATTCCCATCAGCCTCAGCTGGACTTTGTGTTTAGTACTAATGATCAAATGTTAGCATGCTAACAGGCTAAACTAAGAAGTTGAACATGATGAACATTTTCATTGTAGGGATTTCCCCCAGGATGTGACAGGGGCCACTGTTGGTCCAGTGGTCAGCCTCAGTGATTCACAGTGAACAGCCTGTCTACTGGTTTAAGTGAGCCCTGCTGATTACGATTATCTCTGCATTAAATGTACTAAATGGACCAGAATACCCTCAGGGAGGCACACAGGGTTCATTATTAAATATTTCCCATTAAGTCTTCTGCTGGAGAGGCTTAAAGGAGCGATATATAAACACAGATCACATATTCAATCCCAAGGTAACTACTGTTGAATCATTAATGCTGAGATGCAGTGAGTTTGAGCTGAGGGTCTGACAAGTCCCACTAGTGTGACTGCAGCCACTGAACCCTCTGAATACTGTATGTCCATATTCTCATTTATTCAGGGAGGTCGCCACATTAGGTCTCATTTATCTCTCTCTCCTGCCGTCACTTGTTCTCTCTCCATTTGTGTCCCACACTCTGCAAAGACAGATCCAGAGCTATAAAGAAAAGCACTGTCACCATCCTCACTGACAGATGTACAGTATTTAAGTATTTAGGTTGGCAATTAAACCTTTCCACTGAGCGCAAAACTTTTATGGAACATTTTCAATGTATTAAAACTTTAAATCTCCATTATAGCGACTCATCTGCTGCTTTCATTAACCTCATCTGATGAAGAGCTGGAAGAAGATGCAATATGACAAGAGGACAATGAGAGAAGTCTGCGTCGTGATGGAGGAAGGCAGTATAACATTCTGCTGGTGAGATACTGCAGCCAAACTTAATAAGCTCCGTTTTAATATTAATATGCATTCTGCAGTTCACTGTCGCCTACACAGCCGCATTTACGAGGACATAAAGAGATTATCATTAAAAAATGCGACCCTTTAATCAATTCATGGGCTTTTATCTGTTATATTTCTGGGACACGGTGTTCTTGTGTGTGTGTTGGAGAGCGAACATGTGCTGACAAACCCAGCAGATCTGTTTCTCACCTGGATGTTAGCATCCTTATCGTAACTGCTCTGTTTGCATGAGTGCAAACACAAGTACAGGACTGTGTGGAGACGGTCTCTGCTCTGTTATTTATGCACTGTGTGTGAGTTTGTGATACGTATTTTAATGTGTGCAAACAGTAAAAATAAGCGACACATGACATCGAGGATTCACGAGGTGGCACTTAAGTGGCCATCACGACTCCTGGGATTCAAAGGCCCGTCATTATCTGCCTGATGTGTTTGAAAGGGTTCCAGGATTCAAGACAAAGATGTCCTCTGTACAGTATTTGATTGTCATTGTGGCGAACCAAAATGCTGTTTTAATGTTAGAATAAACTGTAACTGGGTTCAATACTGGGAATTAAGATCCCAGTATTTCCCATAAGTTCTCGCCACAGTCTCCTGTGATCCTGGGGTTTTTATCATGTGTCTGTTCACATACGCTCAAATGTAACGAGACAAAGGCATTTTCCACACAACTTTCATAGACTAAGTCCATCCTTGAAATGCTGTTATTA
Source organism: Enoplosus armatus (assembly GCF_043641665.1). Classification (NCBI taxonomy): domain Eukaryota; kingdom Metazoa; phylum Chordata; class Actinopteri; order Centrarchiformes; family Enoplosidae; genus Enoplosus; species Enoplosus armatus. The sequence goes on from NC_092197.1 coordinate 1,504,259, forward strand.
GCATTTTTCTGTCAATCCGTGGGTCGGCTGGTCCAACACTAAAATATCTCAACATCTACTTGATGAACTGGCACCAATGTTTGTAGACGTTCACGATTCGCAGATGATGAAGCTAAATAAGGTGAGCCCCTGACTTTTCCTCTAGCGCCATCATCAGGTCAACATGTGAATGCGTCCAATACTTGGGTTAATGACTAAATAATGGGAGAAACACTAACGAGCATGTTCAGTCTGCCGGAAGCTAGAAAACCGCATTGGTTTATGTGGTCGGTGAAAAAAAACCATCATCTCACTAAGAGAAACATAAAACTTCAGAAAGTGAGAATCACATGTGATGAAGATGAAGATGGCTGCCGGGTAAGTTTGATCAAAGTAATGTAACTCCAACATGAAGGGATTCTCGGTGGATAACACTGATAAAAGGTGGAAGGAAGGAGGAAAACTGTGTGAGGCTGTACTGTGCAAATGATGACGATATAAGAGAATTAATGGGGAAATGAAATGGTTCGAAATCGTTCGACTAAACTCTGAAAAATTCTGGTTTACAGATGAGCAACAACTGGAACGGCAGAAAGATATGTTTAAAATACCAGTTTTTGTGTTTTACTACCTTACACTAAGTGTTATGTGCCTCAGTTACAGAGCACAAAGATCTTATTTTATTTTATCTTTGCATTGCTTTTGTGATTTGAGAAAATGTTACAGCTACAGTATCAGAGAGATGGAACAAGAATACAGATTCAGATGATTTTCAGAAGAAAGTTAAGTATCACAAAATTCCAGGGTTTCAATTCTGCATTACCAGAACTGATGGGTGTGTCTGACGTTCGGAGGACACCCCACATGACAACACCCTGAGGGCAAATAGCTTTCAACAAAGCCCCAATACGGTGGTTAGGATGTTATATATACTGTGAGATGTCAGAGTTTTCTATATTCTAGTTTTCTGCTCCTTTATACTTATACTATTGTACTTTTTGCTGCACAACATTTATGTTTCAGCTTTAGTTACTATTTACTTTGCAGATTCAGATTCCATATGATGCTATGAGCTGGAGCTGAAACACATGATGACCTTATAAAATGTGATGTACTCTTGTAGACCTACCTACTACTTCGACCAACTACAACATTAAAATGCCACGTATGAGTACTTTTACTTTTTATACTTAAAGCACATTGTGCTAATAACACTAATGCTCCCCGGGCAGGTTGATGTTACACATTTCAACTACAATATACTCCTGCAAATAGGTGACGAACCCCGCAGCTTGTGATGAATAACACTGACAAACACTTCAACAAATCTGTTTTCAGGGTGGCTGATAGTCTCAGAGACTCCAGGGATACAAAACCAGGAAAACTGCTGGTACTTCATCTTCTGAGGGCTTTGAGAGGAAACCTGGTGGATTGTCACGTCATGTCAGATATCAAGAAGCATGAGCCGGCTCGCTGGTGTTCTTCTTCTGCCGTGACAACTTTGTCTTGTGTCTAATACTGCTGTCTACTGAATACAGCTAATGTGGGTCTTTTTTCTGTGACTTCTAAGAGGCTTTATGGGTGTTTAGATAATGATAAACTCAGAAAGTCACGCTGAATCTAAAAAATATGTACAGTATATCTGTTCTGTTCTGCTATGAACAATCAACGTGGTTAAAAGACAGAAATAAGAAGCCTGCTGAGACCTATTCATAGAACACAATGAATTTTATTATCATTATAAACTTTACATGCGACGTGCTAAAGTGGAAAGCCTGAAAGGCGTAACAACAGGGGGCTTCGCTCGTCATTTCAGGAGACATTTGAACAACGTTGGTCAATACTTTATATGATTAATATTCAAGTATTCATTGTACTATTAAAAGTCAGTATCCCTGGAAAAGTTTCTTCTTCATCGATTGATTGTATGGCAGTGTTACAGAGGTCATCATCACCCTTCTTCCTGGTTGTGATGCTCATCTCACTTTAATCTTGTTCATCTCTTCCAAGTGAGATTGATGTCATGGGAAAAGCAGATCAATATCCACGTTCCCCTGGGGAGGGAGATTAATGTGGGACGAGGAGCTGCTTGAAAGGCAGTTAAGTAGCACACTTCCCCCCAAGGAGATCATTCACATCTTAATTAGCTGCTAATGGGACAGAAAGTGACATAATGTGTGTGCACATGTGCATATGTTCGAATGCGTGCACGTGTGTTTCTGTCATATCAGCATTTAATAAGATTGAAAATCCCTGTGTGAACTCTCAAGCGTGCTACAAAGACGCCTGGTTTACTCCTCAGTGTTGAATAACGATGTTATTAATATTTGCACTCTGCTTTTAACTACAGGAGGTCACACAGGTCGCAAAACGACACCACGTGAATGCGACTTTGCAACCAGGTTCAGAGTCTCGCAGCCAGCTCTGGTCTCATTTTATTGATCGATAATCGGCCTCATCGTCTATCATAGTCTGTTTTTTCCCGCCTTCTCTTTTACAGAGGACAGTCTCTGGTTGTGTGCTGAGTGAATGAATAAAGAACTTGGAGAACTCATTTCCTGGTTGTCACTTTAAAGCAGCATTCCAACAATTTAGTGTTGTACTTCTATAAAGCTGAAGGACAGTGAGCGACAGATTCACTCTGCGGTGAAAGATAATGTGATCACATCCAGTGATGGTGATGAGGTAGAATAATTCACACTGTAGGCATATTGACCCTTGACCCCTCTGAAGTCAGAGAGGGAAAGTGATGGTTTGACTTAAAAGTAAAAGTTACTTTGAGTAAATATTTCTATCCTGTATTTAAGCAGGTACGAGTCTCATTGAGATTAAAATCTCCTTTTCAAGAGAGCAGCATGAACAATATAACACACCCATAAACACAAACAATACAAACAAATACAACCGTCATGCACAGCAAATGAGTGAACACATCAACCAAGTTATGATGCATAAACAGGTACAATTTCCAAAAACAGAATTCAGTGAAACTTCAGGAGCACATTGACCATGAGTACTGTTTTCTACGTCCTTCATAACAGATTGCCTCGTAGTAATCAGCTCTGACTGTTTCAGGTCCTTCTGTACACCTGTTTGTTGTCAGTTTCCGCCTGTTTTATTTATTGGTTGTGAAGCTGCTGTGAGCTCAGTTGCCCTCAGTTTCACCAGAAACCTCACAGATTACGCTGATTAGTTGTGTCTCTGTTCTGTTGTCAGTTCTGACGTCTAGTGATGATTCTGATAAAAGGCATTTTCTAACATTTCTTCAAGGCGAACCGAACATTGTCTTCCTTCTATCCCCAAAATAGAAGTAAGACAGAGAACAATAATAGCAATCCATTAATAATATTATTATTTTTTTGACATTATTAAGGATCTTGCTTCTCATATCTCTGGCTCTCTCATCCAGGTGTTGAAAAACTCATGATGTGTTTCAGTCTCCCTCTCCCAACCCTCAGAGGACATTATACAACCCAGTTAATGTTCACATTGTGGTTCTAATTCTGCTCTAAATTCACCTGCATAACAGATTACCAAACACTTCCCCGCTTCCTGTCGAAACGAAAAGAGCCGCCGCACACATTGTATGGCCCACTCAGAAATATACAGTACTCCGTGGCATTGTCAAGAATGTGAGTCATATGCTTACACAACATCTAGTGCTAAAGAATCATTAATGTGTAAATGTGGATGAAAAGGGACTGTCTCCCCGTCTTTGTGAGCGCGTCACCGCTGCTCTCGCTCTCTCTGCAGGCCCGAGCCGGGAGCCGCCGGGGCACAGCGGCAAAACCGACTGAGCTCCGACTGAACAGATCGGGCTGCAGAGAAAGAGTGGGAGGACACTCCATTGTTTTCTAAAACACAGTTTGTCAGACTGCGTGAGTCAGCCGCTCCTGTCATGTAACGGTTAAAAAAGAGCTTTGTGTTTTCCTGCACTGAGGCGGCGTTTATGAAGGTGATTAACACCAATTAATGCTCTGGGGAGAGCTTGAATGGCATCACACTTCTCTGCGATGGAGGGCAGCTGTTTAACCAGCTGGCCTCTTTTTACATTACTGAGAAAATACACAGCAAGAAATGTGTTCTGCCAATATGTGAAAAATAAAGAGCTCTGATTTGTAGTAATGATGAGAGCTTGGCGCCAGGTCCTCACCACCGCCAGGGCATATCAATCTAGTTATTTACATTAATATGAATCCTTCCAGTTTCCAGCGTTTATTATGTGCTCCAGATATCCTGCGAGCACCCAAATCAGATTAGACCAGACCAAAAGGTTAATTGAGGGTGACATCATAGCTTGTTAGAGCGGAGGAGAGATGTAATGCTGATATTTTACACCACAACTTAATCCTCGATTGTACCTCCTTATCCACGTGACCTGACCCCGAGCAGCTGCGGCTCTGAAAGTGAGCGCTGATTACTTCCTTCACTGTTGATCTGCGCAACATGAAGTCGAGAGTACAAGAGAATGACGTTTATATACTAATAATACTGATAAATGTGTTTTGAGGAAAACGTAATGCTCTGTGAATGGCAGCGTTGGTCAGTCGGTCCGCCACTTTGATCCAGACTGAAATCCTCAACAACTATTGGCTGGATCGGCATTGGACACCAGAGACAAATGAAACCAGAGCAAAAGGATGAGCTTGTAAGAGCTTACAGCTCGCTCTGTATGACAGAGAAGGATTCAGGTACGAGGAAAAGTGGAGGCAGGTGTGGAGAGGATTGCGGAAGGTTTACCGACGGGGTCACAGAATTAGAATAACTGAATAAATTATCAAAATCATTACAATAAATTAATTAAGTGGACATCTGGCTCCCAGTTATCTTTAGAAAATGTGGTTTTGCAGGAATTGTTATTCAGTTTGCTGAATGAGCCTCCATCACTGGAGAGACCTTTAACACTGACCTAATGCCTCTCAGAGTGGGGGGGGGGGACGACTACAGGAGGCCTCGTACATACGTGACTGGGGGTCAGGGGAGAGTCGTGGGGGAGACTGACTAACTACCGCTCAGTGTAATTTGGACAGAGACGTAGAGCTGGTAGTCAAAGCTAACCAGCCATGAACAGCTGCTGTCAGACTCTTTGACAGCCACTAGGAGTCACTGTGGGGGTACCTGTGTTGTAGCTGAGCTAGCCGCTCTCCAATGTGTGTGTCAGCAATTGACTTTGTTAACGTTACTGTTGGTCAGCTCTGAGTACAGCTCAGTTATCAGCGGGCCGGTGTGTTGCTCATGCTAACGCTACCAAGGCATTAACTGAGGCTACAGTTTTATACTCGGCACGGCAGCGGACCATTTTACAGACGCTCCTTTTCCAGTTTGGGAAAATGCTTTTTGGGCCAGTGTGCATCACATTTCATGGAAGTTGCTTCATCACCCAGCTCCGGACTGGGGGCTTGCTCCATGGCAACATAATACTTCCTGTTTACGCTCAACTTATCAGAACTGTAGTTACTTAGAGGGGGTGACGTGAGGTTATGGGGGGGTTGTAGTCGTCTCGATGGGGTCTGATGGTCTGATCTCCTGTTCATCTTCCTCTCGTCAGACACAGTCTAACTTACTTCTTCCTTCCTGTCATCTCCTAGACCTCGAAATGTTCTGTCAATCGAGAAGCTGTGGCGGTGAAACGCTTCCTGAACCTCCTGATGCCATTCACTTTTTTCCTGTACGTCCAGGTACAGCCAAAATATTACGGCTAAATATAAATTCCAAAGGACACAATCACATTCCCTTTGATTTTTTATCTGTTCGGACAGCCTGCCTGCTTTCTGCAAACACACACATCGGCCTCTCCATCCCATTAAAGCTGGTTTTGTTTCAGAGGCTCATCACAGAAATGGACAGCTTTCATCATCAGCCAAAAATGCAGTCTGTCCAGGCAATTAGCTTAGTCCCCCGTGGTTTGAGCTTACTAATTGAATTGGCAGCCAGACATTTATAATTATTTCAAACAAGGCATGCAGTACAGTATGTGCCAGAGGGTAATCCAGACAAAACTGTAGTCTCGGATTTCTCAGGTTATTCAAGATTATTTGTTGTCTCTGTTATTCTCAGTGATTTATCTCAGCTGACAACAGAATTTATGTGTCTGTCTTTACTGGAGGTCTGCGCCATCTTCTGGCCGATAATCTATCATTTCAGACATTTTACCAGAAAGTGACTCAGCAAAGTTTATCCTGGTTGTTTGTCCTCGTGAAATATTTGGTTCTATAATCTTAGTGACATCACGACAACTCACAGAGCTAGTTAGCTAGTTAGTGAACTACTATAGCCAGTGAGCTAGGTGCTAATATGCTAGACCAGGTCTCTGATGTGGAGCAGTTTATACTCCGTCAGAGGAGGTCAAACAACACTGCATGGTGACACGCAGCTAATAAGCTACGATAGCTTCGTCCGTTTTCGGGCTCTGGCTCTGTTCGAAGGTTAGCGCTGTCACACGCCCTCATGAGTGAATCCACCTACAGCCACAAATCCACGGTAATTCAGCATTTTACATGCTGGTGTGACTGGGCCTGAAAGGTAAAGTACATTTTGTGTATATTATGTTAACCACAAACGATTAATGCCACTATGTGTACGATTTGAAAATGTTTGACTTTGGCGCCCTCAGTGGTGGCATCAAAATAAACACTGAGGCAGACAAAAACTCATGACACCTGCTTCCAATATCCACTGAAAACATGGTTGGATTTTGATATAAGAATAAAAAGAAATGTATTTATTTATTTATTTGGCATTTATTGTTAGATAGGTGCACAATATGACCAGGGATGTGATATACATTTGCTCACTGTTCTCTGGCTGTGTCAAAGCTTCTTAGTGATTACTCAGCATGTTTTAAAGAAAGTTTATATCTGCTTGTGAGAACTGTTTTTCCTCACAGTGTCCAGAGTGGATGTTTACAGACGGCACCTGTCTGTACCGTTCACATAGTTAAACAAACTGCACATGCTGCATTTAAAGCAATTAAAACCCTAAAACATTCATTAACCCAGCCAGAATACAGTTAGGCCCAGAAATATTTGGACAGTGACACAATGATTTCATGATTTGGGCTCTGCATGCCACCACATTGGATTTGAAATGAAACTAAGATGCAACTGAAGTGCAGACTTTCAGGTTTAATTCAAGGGGTTGAACAAAAATATCCTATGAAACATTTAGGAATTGTAACCATTTTTATACAAAGTCTCCTCATTTCTGGGGCTCAAGAGTAATTGGACAAATTCACATTACCATAAGTAAAATGTCCATTTTTAATACTTTGAGAATCCTTTGCAGGCAATGACTGCCTGAAGTCTGGAACCCATGGACATCACCAGACGCTGGGTTTCCTCCTCTGTGATGCTTTGCCAGGCCTTTACTGCAGCGGTCTTCAGTCGTTGCTTGTTTGTGGGTCTTTCTGTCTTAAGTTTTGTCTTGAGCAAGTGAAATGCATCGATGCTCGATCGGGTTGAGATCTGGTGATTGACTCGGCCACTGCAGAATATTCCATATTCTTTGCCTTAAAAAACTCCTGGGTTGCTTTCGCAGTATGTTTTGGGTCATTGTCCATCTGTACTGTGAAGCACCGTCCAATCAACTTTGCTGCATTTGGCTGAATCTGAGCAGGAAGTATATCCCTGTACACTTCAGAATTCATCCGGCTGTACCAAACTGTTGATTTGGCCGTTCCTAACATTTCTTCCATCTCTCTGATGGATTTCTTCTTTTTTCAGAAATATTTTTTCAGCCTAAGGATGGTCTGTTTCACTTCCATTGAGAGCTCCTTTGACCTCATGTCGTGGGTTCACAGCAACAGCTTCCAAATGCAAATGCCGCACCTGGAATCAACTCCAGACCTTTTAACTGCTTAATTGATGACAGGTGAACGAGGGACGAGCCCATGCAGCCTTCTGAGTCAGTTGTCCAATTACTTTTGGTCCCTTTAAAAAGAGGCGGCTACATATTAAAGAGCTGTAATTCCCAAACCCTTCCTCCAATTTGGATGTGAATACTTTCAAATTACAGCTGAGAGTCTGCACTTCAAGCCCATATTGATTATATAACTGTATCCTGAATATGTTTTCGCAAACAGCTAAAATAACAAAACTTTTGTCACTGTCCAAATATTTCTGGGCCTAACTGTATATTAAGACTGAACCACAGACTAATGAAAACAAATCTGCAGCAAATTCTGACTCATAACAGCAACCTCAAACGTTTCTCAGATCATTATAAAGTCCATACATCAACACAGCTGTAATTGGATCCCAAATGAACCATAAACATTAGGATATGATCTGAGTGTCAAATGTTAGTCAAGGTTAAGACCAAAGAACTGATCTGCATTCACTGGAGGAGCTGACACATGAAGTGAGTGTGGACCCAGTTGGTTTCTCCTGTATTTTCTCTTCATTACTTGCTGTATTATCAGTGACAGTGTACATTAATCATTACTGTAAATACTGATTAATACATGCTGACAATTAAAAATACAGGGGTAACATTTAAGCAAGCATTATAGTAGGCAACAGTGACAGTTTAATACTAATTAGAATAACCAAAATGAATGTGATTTCATTTTTCATCTGTGTGATACGTCAAGTTGACACCACTTTAATCATGTTTTGTTATGAATGGATTGTAGACTGAATGTTATTAACCATTATTAATTATATCAGGGGTATTGTTAAAATATAAGCTGCTTATTTCTTTTTCGCTATTTCAACTATTTAATCATTACGTTTTAGAAACAGTATCTGTTAGATTGTGATAACTCCATAACAGACAGAAAGGAAGACACGACATTAGATTCATGCAGCTCTACATCGATCTGTGATCACGCCAAATGCTGATGATCTGAAATCTTTAGACACAGTCTCAGTCGTGTTTCCTCTGAGCAAACTCTGCGTCTAAACATGTCAGCTTATCTAAATCTTACGCCGTTTTTCTCCTGTGGTTGAAAGCGTCTTGTTGCACTGATTTAATCTGTCCAGTTTCTTTTGATTAAATATAGTTTTTACGGTCTGGATTCGGGCCAAAGAGTTCGTAAGCAAAGGCTTCCTTGAGTGCTTCCATGCTTATAATAAACCAGCAGAGCCTGAGCCACAGAACACAGAACATGTCCCGATATTTATCATGGATTTCACTTTGCATTAGACTTCTATAACCTGAGGGCATTTTTAATGGACATTTTATAGGAGGTAAAAGAAGATTTACTGGTGCACGAGCTACAGTCTGTAAAAATGTCTGATATGACCCATTTGGACGGCATTAAAATAACAGAGAGGCTCTGGTAAAACTTAGAATTCCTTCTCCTCTCTCTTTGCTTGTGTTTCTGCTCGTGAATCAGTCGGGAAGTAAACTTAACTTAACTTATTTACCATTCCTGCTATTTTGAGCTCAACTGTCGTAATCATCCAGTCAGGATCACTGTTGCTGCCCTCATATGTCAACAAACAATCATGGCTGATGCCTGACCCTCTTAATACGGATCAGTGCATTCCAACTAACAATGATGATGCTGACATGCTGATGTTTACCATGTGATAAAACCAGTTCCTTGGTGGAAGAAGAGGGAAGAAGTAAGAAGGAAGGACCAGTGTTTTGAAGGGTGATAGAGCACAAGATGGTGACATCTCATGATATATAAGATCAGGAATGTGCACAGACATTTTTGTACGTCCCAGATTCTCATCCCCTCATAGAACAGCATTGCCCTCTTATATTATTAAGGTGAAAATCGAGCTAATTAAGAAAATGTGCCTCATTGTGCAGCTCTTTCTGTCTCTGACTCAGCTGCTGCTTTAAAACACTTTCACAGAGAACTTTTCCTCCAGCTGCTTCCCTCAGCTCTCCTTGGTCCAGATTACCAACAGAGTACAAAAAGATAATGTTTAATATTGTGGGTGTAAGATACAGATCTTGTTCACCCAAGACATCTTTTTTTTTTTTGGGGGGGGGCGCAGGAAACAAGAATAAAGCTGCGTCAAGATATTTCACATCAGCAGCATTTTGCTTCATCACTGACTAATGTCGTGTTCTCACAACGAAATGTTTTATTTTCCTCTCATTATGAGATATTTACATGTTATGTTATATATATTTTACTCCATTAGAGATTGCACAAAGATGTTTTTCATCACTCATATTATCTTTTTGTCTATTTAATTTTAAATTATATTCTATCCTACATGAATATATATATTTTGATCATGCCAGCTCTGCATTTCTGTAAAATAAGTAAGCTTGAATATTAAAACTTGCGTTTAAAATGATGTAGAGTCAGACATCTAAATATTTAAGTCATTTTTAAATTACATTTTCTTTGTGTTTACGCGGGTTTTCATTTTACATTTCTCCGATTTTGTTACTTAATTTTAATAAAAATAGAAAAAAGTTTTTTATGAACAGGAAGGGGAACAAAACCGGAAGCACGTGTCGATGACGTCGCTGTAGGAAAACAAAAACAAATCGACGTCTTGCGACATCTCTGTTGTTGTTGTTGTGTCACTCTGTTTGTCGTGTTCGCGGTTTGGAAACCTCCTCTTCCTCTCCAGGCTTCGTGTTCATGGTGAGACTTGAATTATTTTAAAATGTCGAAGTGAAAACGAGCCGCGTTCATTCCGCTTCTCTCTGACGCTGCTGTGTGCTAACGTTAGCTAACTCCAGCTAACTCCAGCTAGCTGTAGCTAACTCCAGCTAACTCCAGCTAGCTGTAGCTAGCTGTAGCTAACAGTGTTGCTCAACTGTCAGCTGAAGACGTCCAAAGGAAGCTGACGTCTGTCGTCATGTCTGTCCTCCTCTGTCTCAGGTTGTCCTGTGGGTCCAGCTGAAGCTGTAGTTTACCGGTAACTTCACGGTAACGGTAGTTTAGCAGCCATGGCTCAGCAGAGAGGAGTCAACAGCCTGCAGTTCAACCAGGACCAGAGTAAGCTGGCGGCTAATATGTTGAGCTAGCTACAGCAGACTGAAGCCTGTAGGAACAGAGCAAAGACGTGTTGGTCTTTAATCTTCTTCTCTCCACGACCGCAGGCTGCTTCTGCTGTGCGATGGAGACGGGGGTCAGGATCTACAACGTGGAGCCCCTGATGGAGAAGGGCCACCTGGGTGAGTGCCCCATTAGGACAGGGTCTGTTCCTCTGGGAGGGGTGGGCTGGATTCAATATCACCTGTGCTGGTCAGTGATTAACAACATAAATAATAATCATAGTAAACTTATGCACAATGAAGAAGAAGAAAAGGGTTTTACAAACCCGACAGATCACTCGCTAACATCTGTCAAGTCACATAACTAAAGGATGATTCTGCCCAAACTGGTGCTCCTGTAATCAATCAGAATATGGTGTAATATTTTATTTACCATATTGATCCTGTCCGAATGGGGCTTTAGACTTATTTCTGTGTGTGTGTGTGTGTGTGTTTCCAGACCATGAGCAGGTCGGCAGTGTGGCCCTGTGCTCCATGCTGCATCGATCCAACCTACTGGCTGTAGTTGGAGGAGGAGTCAACCCCAAGTTCTCCGAAATATCTAGTGAGTTAAAGTCATTTATTATTATTATTATTATTATTCGTGCGTCTTCACTGTAAAACAGTTAAAGTAGCAGTATCAGAAAACTCCCATGAAAGAGTGAAGTTGGGTGACTGTGTCTCTGCTGAGGATGAAATATTCCCTGCTGGACGTGAACTGGAGACGTTGTGGTTCACGGCCGACGCCTGAACCGCCGCTCATTAACAGTTAATAAACTATGAACAGAATATTAATGGTTTGCATGCTGCACGTACTGTGATTAATGAGCAGCGATGTTGTTTCTTGTGTTCGGTGTTGGTCTAATGCGGACCGCGAGCTCTGCACTTAAAACAGTGACGTAAAACTACAATTAAAGAAGCCGTCTGGAGAGCTTCATGGCTGAAACCGAAGTGTTTGATTTCAGTGCTGATCTGGGATGACGCTCGGGAGTCACGAGACCCCAAAGACAAGCTGGTGCTGGAGTTCACCTTCACCAAACCTGTTCTCGCTGTTCGCATGAGGCACGACAAGTGAGTCCACCGTCACCACCTGCAGTTCGTCCCTGTGCAGCTGCGTGAAGGAACATTTAAATACAGTAAATATAACTGTCATCTTTGTTTTGTTTTCAGGATCATCATCGTATTAAAGAACAGGATCTACGTGTACAGCTTTCCAGATAACCCCATCAAACTTTTTGAGTTTGACACCAGAGATAACCCCAAAGGTGAAGAGTCCTTCTCTTCTTCTGTGTATTTCTCTTCCATCACGGCTGATTGTGTTCAACATTTCTAATAAACTTAACTCTTTCTTCCAGGCCTGTGTGATTTATGTCCCAGTCTGGAGAAGCAGCTGCTGGTCTTCCCAGGTCATAAATGCGGCAGCCTGCAGCTGGTTGTAAGTTACAAACAGCTCATTTCTACAGACGATACATCCGTAGTTACATTATATACATAATATTGTTTTCTTCAGGACTTGTCCAACACCAAACCTGGAACATCATCTGCCCCTTTTACCATCAACGCCCACCAGAGTGAGATCGCCTGCGTGGCTCTGAACCAGCCCGGCAGCGTGGCGGCTTCGGCCTCTCGCAAAGGAACTCTCATCCGCCTGTTCGACACCACCACCAGAGACAAGCTGGTGGAGCTGCGCAGAGGAACCGACCCGGCCACCCTCTACTGGTACACACTCAAGCAGTGGTGGATAGTGTGTGTGTGTGTGTGGTCTCTACTGATGGGGGGGGGTTATAACTTTTCAAAAGCGACAATTCGTCCATTTTGCAGCGATTGGCCCGGTGGTGTGAAAGATTAGTTACTTCTGTATTTGGTCATAAACCAAATAGTTGACCTGATGATGGCGCTAGATGGGAAGTCAGAGGATCACTAAAGTTATTACAGTTCTTCATGAAGGGACCGTCCATTAGTTGCTGAGGTGTTTCAGTCTGGACTCACCTATATTTCCACCCCTAAGCCGTGCTGCATGTTAGCGTGGCTAAAAAGAACAATCAGCATTCACGCAGCAGAGGCCGAGATATCATGACTTATGTGTGGGTCAAGCTCCAAAAATGCTGGATCCTACATTTCCCATAATGCAACTGGGCATCTTTTGCCCGACTTTCCCTGCCTGGTAAACGCCTGAATCTTTCCAACTACCTCCAGTTTGAAACGCAGGCTTTCTGTTATGTTATTTTACTCTTTCCGTCAAACTAAAAGACGACACAACTGTTTTCACTCCAACAGGTGAACTGAACTGAACTTGTGTAATGTGTGAAGTTGGTGGAGGGCCCCCTTTAAGAGTTTTCCACGGGAAATATTATGAAGACGCTGTAGGAAATGCAGAGTGTTCATCGTCAGTGGGGTTACTGGTGCTTCACTGGTGCACATTATTTATATAACCCAAAATCTGTACAGTACACGACACCCTCTGACCCTCGATTCAGATTAGGAAAAACTTGTAATGGGGAAAACATGGAAAAAAGCTCAGGAAGAGCAACAGAGGAGGGGTCCCTCTCCCATGACAGACAGACAGGAAGAAGACCAACATAGTAAAATTACAGTAAAACACAATACCACAAAATACCGTGAAGTATTTCAGGTATTGGTCAAACAGAGAGAAATAAAACAAAGTCAACAGAACAACATGAAAGCTTTAGCAGCAGACGGCTGGTGGTGTGTTGACCGGAGTGACGGTTGGTGCTCCGTGCGTTGTGTTTGTGTTTGTGTTGAGGTTAGTTCAGCCTCTGACGGTCCTTCCTGTCTCTGTTTCTTCTTTGCAGCATCAACTTCAGCCATGACTCCTCGTTCCTGTGTGCCTCCAGTGACAAAGGCACAGTTCACATCTTCGCACTGAAAGACACCAAACTCAACCGCCGCTCTGCGTAAGACCCACCTCTGTCTTCTTTTACCAACAAAACTGTTTACTTAAAGAGTTTTATTGGTTAATGTGTCTCTTTATTACAGACTGGCGCGTGTTGGGAAGGTGGGCCCTGTGATTGGTCAGTATGTGGACAGCCAGTGGTCATTGGCCAGCTTCACTGTGCCAGCTGAGTGTGCCTGTATCTGTGCTTTTGGAAAGAACACGTCCAAGAACGTCAACTCCGTCATCGGTGAGGAAACACGCTTTATGTATATCGCATAAGAGAATATATTTAGTTGTAATATAATATTTATTTTAGTCAAAAACAAACATTTATTATTTATTCATAATTTTGTCTAAATTTTCTTAGAACTGAAACAAAATTATCACCAAACATTGTTTTATTATTACTTTATTTGAAAGCGGTGTATACCATTCAGTAGGTTCTCAAGTATTGACCGGACCTGCGAAGAGAACCAGGCCTTTATTTCAAACCGACTCATATTAGAGACATGAATGTTACACCTGTATATCTCAGTGAGAAGCCTCCCTGTTTTCCTGTTTTAATCTGACAACACTTCGTCCTGTTCAGAAATTCGGTATAACGTCCACAGTGGTGTCATGTCTCTGTCTACTTGTTGATTAAGTCAATTAAGAAATCAAAAGCACGTTCAGGTAATTCCACCCCCGCAATGCTTTTTACCTGCTCTTTATTTCTTTGGGACCATTATGTTAATACTTACAGTGTGCACTCAGCAGATTAATATTCAACATAATGCTGGAGGTTTGTTTGTGACAAAGCATTAGTCACATTAGATTTAAAAGAAATCTGCCTGTTGAATAAATCTGTTTAACGCCAAATGATAGCTGTAAGAAGTGTTACTTGAGTAGTCGTGTTGTTTGATTTTTTTTTATTGGTTCTCTAACTTCTCAGTGCTGCCGCGCTGCAGATGGCAGTTTCACTTCAGTGTGGCAGCGTTCACTCATTTCAGCTCCGCACGCCAACGTTTAAGAGTTGTTTGTCCTACAGAGACAGAACGTGTTCCTCGCGTTGTTGTACCGCAGCACTCGACTTGTTGCTTGAAAACAAAACGATGTTTTTTTTGTTTTCTCTCCCCTCCTGCAGCCATATGTGTGGACGGGACCTTCCATAAGTACGTGTTCACCCCCGACGGAAACTGCAACCGAGAGGCCTTCGACGTCTACCTGGATATATGTGATGATGATGACTTCTGAGGCCGCTTTACAAACGTTACTGGAAGGAAAGATGTGAGGAGACATGAGGAGGAGACATGGGGAGGAGACATGAGGAGGAGACATGGGGAGGACACAGTGATGACAAATGACATTGACCGAAGTTAATGATTCTTGTTCTGTTCTGGAGACAGAGAATCACAGACTTTATGAGCTGAGGCCTGTTTTATAGTCCTTTGTGTTTGTAATCAGTTGCACCGTATGTAGCAGTGTGAATATAAAAAACGTTTTCTATTCGCCTGTAACTTTGCTGCATCACGAGTCTGACAGGTTGATGTGTAAAAAAAAGCCTGACATGATAAATAGACTTGGAAGCGAAGTGATAGGCTGTATTTATGAGGCGTTACTAGTTAAAGTCAAATGGAAATTAAAATCTTTTTGTTAAGAAATCAGTATTTACATCCCTGGTGTTTGTTTTGACTTGTTTTCTTACTTTTCATTGTAATCACCTGGCCTGGCTCTCCACCAGTTCGCGCCTGTAAAGCTCTGCAGTTAACATGTGTTGTCTCATTTGTTTAATCTTCGACTGTTTTTTTTATGGTGGCTTATGCGCTGGACTATTGCTGCTACTACTGCTTGTAGGTTACCGTTGGACAGAGCCAGGCTAGCTGTTTCCAGTCTTTATGCTAAGCTAACCAGCTGCTGGCTGTAGCGTTACATTTAATGGACAAATATGAGAGTGCTATAAATCTTCTCATCTAACTCTCGACAAGAAAGCCAATAAGCGTATTTTCCAAAATGTTGAATTTTTGCTTGAAATGAAGCCGATCGTGCCGATGACAGACAAGATGATATCGTCTGCATAGAAAATAACAAAGCAAAGCTCCGTTGGAACATAAATGGTATGTTCAGACAATGTTGTGATCGGCTGCATCAGAAGATTTGGACATTGTTTTCCTCCAGTTTAGAAACAAGTTGTTTACAGTGAGTTCTCCGGTGCCCTACAAAACAAAACTGACACAATAATATGACACAGCTCAATAAATAACAAGGTAAAATGTCAAAATGTTGTCGAACAATGCCACAGATTATTTTGTTGTTCAAGTTTGACTGTGGGAGTCTGCACACTGCAGCATCTTTGGTGTCAGTGAACCTGTGATCAAGTAGAAGACTTAACACCCTCCGAGTGACATAATCAAGACCAGGAAGTGTTGCCTTTAAACTTTCCATCAACACCAGACTCCACAGTGAAAAGAAGTGATTGCACAGTCCAGTGTTTATTTTTAGGTGATAATTATGTCTGAACTGAATTTCACTGGTAGGAAAGTGAATGTTACATTTGCTTAAAGACCAGATTAAATGATTATTATTAACGCAGTGATTGTTTCATTGATTCTAATTAATCAAAGTGTAATTACAGCCTCTCCAGTTTAATTGTCATTGTTATTATTTAACAGCTTCTTTCAACACATTTTAGGTTTTTATTGCAGTGGTTCTTAAAAAGGATGATTAAAGCGTCTATTCTCTTTAGTATTTGTGTTAAGATTTCTGACTTTTTACAAGGAGATTATAGAAGTTTCTGTTAAGTCTTGAAAATGTGTTTGTGTGTTCTTGATGTCCTCAGAAACCGAAGCTCCTGCTAATCTGTAATCCAAAAACCCACCAAAATGCCACAGAGTCATATCACCAATGAAGTTTGCCTCAGACCCTTCAGGCGGTGCCGGACACTCAGTAGTTCCTTTAACTGGGAGCAGTAAACCGAGATTTCGGACACTCACTAATCATCATCATTTAGTGTCATCACTAACAGTTTGCATTGCATTGTGGGGTTGTTAGCAGAGAGCCGTTTAAAAGAATCAGATTGTTTGTGAACGCAGCATCACTATTTGAGACTAAGAATGTGACGATATGTGTTGTTACCTGTGGACAGAACCAGGCTAGCTGTCTCCCCCTGTTTCCAGTCTTTATGCTAAGCTAAGCTACTTGCCTGCTGGCTCCAGCTTTATATGACGAGAGACATATCAATGTTCTCTAACTCTTAACATTTCATTTTGAATTGCAGTTACATCAGACAGGTGGAAGACGTCTTCAGATCCCTCATTCAAAACCTTAAAGATCACCTCCAGACATGTTGTAATGTAAAAGGGCTTTGCTTTGAACAATAATCTCCTCCTTCTCCCTCATGAACAATATAGAATCTATGAATATGTGACCGGCAGGCTTCAGGTTTCCACGTCACACCTGTGTAAGTGTCACACTGGCCCCTGATTGGCTCCGACTAGCTGTGATGTCACAAATCCTGGAGGTACGTCCAGGTGTTAAACTGAGGTTGAAGTCGAGCTCAGAGAAACTTTCCTCCTTCAGCAGATTGATGTGAAAACCATCTGTGAACAAACATCACAGAGAAGCAACTCTGCAGATGTTCCTCCAGATGTAGCAGTCCATCACGACCCCCCCCCCCGTTGTTGTTGATTCTGACTAAACAACCTGCTGTACCTCTGCTTGTACAGCTGATCCCACTTTGACATTTAAACGCTCACCTCCGTCCCTCACATTTATTTTGTCTGAGGTTCCCGAAGCTTCTCTGCTCGGTAACAGCAGCAGTTTACGTTAACGCTTTTACAGCCGCTTGTCATTTGTGCAAGTGGGATGAAGTTTAAATGTCAGCCATGATGAGTCACTTGTTTGGAAACAAACCCCAAAAATGCACTTGTAGCATGTTGCGAGGTCTCCGCAGTCGTGTTAGAAATAAATGTTTTACTACTGAAGTGTTGAACGCAGGCCAGCAGGTTAAACCTTGTTAGATTGTGAATATTTGACTCACTTTTCTCATCTTTTCTGGGAATTTTCAATATGATGTTTTATGTGATGATCCTCTGCAGAAACAGTTGAACTTTTTTATCACTTCAGAGTAATCACACACTGATAAACTACTTTAAATCTGCATTCTTGGGGAGCCCTGGTGGTTTAGGGGTTAAAACGCTGATCATAAAGTCCAGCCAAAGACCAAAGAAATACTTATAAAAGGTATAGTTACTACAAACTATTTTGTCCCTGTATAACCAGAGTGAATATCTTTATGTGTTTGTCCAGATGTTTCAGTGTGGATCAAAGTGGATCTCTAGAGCCACGCTGCTAATGTGGCTAATGCCACTAAAAGAGTCTGCAGCCATGCTAGCCGCTCTGTGCTTTGAGCTACTTGCTAACGCTAGGCAATTAGCTCACAATGACAATTAACGTTTGTGGAAAGTTATTGAAAATATTGATACTGAATGTCAGTAAAATGTTAACTGACGACGTGCTGTTTCTTTTGCTGAATATGAACCATATTTCATGTCAATCCATCTGATAGTTGTCAAGACATTTCACTGAAAATAGAAATGTTAACCTCATGGTGGCGCTAGACAATCACCACAGTCAGTCGGGTTCATCCTCTGGGGAACATGAATATCTGTTCCTTCCTTGCTAGCATGGCTAGAAATACATCTTTTTTTCTGGTCTTTATCTGGTGTTTCAGAGTAAAAATAAAGAGCACGTTAATCCAGTCAGCCTCTTCCCTCCCACAGTTATGTCGTCTGATATCTGTCTCTTTGTCCTGCAGAGGGCAACAATAATGAACATTAATGCACACGCACACTCAGACTGTTATACAAAATGAGAATACAGCTCGCCTGGATTCTATTCACGTGCGTCATTTATTTGTCATTAAGAACATCCTTTTTGCTTTTCAGGCCACTCGACAGCTTCACAACATACAGAACATGATGCAGAGCCTCTGTTATTATGGACAATTGTTCCGAGTCCGTGCTTTTCTAAACTATGAAACAAATCTCTCTATATATAGAAACATTTTAAAAAGGATGAAACTGTCTGTGGTTTAAAACACTGAAATATAAATAAGAAACTAAATCAACAGAACGATCAACTCTTTCAAAAAACAGAGTAAAAGAAGCACCTGGCAGTAAGGAGTGTTCACGGGTGGTTTCAACGTCGAAAATAGACCGAAAATAGTGACACTGTGTTGTGATGCTTGATAAGCCAATATGTTCTTTTAAAGTGAATCAGGTGGTTTTATATATGCAGGACTTTTGCTTGGAGTTAATGTAACAGTCACTGGTTCCTCTCCTGCTGGAGCTGTGTGTCCAGCAGCAGAGAACTGCATAGAAAAACGTTACATTTTAAGATTTCGGTACACAAAGCCAAGGACACGCAGATGCTCAGATCAAACATGTGAGCAGGTCAGAACTGGACTCACGTTCAGGCAAATCCAGCTCGCATATAATCCACCTGCTGAGTCCTCACTCCCATAAATACCTCACTGTACTGGAAGACGCTGATAAGATTTCACCTTCACAATGCTTTTGTGTTTGTAATGTTTTGTTCAACCAACAGTTAAAATTGCGGAATTACAAAAAAATTATTAAATTATTAAAATAATTAAAAAGAAAAGTAGCAAATCTTCACATTTGAGGAGCTGGAACCATGAAAACTGACTCAAACGTTTATCGAAATAGTTATTTTTAATTGCTTGAGCTGTATGAACTGTTTAATTTATAACAAAACAGCATGTTTTATGAGCTCTTCATGTGTTCTGTGTGAACAAAATCTTAATTTGTAAAGTAACTAAAGCTCCCTCTCACCCCAACTGTGCACTTAAGTACAGAACTTGAGTAAATGTACTTTGTTACATTCCACCTCCGGTTATGAGACAAAAGGTTTGTACCGAACATCAACAGACCATCTATCTTCTTGATTAAAGGAGACCTGAAGTATGACTTGAACATATTTATTCCATGTTTAATTAAAATTAAGATTAAGCAGTTCAGATGAAGAAATAAGAGCTGTGCTTCTAATGACTGCTTGCATTTCAAAGTAACTGCATGCTTTTATTGTGAAAAAGAAGTGAACAAAGTCGATGTTTCCAGGAGAAAAACAACATTATATAATCTCTCCGTCTCGTCTGAAGCTGGTTCATTATAACTCTGCCAGTCCTGTGGCTCACTGTGGCACTTCATTTCCTTTCACTGAGAAGTCTTCCACTTATTACTCTGTCAGTTAGACGAATGTGTTTACCTCACAGCGTTTATGACAAGGACTGCCAAATAAATGTTTTTAATTTTGATTTAACTTGTTACCACATACTTGAACGAGATGTGTGACTGCTTTAACAAAGAAATATGATGTTTTTATTCCACCTCCCCTGAGAGAAAGGGGCAGTTTTGTGTTGCTCTCAAACAGAATGAGGCAAAAACAAACAGGTGGATGAATTTCTGATCATGCAGCGCCCCCTGCTGGTCTGTCAGTGTATCAGGCCAGTTACCTGCAGTGGTGGAACAAGTGTTCAGATTCTTTACTTATGTAAAAGTACTAATACCAAAATGTAAAAACACTCTATTACTGTTACAGTTTCAACCAGTTTTTCTTCCAGATGTCACACCTGAGTCGTGTCCAAAGACTGAAAACTCCAGACGAGGACGAGAGGATCAAAATAGTCCTGAATCATTAGTCAGGCGTCACTGGGAAACAGGGGGACCAAACATCTCCATGGTCTCCATCACCAGCGACAGATGATCCAGAAACGAGTTCACAGACACTCTGAGGATTCGAGCTTCATCTGCGCTCCACCTCCTGAAACACATGAAGAAGAAGTTCAACAGAAGCCATCGACACCGTGACTCTCAGATAAAGGCTGAGGAGGTTTGCAGCAGTGTTTCTCACACAGACAGCGTGCTGCCGGACACAGAGAGCTGTTTGCTGATGCCGCCTTTCCTCGGCTCTCGGTCCGGCGACAGAGAGCGCAGAGCGACGACGGCCTCGCGAGACGACGGGAAGGGAACGTCC
Source organism: Enoplosus armatus (assembly GCF_043641665.1). Lineage (NCBI taxonomy): Eukaryota > Metazoa > Chordata > Actinopteri > Centrarchiformes > Enoplosidae > Enoplosus > Enoplosus armatus. Next base: position 1,525,119 of record NC_092197.1, read on the forward strand.
AGAGAACTGCAGGAGGGTCAAGGAAGACCGGAGGAGCTCACTGACCTCAGGACAAGAGTCCACAAGCCTGAAGTTTATCCTGATGTGATCTTTGTGCATAATCCATATTTATGATGTTTCCATCGTACTAAACAAAGTGCTGCGCGTCTCAACAGAAAACAAAATGAAACTTATTTTCTATATAATTGAGTCGTCACATCGAACAAATCAGCTTGTCTTCTTCAAGATGGACAAACTGTCAACACTGAGATCTCTACATCAGAGAAGTTATATAAGACATAGTTCTCTGTATATTCTATTATCCTAAATGCAGTTTTTGTGTAGTCCATATATCATTAGACAAATATTCTTTACTACATGTCTTTATGTACACGTCAATCATTTGTTCATCCCAAATAAATGTTTCCTGTCAGCCGGCTTTCTTCCATATCAAGCACTGATTCCATAACTGAGCTAAACCTCACATTGTTCCCATCACAGGTCCCTCACTACAGAATACAAAATACAAAAATATCTGCAAAAAGAAATGCTGTTCTGCACTAATTCACATCAGAGAGGAGCTGAACTCAGGCTGAATAATGAAGCACAGCAACATCAGATGATTCTGTTAAACACAGAAATCCTGAGAAAAGGGGGAATATACTGTAAGCAGTAATGGAAAGTAACTAAGTACATTTACTCTAGTACTGTACTTACAGTACACTTCTGAGGTACTCGTACTTTACTTTCTACCCCACAACATCTCAGAGGGAAATATTCTACTTTTTACTCCACTGTATTTATCTGACGACTTACTTTGCAGATTCAGATTATGAATACAAAATATAACCGACAAGTAAAGTGTGATATATGATTATAAATAAAGGTCAGTCTTTATTGATCACCAGGGGAAATTCACAAGCTACAGCAGTATATAAAGTAATTCAAATTAACCACCTTTAACAACTGCATCATTAAAGTGATCATTATAATCCAATTATACGTCATTCTCAAACGGGCCATTCTGCATGAGCACTTTAAGTATATTTAGATATAATACTTTTCTACTTTCACTTCAGTAAAGTTTTGAACGCAGCACTTTTACTTGGAACAGTATTTCTACACTGTGGTGTTACTACTTTTACTTATAGCTAAGTAAAATATCTGAGTACTTATTAGTACTAATTAGCCAGTAATCCTGATCAGCAGAGTACACAGGAAGAATATTAATGACAGTAGTTGACAGCAGCTGGGGTCAAAACATGGACATGTTAGCTAGGCTAGCCAAACTAACCCGGTACCAATAACATACTAAAAACATAATAATAATAAAAGACTGTTCACACTCAGTATTATTCGTTAGATACAGTAAAAGTAAATCACAGTAAAACTACTGAACCAAGATCAGCCAGAGAAACGTAGCGTTAGGCTAATGTTGGACTGTATCGTGGCGTTTTTCATTCATGAATGTCAAACCAGGACTTTAACACACAAATATGACTCAAAGACAAACATCCGGAGGTGATATTAAAGGATACAATTCCAGTTTGCCTGTTTCATGGCTTGTTTCTCTGTCTGACGCCGCCATCGTGGTTATTGTGTTGTTTCCACTTCCGGTTCGAACTTCTTCTTCGTGTGAGGCAGAACAGAGACAGTAATGGCGCCCTGCTGCCCCCCGGCGGCAGAAAGAAAATACACATACAATAATATAAACATAAAATAAAATGAAATATGATTAGGACAATGTTATATAGACGACAATAGACACACTTTAAGTATTTAGGATGTAAGGAATCTCATTTATGAGTAGGCTTTATGTATTGTAAGATTAGATAAATAAATTCACTGGTGGAGTATTCAGACATTTTACTTTGCCTAAGTAAAAGTATACACTATGCCACAATTTAAAACACTGTATTAAAAGTAAAAGTGCTACATTCCAAATAAAAGTTTAATCAGCTAACTGTACTTTAAATAAAGTAAAAGTCCTCAGCGGGGGTGGGGGCCCAGCAGCTCCTGCATTTGGATGTGACGGACCAGCTGAGCCTGAGTCTCTTTGGTACCTCAGAACTGTTCTTAAGTGCAATACTTGAGTAAATGTACTCAGTTACTTTCCACCACTGGATAAGATAAGATTAGATGATCTGTCTTTATTGATTAATCCTTCACACCTAATGAATGTATTCTCCTCCTCTCACATTGTTTTAGTCAGGTCAGTAAATCTAACACAAAGCTTTATTTGAACTTTAACCCCTCTCTTCAAACATACCATCTGTTCTTACTGTGTATTCTGTTGTTGTTATCTTTACATTACACAAAACACATATTTTTCTTTGTATTATCTTTACTGCTCACTGGTTTTGTTGCCACATTATATTTCACTGCACATCCTGTAGTGAGTATCTGACAAATAAAACTCCTTGGATCATCTCATCAAAACAAAGATTATATATCTTAATCATTTTAGGATATTATCTCTGGAAACATGTTTCGCATTAACATCATACCTGAACATTTTTACATATGAGGTACTTGTACTTTACTTGAGTATTTTCTTTTCATGCCACTTTATTCTTCTACTCGACAACATCTCAGAAGGAAATATTGTCATTTATATTTTTTTAATAGATACTTTACAAATTAAGATTTTTGTATATAAACATACGATATATTTTTGGAAACATTTCTGCTTTGAGTACTTTTACTTTTAATACTTTTAGTACATTTTCCTGATTATACCATGGCAACATATTTTTACTTAATTACCATTTAAATTGCAGGGCTTGTGCGTGTAGTGGTACTGCGCGGTATCAACAGTCTTCCTGAAGTAAAGGGTGGGAGTACTTCCTCCACCACTGGACTTTTATTTTGTAGTATCTGTCAGACTCAGCTGCTCCATCCTCTGAGCTCCGTCTCTGTCTCACTCCGCCTCGTCGCTGCTGTTGGTGATGTTTCATGTGACATCGCCTGTCCGCGTTCATTTATGAAGAGTTCAGTTATTAATTAATTTATTTATTTATTTCACCGCTCGGAAATCAGGAGCCAGGAAACGACCGAGGACCGGGTCTCCTCCTCCGGACCGGGTCTCCTCCTCCGGACCGGGTCTCCTCACAGCAGCGATCCGCACTTCAGACTGAAAAAGTGAGTTATGATGAATGAACGCGTCAGATTACAGTTTCAGTATTTACTGTGTAAAACATTCACTCGGTAACTTTACTGACATAGACTGTGTGACCGACAGGGACTTATTAATAATAATAATAATAATAATAAGTATTATTGAACTGAATTCACTGTTGGTATTGACTATGAAATCATCTGTAGTATTATTTATTTTAACATTATAATAAAAAATACATCGTTAAACGCTTTTGAATATGGAATATTTATTATTAATATTATTATTATTACTGGGGAACACAACATTAGCATAAACCCAGCGGTGGGAGAAGTATTCACATCTTTAACTTAAGTAAAAGTGCAAAAGTATTAGCATTAAAATATACTTAAAGTACCAAAAGTAAAAGTACTCATTATGCTGAACGGCACATTTCATAATAATATATATTATATCACTGGATTATAACTATTCATGCATTAATGTGTTCATCACTTTGATGTTGCAGCTCAGTTTAACTACTTTATATACTTAATCTATAATAATACATCATCATTTATTAATAATCTGAATCTGTAGAAAGTAACTAGTAACAAGCTGCCACCTAAATGTAGTACAAAGTACAATATTTCCCTGTGAAATGTAGTAGAGTAGAAATGTAAAGTAGCGTACAAGGACATTTTTATTTTTGTACTGTCTACAGTACTGTGCCCTCCCTCCTCCTCCTCAGTATACTTGTACATGTATTTGTACATGGCGCTGTCTAAGAGCACCGGGACCCTGCGGGACCTCCAGCTGGCTCTGCAGCTGAAGATCGAGGAGCTCCGGCAGAGAGACTCCCTGATCGATGAGCTGGAGCTGGAGCTGGACACCAAGGACGACCTGATCAGGCAGCTGCAGGTGGAGCTGGACAAACACCGCAGCGCTTCACAGCAGACGGCCAACACCGGGGAGACGGCCAACACAGGTGAGGCAGCGCAATCACCACACCTGACAGGTAAGGTGGACTCACTATCCGGCAAGGCGAAGTACATTTACTCCATCTTTACTTTACTTCAGTATTTCCTATTTAAAGCCTCCTCGGATCAGCTGGAAAACGCAGCGTCACAAAGCTGAAAACAGGAAAAGTCTCCGCCACAGACTGTATATAAAGATGGCCGACGCGTCTCCACCACAGACTGTGTATAAAGATGGCCGACGCGTCTCCACCACAGACTGTGTATAAAGATGGCCGACGCGTTGCCACTTCCTCTGTACACAAATGAAGCCAACTCTCCCGGAAACGTCCGCCACCATCTTGGCTGGTCATTTGGAGTCTGCACAGTGGTGATTGGGGGGTGGAGTCGCAGTATTGAGGTCCCGCCCATACACCCGCCCGACCCAATCGCGAGCACACCACAGTCAATCTCAGCTGTCAATCATGACGTTTCACCCTGTTTTTATAGCATCAAACATAAAATGACAGAAACCATGTTTGGAGAAAATGTATTTGACGTGTATTTTGATTTTTCAGTTTGGCCCATGTCCCATCTGCTAACATGGAGGGGGCGGGGCTTATGACCTATACTGCAGCCAGCCACCAGGGGGCGATCAAGACGTTTTGGCTTCACATTTGAGGAGCTGTCATGGCGTCCATCTTTATATACAGTCCATGGACTTCACACAGCTCCCTCTGGAGACTTTATGCAGTAGAACTCCCAAACACCTGGAAACACCTGGAAACACATTCTGGGGTGTTCCCCTTTAATACATCTAGAGAGAGACGGGGAGGAACAAGGGGATAATGGGGGCCCAGCTGAGCCTGACTGTCGTCTCTTTGGTCTTTAAGGAGCAGCGGTTCAGACTCCTGCAGCTCCTGATGAACCTCAGCGCACAAAGAGGCAGGCCATCTCTGCAGAGCCCACAGCGCTGGACCCCTCCCAGCTCACTGATGTTACACTCACCAGCTACTGCAAGAGCAAAGAGTGAGCACAGGAGACCACACACACACACACACACACACACACACACACACACACACACACACACATGTGGACTGACCTTGTTGTGTATTTGTAGGTCCAGTGAGCTGATCCAGAGGGCTCTGATGGACAATGACTTCATGAAACATCTGGAACACGGGCAGGTAGCGACACATCATCATCATCCTTCTCGTGTGTTTAATTTAAAAGAAACGACTCATTTGTTGGCTCATGTGTGCAGATTCTCACCATCATGGACTGTATGCATCCCACCAGCCTGACCAAGGGCTGCTGCGTCATCCAGGAGGGAGACGACGGCTCCACAGTCTACGTCCTGGAGGGTAAGGCGAAAGACACACGACTTACAATAACAAACCGACTTAACAACACCAGTAATGTGAGTACGCCTGTAGAGACGAGCTGCTGAACATAGTGCAGCATTTAGCAGCTAAAGGAGGTGGAGGACACCAAAAACAGAGCTAACGGAGAGAGAAGACTGGACATCGTTCATCACAAACAAACACGAGTCCACCATATAAACTTAAAAGGTCAATGTTGTGTTTCTGCTGCCAAAAACGAGACTACAAACGAGCCGAAGTGAACGGAGTCTCCATCACTGACACCATGTGACACAAAGTAAAAGGTGGAGGAGGCCTGGTAGGGAGAAAATAGCAGGAGGAGATGTATTATGGATATAGTCAGTAGTTAAAGTGATGTCACGGTGAGGTCATCGTCTGGTAGGTGTGATAAAACTGCTGCTCACACACATACAGCATGAATAAATGCACAGGAGCTTGTGTTGTAAACCTGTGTTCAGTCGCGTGTTGCCGACACTCTCACATCGACTTGTTCTTCGCTCTCAAGGACAGTCGGACTGAAAGGCTCGACTGCCGCGCTGCTCCCTCGTGTCTCTGTTTAAAATGCCTCTGATGAACCCACATTGTTCAGTTTAGTCTCTTTCAGTTCTCAACAGAAACTCAATCGCCTCTTTTGAATTCATGGCTTTCCTTGAAGCGGTTTAGTGAGGATGGGTTTGTTTTCATAGTGATACTCTCAGTCTGTGCATGTGTGCTCATACAGTTGCATGATTTTAGCCATGCTAGCTACATGGCTCTGTAGGGATGGTAAGCTCTGTCGGTTCAGACTGAAATATCTCAACAAATATTGGATGGATTGCCATGAAATCCTGTACAGACATGTGTGGTCCATATATGATGAATCCTACTCACGTTAGGGATCCCCTGATGTTTCTACTAGCGCCACCAGCAGGTTGATATAGAGTGCTGCAGGAATGAGCTCTAAATCCGGGAAATGAGTTTTGGTTAGATGCCTGAAATAAGGTCTGTGGTTAACACAAGCTCAAGAGACTTCAACGTTTTGTTCTACAACATAAAATACGTCAGTCGATACCTCCACTCTTTTTGAAGCTTTTACGTGTCTTAAAAAAGGTGGTTGCTAAGTGGCTAAATGAGACTACAGAGGTTGTCGCAGACATTAACATCTTCATGGAAAGTCATCTACTCACTCGTGCGCCTTTACAGCCTCGTTGTGTTTATACTCTATATCTGTCTACATATCTATATCTATCTATATTCTCTTAAAAGTTAAGCTTAGTCTTGGTGACGTTGAAGTAATGCGACCGTGGTGTAGTTTGTTTATAGTCTAACGTTAGCTTTTTACTTATGGCGATTCCATTTACGCTTCAAAAATCATAAAAGTGGAGTTCATTAGTGAAGATTATCTCCCTGAACATAAACCTTTGTTTGCCACAGAGCTTATTTTCTTCAATAATCCAAAATCCAATTAAAAATCCTGTTGGATTTTTTGTCAAGCGAACCAGGGTGATGCTAACTTTCCTACAAAAATTTCCACATTTCATGACAATCCATCAAATAGTCCAAAATGGTGGAACAATAGACTGAGACATGCTAGTGTGGCTAAAGGTAAAAACAAAACTCCAGCTGGTTGACAAAAGTTGGCAACCCTGCAAATCACTAAACATTAGCATGCTGATATTTGCATTGTGACCATGTTAGCATGCTGATGTTAGCATTTAGCTCTGCTAGCGTGGTGGTCGACTCTCTACCTTTTAACCTTTGAACGTGTGTCCACAGAGGGAATGGTTGAGGTGACTAAACAAGGAAAGAAAATATGCACCATTGGTCAAGGAAAAGTGTTTGGAGAACTGGCGATCCTGTACAACTGCACTCGCACAGCAACTGTGACAGGTAAACACACACACACACACACACACACACACACTTATTACATGCTTGAACGAGGAGCCCAGCTGTTCCCACCAACAAGCCCATTATTTTCTAGCAATCTGATGTTCCGAGCTGGTGAAAATGGCTCATGATTTTGTCATTCAGTGTCGTGCGTCCCATCAGCGACCCTGACAGCACCGGGGAAGGTCACTACGTCTATCAATGCTGCTGGAAATGAAATGAATTCAGGCTGCGAAAAACGCTTTAATGGTGCAGCAACATTTATTCATCCAGCGACAAATGGACACTGTGATGAAGGTCAAACACAAACATCATCCCTGCACAGCCTCACTTAACAAACTCAAAGTCTTCCTCGCTGCTGCTTCACACGAACACACACACAAAAACAGACTTTTCCCACTTATTGCTTTTAGAAAAATGATTCTTAAAGACAGATATCTCGAAATCTGACTAAATTAAACTGAAACCATCTGCATGGCTCGATATCATTAGTAAGAATTCTTTAAATATGATTCTATGTGATTTATGGATGATGAAATTATTGTTTTTGCTTCTTACAGATGAAAGTTTAATTCATAAGCAACAAAAATGTCCTTTCGCTCAATTCAACACACTTTTTCACGTTTTTCTACTACTTGATCTGGTATGACCACTAGCATGTTGGCTAACGTTAGCTTAAGATAGATACTGCAGTTTAAATGACATTACTGTCAGTTTTCTGCTTGTGATAGTTAACTTACTCCGGCTGTGTCTGAAGTCCCCCCCCATTTACTTTATGGTGTACTAAATTCACTGCCATTTTATTGAAGCTCTTAGTGAGAAATAAATGCTCTATAGTGCCCTAAAAAAAGAAATAAAGAAAGTAGTGCCAGACAACAGACTCTGCAGCTGATGATGCAAAAAGATAATGATTCATAAATCTCAATTAACTGCGTACTAAAGAGTAAACTACTGAGTGTCTGTTATATGGAGGGAAGTGAATGAGTGAAGGAGGGCGTGATGTTGGGCTATGTTTGGGCAGCACAGTGTACAAGTACCACAGTGTAGAAATACTCTCTTACAAGTAAAAGTCTTGCATTTAAATTTTACTTAAGTAAAAGTACAAAAGTATTACCATCAAAATATACTTAAAGTACCGAAAGTAAAAGTGGAATAATGTTTATTTTATTATTATTATTTTAATTACTTTATATTCTGCTGGGTAGACTATGAATTTACCCCCGGGGATCAATAAAGTTTAACTTAACCTTAATACATAACTATTTATTTATTTATTTATTTATTTATTTAATCTGAATCTGCAAAGTAACGAGTAACTAAAATTATCAAATGTACATGTAGATGTAGGGGAGTAAAAACTATTTCCTTCTGAATTTTAGTGGAGAAGAAGTATTAAGTAGCAGAAAATAAGAGAATACTCAAGTAAAGTACAAGTACCTCAAAAATGTACTTAAGTAAAGAACTTTTAAATATACTTTACAAGTATAATGACAAATTGTTTTTGAGCCAGGTTAGCTGTTTCCAGACTTTATGCTAAGCTAAGCTAACAGCTAATGGCTGCAGCTTTATATTAACCAGATCCGAGAGTGTTATCAATCTTCTCGTCTAATATCTAACTATTCCTTTAACAGTCACGTGTGGTTTTATATGACGGGCTTATTGGATTGGATAAATTTATGTCCATGAGTTCAAGATGAGTTATCAAAAATATATTTATAGGATTTCTTAAAATATATATTTAATCTATAACAAGAGATACCTGAACAATTAACAAGTCTTTTATTTGAGAGGGAAACTCTTCTGGAGACTTTCACTTGTGTCCCTTTTCGTTTCCTTCACCTCTCGGTCGATGTTGTGACACTCTGCGTGTTTACTCTTTGCAATTCAAATCCCTTTATTTCCCGGCTGTAGGTGATTGATTGGCCTTAAATTCGGTGTCAAACTGATTTCTGTTTGTGTGTTTTTTTCTGTGTGTATCACTTTGATGTGCTGCAGGATGCCTCGACCCTGACTGATGAAACCCTCTAACAGGACTTTGTTTACAGCGCTCTTGTATTTTTTTCTGTGGGAGGTATAAAAAAAAAAGGTCAGGCAGCTCTTTACAGCACGTTTATCTTTAAATGAGGTTCTGAGCTCAACTTCTCTCTGTTTGCCTCCTTCAATCAGAATCAGGTTTATTGCCAAGTTAGTTTTCACATACAAGGAATTTGCTATATAATAAAAGAGCTGTACAGTTTGTGCAGGAGTGTGCAAAATATTAACATGGTAATGTGCTGAAGTTCACAGCATAAAGAATATGTGCAATATTTTATGTTAATGTGAAGCACTGAGTCAGATGTGGGGGGCTTTACGTTGTAACTGGGTCTCGTTGGCGAAGCCAGACAGGAAGAAACTGTTCTTATGGCGTGATGTTTTGGCCTCCTGCTGGAGAAGTGTGACTGAGACAGTTTGTGTCCGGGGTGGGAGGGGTCAGCCACAATCTTACCTGCTTGCCTCAGGGTCCTGGAGGCGTACAGGTCCTAGAGAGGTGGCAGATTGCAGCCAATCACCTTCTCAGCAGAGCGAATGACCCCACAGAGAACTATCACCTCAGCTCTACGGAGCGTTTTAGTGTCTTTCAGCTCATCGTTTTAGTTTTCAGAGACGCAACTTTAATGTTTTGGTCCATTCTCAGTGCTTCCACCAGCATAGTTTCAAGTAACAGGAGACACAGTCAGAGACGAGCTGTTGAACATAGTGCAGCATTTAGCAGCTAAAGAGACAGATGTTTCCCTCAGGAGGTGGAGGAGACCAAAAACAGAGCTAACAGAGAGAGAATACTGGACTTCATTCATCAGGAGACACAAACACGACTCCAGATCATGTATGCTAAATATGAAGCTACAGCCAGCAGCTTAGCTTAGCATAAAGACTGGAAACTAGGGGAAACTGCTAGCCAGGCTCTGTCCAAAGGTAACAAAATCCTGTATTGACAGGTTGTGTAGCTTGTTACAGCTGAATCTGTAAATGTGAACTAAAAAGCCATTTTTTATGCTGCAACCTTACTGGAGAATTGAATGATTACTTTAAAATAAAAGACTAGGGAAAAATGGAAAAACATGTATTTGCATGTGGGGCGCCTCGCAGGCTGAATATCTCCCCTGGGCCGGTAGTTTGAAACCCCCACTCAAAACCCTGAAGACATCATTAAGGGTTATTTTCTCCGACATAGCGAAGCTCCCTGCAGACTCACAGAAGACATCATAAAACAGGCTGAGTAGGACTCTCTCCGTGGAGAGTAAAAGTGATCGTCACGTGTCAAATTGATGGAGTGCTCCTTTAAATTGTAAAATGAAGCGCTGGGTGTCGATTGAGCAGCATGAAAAGTGCACTCAGGATTCAGACTTCACTGCAGATGACGAGGTCCACTCTGTAGTGAGTCCATACAGAGGATGATACTGAAAAGAGTGGAGGGTGAGGCAGAGTGGATAATGGTTTAGAGAGGGTCAGGAGTGATGGATTCACATGTAAATAAACATGTAGGATGGCATGATGTCGCTATAGCAACATGGAGGTCGACAGGTAATTCAACTGAAAACTCAGAAGCCAGAAAACCAGTTCAGTGTCACTTGCCCTGCTGGATTTAAGACACTGTGATTCCCGCTGTGAAGCAAAGCAGCAGGATGTGACAGGTTGTAAAATGAAACCTCTGATGGGATAATAACAGGCGGAGATACCAGTTATTTAACATACATCAAATATTTCCATCTGCAAAAGAGCCACCAACGACCAACCAGTTTTAAGCAGTCGTAGTGAGGACATTTCGGCATTGTGAGGACACGTTGGCCGGTCCTCACAACCTCGAAGGACTGTTTGAAGGTTACATCCTGCTTTTAAGGTTAAGGTTTGAATTAGTTTTAGGTTATGTTAGGATACGATCAAACTCCATCTCAGTGAAAATCTAATAAAACAAAAAAATCTTCTAATAAAAATCGGTTTAAGGTCAGGCCGTTGGGAATGAAACGGTGATCCCAGCCTATCACACGCCACATATTTGTCACGCAGTCTCCCCTCCAGGCTGTGACCAGGTTCAACTCTGCTCCGCTTTTTAAACAAGTCCTGTTTCATTACATGCAAGCTGCTGGTCACATGGGAGGGAGGATTGTGGTTGGTGTAAGGCACAGGGGTCGGGGTACTGGAGGGGTACTGGAGGCGTACAGAGACGTTATCTGTCTCTGTATTCGGATAGAAGACCGGAGGTGGGAGTGGTTTATACCAGACGTCACGTTAAATCAGGCAAATGTTGATTTAATATTGGCATATAATTAAATAAGAAATATATTTCCACATCCTACTTTTCATCTCTCTCACTCTCTTTTTCTTCCCCCGAATAATAACGAGCAACTCGCTGCGGTGGCCGATCAGACCGAAAGACGCCCGCATGAAGAAGAACCTTCTTTACCTTTTACTGACATATCAGCAGCATGGTTAGCAAGGAGTGTAGTCTTTGGCCCTGTACACCAGTTTAAACCACACGGTAATGATAGGCCTCGTATCCTGGTCATTTATCGAAAGTAAAAGTGTGTTTTTTAATCTGTTGATGTGGACCGACGATCACTCGTACGAGCTGGCATACTAGCTGTCCGGGTCAGGGGTTAAAGGTCTTCTTCTTCTCTTTGTTGTTAGAGGGAGTCGGCAAACTGCTTTTAAAGTGCATTACCGCCACCCCCTGGATCGGGTGCATTAATCGCAGCAACCGCCGGATTCAGTCTGAATGCAGCCCGAGAGGTCCTGTGCATAAAAGACATATTTCATGTACTGAACGAGTGGTGGTCTATGAGACCGTGGCCCCATTTGACTTTGAGAGCTTTTAAAGCAGATCTAAATTGTAAATACAGGAATGAGTAATATCTGAATGAAGCAATGAATCGTCCCCATCAAGGTCGTCCAGAACCATAAAATCTTTCCTTCTGGCTGACTCACTGTCAAGACCAATACTTTTAATATGGAACCAGCGTCTGTTGTGTATTTAAATTGTGCTGTGAAGTTGTGTGTGTTGATACGGGTCTTGAAAAGGAGATTTTGACCTGTTCAAATAAGTACAGCAGTTAACTAACAATACGTCCTGTCCTGACAGACCGAACACCTCCTTTATCTCCCAGAGGTTTGGGAAAAGGAAACAAAACAAATCTAGCGTATGTCAGAGCTACATCGGGCTGAAGTGGATGTTTCAGACCCTCCACCCTGATGAATAATACAAGGAAATAAGGTTGAACATTGGTCAATTTAAAGGAGACAGCGGCTCTTCTTGTACACAAATTCATAGGAACATGAATACAGTCTATACATTCAAAGCCTAAAGAGACGCTGAGTTATTTAGTTTTCTGATGTAAAACTCAAATCATCTGCAGACGATATGAAGTGTTTGCTGTGACATTTCTGTCTGTAGCTCTGACCGACATCAAGCTCTGGGCGATCGACCGTCAGGGTTTCCAGACCATCATGATGAGGACTGGTCTCATCAAACATTCCCAGTACACAGACTTCCTCCGAAGGTACAGCTCATACATATGCTCACCACTTCACTGTTTTCAGCTCTCGCCACATGAGAATGACTCACATCTCTCGCTCTCAACTCTCCTCCCAGCGTTCCCTCTTTTCAGTCGCTACCTGAGGACATTCTCAGTAAACTGGCCGATGTTTTGGAGGAGGTGATGATTTCCAAACACTTTTCTATTATAAGCACTCTATCACAGAGATCCAGTATCTGTTTCTGCCATCTGACTAATACAAATCGTTAGAAACGTGTTCAGTTATCTGAGGTATTGTATACACATGATTCACATCTCTGTTTGCTCTCTCTCTCAGACTCATTACAGTGACAGTGATTACATTATCCGTCAGGGAGCCACCGGAGACACATTCTTCATCATCAGTGAAGGACAGGTGAGGAAGAGGGATGACAAGAGAATGAAGGACTTAACAGAGAAGGAAAGAGAAAGAAAAGAAGAACAACTGCACTGATTGGTTGTAGCGTCCAGAGGCATTTTGGTCTGATAACGCCCCTTGGAAACTGCAAATGAAATGAGAGGTTCCAGACTTATTTACAATCTGTGAATTGGTGATGTCAGGCTAACTTTATTTGGCTACGTGATGAGATTGGAGTAGGTGGATAGTAGCAGTCCGTTAGCCTGGCAGACAAATTCACAAATGCAAATTAGTCTGGAACCTCTCTGGCATTATCGACAGGCGCAGACCAAAATGCCTCTGGACGCTAAAACGTGTGACGTAGCGGTAGGCTGCTAGGCTAGGTAGCTAGTTCCAACATCCAGTTCATATGGCTTCTAAGTTCATCATAATACACAGACACTTACCATCTGTACCGTCCAGTTCATTTAATACTGACGCGATAGATTCAGAGCGTCCCACATGCAGCCGATCGGCCGACTGAACGCGCTCATTCGATTTTCTCACGCTGCCAAAAACCGCTGTGCTGGTGAGATATCATACGCAGCTGGACAATAAAATCCAGAAGACAAACAAGTGCAAATTTTGTAAAAGGATGATGTGATGTTCAGCAGACGCGAATATTACGTCAACAACAGTCGGCGACAAATATGTGACAACCTAAAAACTAAAAGATAAGAGATGATGTGATCTGTGATGTCCACAGGTGAAAGTCTCTCAGCAGAACTCACCCAGTTTCGAGCAGGTGGATGTGAAGACCCTCTCTAAAGGGGACTGGTTCGGAGAGCAGGCTCTGAAAGGGTGGAACACACACACACACACACACAAATTACAAGAACTCACAGAGATTCATACTTTGAGATACTGTATGTTTTAGATTGAGACTGAACCAGAAAACCACAGTGTTTGTTTAAATTCCTGAAACGCGACTGACAGAGACCTCTAGTGGCCGTACGTGTCATGTCCGTCATCTCAGCCAAAGGTGGAAGCAGCACCAGTACCAGTTGTACAGACGTTAGCCGTAAGCTAGCTAGCAACGGACGCGACAACTGTGAGTGGGTTAGGCCTGTGTGCCTGTGAAAAACACCCGTAAAGGCAGAGAATAGTTCACGGTGATGGATTACCTGTTTCAAGAAAGCTCATGTTCGTTTAATGCTGAAGTGAATGGAAAACAACGGCTTCCTGTCATGCAGGTGGGAGGGCGAGGAAACTGGAATGACTCAAACACAGACAACCGAGGCACACTGGGACAGTTCAGGGACAGTTCAGGGACAGTTCAGGGACAGTTCAGTGGCAGGGAAATGGGCCGGTTATATACTGTAGGGCTGACGGGGGTAAGTGGAAACAGGTGAGCAGGTTTATGAGGAGTCAGGTGACTGGATGAGGTGGAAAAGTCTTGAGTCTGAGGACCTCTGGTGGACAGGTAGAGTAGTTTCCATTGTATTATTTGCAATGAATGGGTTTGGGGAAGTGGGAATGTGGCTGGAGGGACGGACAGAGAGACAGGATGTCTACAAACTATGGTATAGACGTTACATTGACCTTATATTTCATATACAGTAAGTGTTTATATATAAAGGTATACACAACACAATCCAACAATAACACACATTTTGGAACAGCTCTGTTTGTATGTTAACTTTAAGTCGGTCACTAAACTCATCCTGCTTTTCATGTCTTTGCCTCCTCGGCAGCGAGGACGTTCGAACAGCCAGCGTCACCGCTGTGGGAGACGTCACATGTCTGGTCATCGATAGAGAGTGAGTGAGGACCTTTGTTCACCATAAACATCAGTTTTCATACGGTGGTGGAGTCTGTGATTCACCCTGTGAAGGCGCCTTTGTGTTACTTGTTGCTTCGGCTCCTCATTCGTTCGTGTGTTAAAGGTCTTTCAAGCAGCTGATTGGAGGACTGGACGACGTCAACAACAAGCAGTACGAGAGCGACGAGGTCAATGCCAAGTGAGTTCACGGATGTATTTTGAAGAAGTATTTATGTGCACAGAGGCTCGACTAGCAGCTGCTGTAGACGGTTGGAGGAACGCTAAGCAAGAGTCGACCTTTTCCTACACGAGAAGTTCAGCTCTCCACAGTCTGAAAGACATGCAGCTCGTTATGTAAATGTTCTGGCAATTAAGATGGAAACTTGAGTAATGATGTTCCTCCAGCCCAGAATCAGAATCAGCTTTACTGGCCAAGTATGAGTGTGTACTTACAAGGAATATAAGGTTTTAAGTTGCTCTCAATGTTACACACAGAACAATTTACAGCTAAAAACAAGGACGACATTTAACTATTATATATATGTCATCACAAGTAGGTATATATATATATATATATAAACATACAGTGGTAAACTGTAGATTGTAAATAGATGCAAAGAAGATGAAGTATATACAGAATGTACAGTGTGCAGGATTTATAGATGGATGGTACGTACATGTTAAAGCACACACAGTGTATTTTAAACTGTAAATATATAATTTATAACTTGTAGTGAAGTGGATGTGTTAGTGTTACAGTGTCCTGTTGGACCTGGACACCTAAAGGAGATTTATCTCTCATTTCATGTCTTTCAGACTGCAGGCAGAGGCAGACTTCTTCTCCAGTGTGTCACTCAGTGATTTCAACATCATCTGCACTCTGGGGATGGGAGGCTTCAGCCGTGTGGAGCTGGTGAGTGTTTATTTATATATATATATATATATATATATATATATATATATATATATATTTTCCAGTCCGTCTGTACTGAACGAGTGTGTTTGTGAGTTCAGGTGCAATTAAAGAACGACTCCACTCGATCGTTTGCCCTGAAAGTGTTGAAGAAGCGTCACATCCTGGACACCAGCCAGCAGGGCCACATCCTGTCAGAGCGCCGCATCATGATGGAGGCTCACAGTCCTTTCATCATCAGGTCACTCTGCACTTTTATGTTGCTGAGGATTTATTCAGGTGCACTACGCTGCGTCACACCTCAGACGTGACATCAGTGGTGGAATTTAACCAAGTACATTTTTCTCCAGTACTGCAATTACTACAAATTTGAGGTATTTTCATGCCACTTTCTACTTCTACTTCACCACATCTCAGAGGGAATATTGTACTTTTTATTTCACTATTAGTTACTTTACAAATCAATATTTTACACATAAAACATGAAGAGTTTATAAGACATGATGTTTTGTTATAAATCAAACTCCCCAACAGTTTATACAAGTGCAGCTGAAACGATTAGTCAATTAATCAATCAGCCAATGATTGATTGATTATTTTGATAATTGTTTGAGTCATTTGTCTTTGTTAATAATGTGGAGCTTTGTGAAGGCGTCACTTTGGGCTCTGGGTCACTGTGACAGCAGAATGTTTACAAACCAAACAATCAATCGATTAATGGAGAAAATAATCAGCTGATTCATGCAGAATGAACTAATAATCATTAGCTGATAGTTCAGAATGAGCTCCACCTCAACTCCAACAGTAACATCCTGCTTCACATTAACGATGAGGAATAATCATCTAATGACAGAATATATAACAGGAGGACAGACACAGGAGGACATTTTACTGCTTTTATAAAAGCTAAAGTAACATTTTCAATGCAGGACTTCAAACAGAGTATTTTTACAGTGTGGTATTAGTACTTTTACTTCAGTAAAGGATGTGAATACTTCCTCCACCTCTGGTTATGTTACCATCCTCTCTATTTTATGTATCTCCACCCTCTTTTATTTTATAAAAAACAATATACAAAGCAGTCAAATAATAATCTGTCTGGTAAAACTTGAGTGTCTGTCATTTGAATTTGTCCTTAAATATCTTAATAAGTTATTTAATTTACATGTTGCATCCATACTTTTTCACATAAAAAATGATTCCTTTAAGTTTTAAAACTCTTTGTCTTCTTGCAGGTTGTATCGGACTTTCAGAGACTCCAAATATCTCTACATGCTGCTGGAGGCTTGTCTCGGAGGAGAACTGTGGACGTTACTGCGAGACAGGTGTGTGTGTGTGTGTGTGTGTGTTCAGCTCTGAAACATCTGGAAATCCTCGGCGTCATCCTTCACTTCTGTTGCAGGGGATCATTCGATGACGGCATCACTCGGTTCTACACGGGCTGCGTCATCGAGGCTCTGGCCTTCCTGCACTCCAGAGGAATCATCTACAGAGACCTCAAACCGGAGAACATCATCCTGGACCACCGAGGATACGCCAAGCTGGTGTGGACGCCCGGAAATGTGTTTCAGATATTTCACAAAGAAAATATTCATAATGCGTGTTTCTTCTTTTGCACAGGTGGACTTTGGCTTTGCTAAGAAGGTGGGTCTGGGTAAGAAGACGTGGACATTTTGTGGGACTCCTGAATACGTCGCCCCCGAGATCATCCTGAACAAAGGCCACGACAGTTCAGCCGACTGCTGGTCTCTGGGAATACTGGTCTTTGAGCTGCTCAGTGGCAGGTACACCAGTGAGATGTTACTCACTATGTCGGCATGCTGAACCAGAAATGTTCTGTTATCTTGTCTCTGTGCGGAGGACACCATGAAATCTGACAGAATAATAACCATTTCCTCCGTTTATTTCCTATTCAGCCAGGTTTGGTCCTCCACAGGGCCGGATTGACAAGTAACAAACAAAGACCATTTAATACCCTGAATGAATGCACATCAAGAGTCTGCGATCTGTTTTAAACCAATCACAATATTAACATGGATATGCAAAATGTTCGACAATATTATAGCAGTGCAGTGATAAAGTGGTGCACTGCAGGGATCCTTGTCCACCTGGTAATCCAGACTTGGCTGAAGTCTGGAGACTGAATGTAGGAAGTCAGTGGGCCCAGTTTGTATAAACCCACTGTCTGTCTCCAGTCCTCCGTTTTCAGGCTCTGATCCCATGAAGACCTATAACATCATCCTGAGAGGCATCGACATGATCGAGTTCCCAAAGAAGATCACCAAGAGTGCTGCTAACCTCATCAAACGACTCTGCAGGTTGTTGGTGCACCTGAACTGTTCAGATAAAGTAAAACGGAGTTCTGGTTTTCATTTCAAACGTCTTTACAATCGATGTGTGTCTCTCAGGGACAATCCTTCAGAGAGGCTGGGGAATCAGAAGAATGGAGTGAAGGACATCCAGAAACACAAGTGAGACGGGAAAGAAGCTTATCGTGAGATATCTGTCGGACATAAGACTGTAGTGTAACATGTCTTTGTCCTTCAGGTGGTTTGAGGGCTTCAACTGGGACGGCCTCCGCCAGGGATCCGTAGAGTCTCCGTTCACACCTGCAGTGGGTATCCTTCAGTGTCTCTGTGAGGTAACAGTACACAGAAGAGAGCGTTAACATCCTGTGTCCTTCTGTCAGGTGAACGGGCCATTGGACAACAGCAACTTTGACTATTTCCCAGAGGACATAGAAGACCCTCCTCCTGATGAAGAGTCCGGTTGGGACCTCGAGTTTTAGCAGGACCTGATCGCCGTCTGAAAGATGACTGAACAAAGAAAACAGGAGGAAGTGAAGCTATATAAGAAAGAACTGCATTCGTTTTATTTCTTCTGAGTGTTTTCATAGAGGGGCAAAGGGCAGAAGAAAGACGTGAAAAGGAAAAACAGACGATAACGTATTAAAATACGTCCTACATAAAAGTCTTTGAGATTTGACAAAAAAAGTCATATATCAAGAATAAAGTCACAATTCTATGGGGAAAAAAGAGAATATCTCAAGAATAACAACATAATAATATTTAGAGAATAAAGTCATAAAATATCATAAAATCTCAAAAACAAGTCATCATTTTACAAAATAATTGGAATATGATAAGAATAAAGTTCTACTATTTATAGAAATAAGTGACAATCTTAAAAATGAAGTCGTAATTTTACCCCCAAAAAAACATGTTGAGAATAATGTTGTACTATTTTCGAAAAAAAAGTTGTAATATTTTAAGATTATTAATACTCTTTGATATTGATTGATTAGGACTCTTTTTATTTTAAATACAACTGTTTTCTCGAAATATTTTGACTTTATTTTCGAAATCTCAGATGTTATTATATAAAGTTCCACACAGATTAAACCTCCAGCAGACGCGTCATTATAAAGGTATTATGTTTAACGTTTTCTCAGACGGGTTCTTAAGTTTCAGGCTCCATCTAATCCAGGAAGTCCAGGAAAAGAGGGGCTTAAAAGCAGATTTCATTTTAAAACGAAGAGCAAATGCAGTTTCCATATGCAGCATTGCTTCTACTTCTGTCCTAATTTTTTCACTGTAATTCATTAGGACTTAATATATTCTGTGATTCTACGATTAGTAAATTCAGTGGTGGGTCCAACCTTCCTTATGATTTTGTTTTCATTCTTCGGTGTATAACTTGTACTGCAATCCCTATGAGGTGCCTTAAAGAAATAGTTCAACATTTTGGGAAATATACCAAGTGGCTTTCTTTCTGAGTGAGAAGATCAACATGGATTCACTGTGCTGCCTTCAGGTACCAGGCCTGCAGGGACATCAGAGATACGTCACAGTTGATCCGCTACGAGCGATAGAGCCACAGGGGTAAATACGACGGGGACAGCTGGGCTTCTCTATAATTCCCAAGTTACCGAGATGTGACATTTATGAGCTGAGAGAAGGAAAATCTTGTCAGCAGCTGACAGGAAAAGGATTTGTCTTATATTTTCCAATTATATTTTCAATTTAACCCTGTCACTCATGATACCTTTGTCTTCTGTCCCCAGTGAGTCACGTTTTCACCGAACTAGTTTGACCTTTTGCTAAATCCGTCCTCAGTCTATAGTCATGTCTTCTATAGCTTTCACAAGTGTAAGGAATAAATTAAACATTTAAAATGCCATCGGTAGCATGTCTGGCTAACTATCTTACAACCTACAGTAGTAACTCAGCATTACTCCGAGGAGAGGGAGAATTTAATTAACTAACTAGTTTAAATTAGTTTGTGGGGTCACAGGTTTGAAAAAGCCCTGTTAACAACTAGCACATCCACTGTGTAGCATTTCCTCACTGGGTGGAATATGATACTCAGAGTTTATGCTAATGTTAGCAGCTCTGTCCTGCTGTTTAAGTTTTCACTCCAGACAAACGTGTGTTATAGCTTTACATTTCCCGTAGTCATTAGTCAATCCTCATCTTAAAAAATACTTCCTGAAAATATGAACATTAAAGCATAAATTTAACCATGCTGCTCGTCCAAATATGTTTTCTACATCCAAATCATCCAAGTGGTACATTAGAATGAAATAAGATTTGTATTAAATTTATTTACTATGTATAATACCGTAGGGCTAACTAGTGCTACCCTGCAATTCAAGAACAATGCAGCTCCTTTATGAGGACTTTCTACCTGGGACCTGTTAGCTTTAGCCTCAGTCTTATAGAGAACCTTACACACCCATTACATTGTTCTTGTTTAACTATTTAGCTGGAAATATTAAAAAGTCAGTCAGAGACTTTTCAACCAACTACTGGAGCTAACATTAGCTTAATTAGCTAGCTACATCTGAGAATATCAGTTGTAATTTCAGCAAAATCAATGGCTGTCAGCTAAAAGTGAGAAGCCTGACTCATTTTTAAAAAGGTTATGAATTGCGATGGTCACGTTTATCATTGTAAACTGAATATGTGCCCCGGCCTTCAAGAACAGAGAGTTTGACGGGTGAAATAAGGTCGGCTTAGAAAAGAGTTGATTCTGTTTGGATTGTGGAATCATGTTTCCTCAGTGTTTGAATTAGCAGCGTTGTTTAATTGTAATTTAGTAGTAGTTAGTAGTTTGGACCATTTTCTGACTGTTTCCTTTTGATTTCCCCTCAGTCCTCCTTCATGGTTTGTCTCTTCGTAATAAAAGACTCAAGTTAAGTATCTCAAATCAGTACTTAAATAGAGTACTTGAGTAAATGTACTTACTTACATTCACCACTGCAATTGACTGATTAGTCGATTGACAGAAAATTAATCAGCAACTATTTTGATAATCGTTTTAAGTAATTTTCATGCAAAAACATTTCATGGATGAGTAATAATAATCTAATGATATAATATATAACAGTATAACAGTCACAGTGGATATTTTACTGCTTTGAGTACTTTTACTTTTAATACTTTAAGAACATTTTCCTGATTATGCTTATGTACTTTTTCAATGCAGAACTTTTACTTGTATTTGTACAATGTGGTATTGTGTGTTCAGTTTGAGTATTTTGTATTATTCAGTATTTGTATTGAATCAGGGAACTGATTAAAAATGAAAACAATACATTTGACTGGAAATAAATGGAGCATTGCTACAAGCCAAGATGATCATTTTTTCCATGTGGCTCTGGTTTGGAGAGGTGAGTGTGTGCTGGAGGGGGAGTTAATGAAAACTAAAGCGTGAGAGGTGGGAGATGTTTATCAGTCCTGTTGACCTCCAGGCCACTGAAGTCAGCAAAGTGCTGCGAGGTTCACTGGTTCCTGTGGTAAAACAGGCCATGATGGAAACACAGCCGCCTCCAGTAATGACTCTCTCACATTTTACTGATAACTGACTCGCAGATAAGACACACTGATTTTTCCACATCTCCTACAACAGCATTACATCTAGTACAGCTGGTTTAAAACAACACTGACATCTAAATCAATGATGTCTTTGACCATAGATCTATTAGTGTTTAATGACAAACCAAATGTCCTTCGGGATAATAATAAAATTTAAGTTGAAAACTGGCCCCTATGTACTGTTTAGAAACTAACAGATAGTTCCAACTCAGGGTCGTACTGAAATGATTAAGTCTCTTAACATTCTTCTCAGGAATATCTGAAACATCTAAATATCTAAAACAACCAAGATGTCTTTTCTTTAAGAACAACCTTTACTAGGAATAAACAGTGACAATCGATAAGTTAGCTCATTGTAACATCAAAACATTTCTCAACATGCCTCTGAAAATGTAAAATATTTATCTGAAAATGTGGTCGTATTCGGCATTCACCGTGATCCAGCTCACTGTGAATAAGCTGCAGCTTGACACTTTTGTTTGGGTTTAATAACATTTTTATCATTTCTGGTGACCCTATGGAAGCTAATTGTATATAAAGTAGTTAAACTAGCTAACAGTATATAAAGTAGTTAAACTAGCTAACTGTATATAATATAGTTCAAATTAGTTAACAGTATATAAAGTAGTTAAACTAGCTAACTGTATATAAAGCAGTTAAACTAGCTAATTGTATATAAAGTAGTTAAACTAGCTAACTGTATATAAAGTAGTTAAACTAGCTAACTGTATGTAAAGTAGTTAAACTAGCCAACTGTATATAATATAGTTCAAATTAGTTAACAGTATATAAAGTAGTTAAACTAGCAAACAGCATATAAAGCAGTTAAACTAGCTAACTGTATATAAAGTAGTTAAACTAGCTAACTGTATATAAAGTAGTTGAACTAGCTAACAGTATATAAAGTAGTTAAACTAGCTAACAGTATATAAAGTAGTTAAACTACCTAACTGTATATAATATAGTTAAAATTAGCTAACAGTATATAAAGTAGTTAAACTAGCTAACTGTATATAATATAGTTCAAATTAGCTAACAGTATATAAAGTAGTTAAACTAGCTAACTGTATATAAAGCAGTTAAACTAGCTAATTGTATATAAAGTAGTTAAACTAGCTAACTATATAAAGTAGTTAAACTAGCGAATTGTATATAAAGCAGTTAAACTAGCTAACTGTATATAATATAGTTCAAATTAGCTAACAGTATATAAAGTAGTTAAACTAGCTAACTGTATATAAAGTAGTTAAACTAGCTAACTGTATAGAAAGTAGTTAAACTAGCTAACTGTATATAAAGTAGTTAAAGTAGCTAACTGTATATAAAGCAGTTTAAACTAGCTAACTGTATATAAAGTAGTTAAACTAGCTAACAGTATATAAAGTAGCTAACTGTATATAAAGTAGTTAAAGTAGCTAACTGTATATAAAGTACTTTAACTAGCTAACTGTATATAAAGTACTTAAAGTAGCTAACTGTATATACGGTAGTTAAACTAGCTAACTGTATAAAGTACTTTAACTAGCTAACTGTATATAACGTAGTTCAAACTAGCTAATCACTTTATATATAAAGTTGCTGATAATAGGTGTGTACTTTTACAACTGATACTTGTAGTAGAGTATTTTGACCAGGTGTATTGGTACTGTTACTCCAGTAAAGGATGTGAGTCGCTCAGACCGTCCTGCTGTGTTCAGTCACTCATCAGCTTCTTCTGCTCGACTGAGCCGCTTCACAGGAACAACAGACGTGACTGGAATCAGAAACTGACGCATCCTGTTTCCCACTTGTCCTGCTATTTTTAGAAAGTTAGACATTATTACAAATAACAACCGGCCAACTTATCACTGTCTGACTCGTTCAAAATGAAGGTTATCGTCTTTAGCGTCACATCAAAACTTTGTGGACACATTTGAGTGACTGATCTGTATTTTCTGGTGTTTTCTCGCTTTTCTTCAGTTGTTAAAGTCATTCCTTGTAGCCTGATATAAAGAACAGATAACGTCGATGATTAGTTGTGTTGATTCTGCCCAAAATAAACAGGCTGTTCTCGTTTTCTACGATGATGTGATTGCAGACTATTAGCAGAAGACTTTGTGTGGAGCTGAAAAAGATGCAAAGTCAGACTCAAAGTCTAAAATTATGCCGTGAGTTCACTCCTGCTCGGAAACTCCGTCGTGTCTTGTGGTGTGTGTGGAAATATCCAATTAGCTGAGTGAGTTAATTACACCCCTGAATAAACCATTAACCCCCCCCCCCCACCCCCCCGCGGGACCGGCGCGCTCTGATTGGTCAGTCCCGAGCGGACCTGATAGAAATACCAGCTGTGCGCGGTGTGTCAGGACCAGCAGCGCCGGCAGGAACACTGAGACCCTGAACCAGAACAACCGCCACCCTCGTCACCGTGAGACAACATGCTGCCCGGCTCCTCTCTGCTCCTGCTCCTCCTCCTCAGCTCCGCCGCCTGCTTCGAGCTGCTGCCGGAGGAGGCTGCTCCCCGCCGGGCCAGATTCTCCTCCAACAGCCCGAGTGAGTCACGGTTCTGATTTATTGTTTTGTTTGTGCAGTGAAACTTGTTTCTTGTTGTTTCTTCTTGCGGGTGGTGGAATGTTACAAAGTACATTTACTCAAGTACTGTACTTAAGTACACATTTGAGGTACTTGTACTTTCTTTTCATGCCACTTTGTACTTCTACTCCACTACAGCTTTAGTTACTAGTTACTTTACAAATGAACATTTTGCACACAAGATATCCTGCTGTTACATTAATGATGGGTAATAATAATCTAATGATATAATATATAATAGTAGTCACAGGCGACATTTTACTGCTTTGAGTACTTTTACTTTTAAGTACATTTTCCTGATTACACTTACATACTTTTACTTAAGTAACATTTTCATTTACTTGTATGTGAGTATTTTACAGAGTGGTATAAGTACTTTTACTTCAGTAGAGGATCATGTGAATAATGAATAAAACCACAGTCTTTGAAAGGTTTTTCTGCAGCGTGTGTGGAACATGTACTTCCTCTACAGAGTTTTTGTGTTGATAGTTTGCACTCACAGTTGAAACTATTCCTGGACTCGTGTGCTCACATGTTTGGCCCTGTCGGAGGCAGTACTCACGTGTGTATGTGTCGGTGTGTACTGTGTGCAGCTGATGTGGCCAGATGTTTGAGCGGCGCCGTGGCGGTCGGCTGCGGATTCTTCTCCTGTCTGGAAAACTCGACATGCGACACCGACGGGATGCATGAAATCTGTGAACTCTTCCTCCACACAGCTGCTACCTTCAACACAGAGGTCTGTCTGTCGCTCATCCATCTGTGCCTCTACCTGTCTGCCTGCCTGCCTGCCTGTCTGTCTCACCTGTGCGTGTTCTTCTACAGGGTAAAACTTTTGTCAAGAAAAGTCTGCACTGCATCTCTCAGGGAATCACAGCCAAAGTTTTCCAAACCATCCGCCGCTGCAACATCTTCCAGAGGATGATCGCAGAGGTTTGTGAAGAGAGCGACTCGGACACGAAGACGACAGCGCTCCTCTCTGCTGCTCCGTCTCACAGTTTCTGTCTTTTTAAAGGTACAAGAGGAGTGTTACACCAGCCTCGACATCTGCACGGTGGCTCGAACCAACCCTGATGCCATCGGAGAGGTGGTGCAGGTGCCCACTCACTTCCCCAACAGGTCGGCTCTGATCTCACACCTTCTAACACTATCATGTAGTTGTAAGCGCGTGTGTTTATTAATATATACGTCAACAACTACAACTCCTCCTGTGGACACAACACATAATGACTGATCATCTCAGGTGTAATAATATAAAATATGTTTTCATAGGAGATGTTTTAATTGGTGACAAATATAACACATTAGTCCATTTTATTAAATGTGTTTCCTGTTTTCTCTCATAACGTATGGTCACAGGAAATGCAAGTAGAAAGTCTCGGCCCTGATTGGTTCACACAGCCAACATTTCCTGGGAAACGGGGGAAGTCCACATTTACGAGGGCGTCATGTGACCTGACAGCAGATTAAACACAGAGTGTCTTTGGCACAAAGTTACCTACAGAGTGAACTACTGTAACTAGTTTACTGTGTTGCAGCAACACATTTTCAACGTTTCACCCTATTATGTAATATATTCTGTTGATAATTTCATTTTGAATTAGTCAGCTTGTTACACAATAATAAGACCACGTGACTGCGTGTAACAGCGAAAGTAAACAACTTGTGTTGTGATATCATATTGTTATAATAAAACACAAACCTGACCAGTCACCATGACGATTATAAGAGTAAGATGAGCCGATAAAGATGGTCACAAGCAGCAGATGTCAAACTCCACAACACTTTCCCACTTCCTGTGTAGACAGGAAGTTAAAAGACCAAACAGAGTCGGAGCATTTGTTCAGTTGATAGTCGCATACAGCTACATTATAGTGTGTTTATAAAGCATTAATTAAACGTTTGTTCGCTGCTTATAAATGCTGAACGTGTGGACTAAAGTGTTGCCTGCTCCTTTTGTTCCCGACACTGCTGAAACATCCAGATACTACAGCACTCTGCTGCAGAGCCTGCAGGCCTGCGACGAGCAGACGGTGGCGGCGGTGAGGGCCGGCCTCATGGCCCGGTTAGGCCCCGACATGGAGACCTTCCTCCAGCTCGTCCAGAACAAACCCTGCTCCACCGGCTCCAGCTCCGCCGCTTACAACAACCCCTCCAGCTGGAGAAACATGCCGGTGTTCAACATCCAGCCCGGCTTCAGAGGCCGAGACCCCACCCACCTGTTCGCCAGGAAGAGATCTGTGGACGACATGGAGGGAGGGGTTAATGCTGAGAACTAGACAACACACACGCAAAATATTGTTTCCACATATGCACACTGATACAAACATGCAGCTTTTACATTTTGCAGCCAAGAGCTTATAACAATTACTATTACAAGTTCTTATTAATATTATGAATATTTGGGGGGATTTGCTCAGATGACGACCTGATGTCACCGACAAGCTTCACTGAGCAAACTGCGTTACAGACATTTGAAAAGAGGCCTATTACAGTGATTATGATTGATATTTATTTTCTTAAACAAGTTAATTTATGAGGCGGTTCTATTTAATGTAGTGTGAGAGGAAAAGAGGCTGCGGGGGTCCGAAGACGCGTTCATGCTGGTCGTGGAGCTCTTTGTGACTCCTGTTAGGGGCCGTTCTGCTGGTCTGAGATCACTTTATTAGTTAAAGATGTGTTTAATGGGAGGTTACCGTGGTCGTGTGAGAAATAAATGATGTTATACGATCGATTTTGGCCCGTGTGATTTTCTTGATGATGACTGCGCTGTACTTGATGATTTGTCACTGATCAAAACCTGTAGTTATTATTTATTTTAATATTAATTAATATTTAAGATGATGAAAGAAGACAAAGGGACATTAACAAAAATGAGTCAACAAAACAAATCAATTAATGGGCTTTATTTTGATTTTAAAAGATGATTTAAGAGGTTATTATCTTCAAAATCCTAACTCAAGGTCCATTTACTAGCTTTCTCTGGAGCTTTCAACCTGATTTTATGGTCTTCATCAGCATTTAGAAGTGTACTTAAGTAAAAGCACAGATGTATTATCAGCTAAACGTATGCAAAAGTAAAAGTACTAATTATGCAGAAGAGCCCCTTTCAAGGTTTTATATTAGAATATGATATATTATTAATATTGATGCATTAACATGTAGCAGGTGGAGATCTTTTAAACTGCTTTACATACTTTGGTCTGAAACAATCTCTACTGAACAATAAATGCTACAAGAACGCTGAATGAACTTAAATAAAAATTAAATCTGGTGCACATTACTGATATTGAGTGTATTTTAAGAAGCAATATTCAGTCTGATACCAGCACAGAGACAAGCAAGATGAAACCAAAGCACCAGACTGGGGCCTAAAAACAGCTCAGTAAAAGAATTTACTGCCAAACTCCCTAAAATACCGTCGATATTTATGACAGTAAATCCTGTCAGCTGTGAGGGAGGATTTCTGCTGTGCTGGAATGTAACTAAGTACACTTACTTGTACTTGTACTGAACTTAACTACAATTCAGAGGGAAGTATTGTGCTTTTTACTCCACTATCAGGTCAAGAATGAAGTTTCATGCTCAACTGTATTTGTGTTGTTTGTAGAAGAACCACCAGGTGGCGTGAATGCATCTGAAAATAGCCTCTTTTTTTTCTAGTTTCCCAAAACTGTTGAGCTTCTTAACCTGCAGCACAAATGATAAACAGACCTTCAGCATCACAGCTCCGCTCTAATTTCCTCCCTGTAATAATAGTGGTTATAAAACCCTGTTTGTTGTAGAAGCACAACAGCAGTTTTCCATTTACTGAGTCATGGAAAGTGAAAAACTGGGCTCTCTCGATCCTGACAGGCCACACGATGGCAGTACTCTCGGATTTTATCAAATGTCCCAGACAGAGATCGCAGGAAAAGAAAATATCATTATGTATATATATTATATCATAAACCTAAGCTCTAAGTCACTTGAATGAGAGACAGATTGTTAGAATGATCTCAGGCAGCATGAACAGACATTCAGTGGCCTCCTCTCTGAGAGCTCATCAACTCCTGTGTTTGTCCAGGCTTGTTGGCTCGGTGCTGGAGGTGTTCAGTGACACCACGATGGCTCTCACTCGGCCATCTGTCCGACCTATAATGGCTTCTCGCCTCAGTGTTATGGTCCATTAACTTCCATCAGGCAGGGTGAGAAACAGCAGGCCTCCCCCCCTTCACTCTGGAGGTGTGTTCACCTCCTCAGCAGGGAGCTGTGGGAGCTCGGAGTGTCCGCTGAGGTGTCACCGCTGACAGCAGAGCAGACGGCTGTTAACGGCCCTCATTTCCAGGAATTAGAGCTGTTAAACAGCAGCTCTAAGAAAACACGCAGCTCTGTGTGTTCACTGTGTCGGCTCATCTGAATCTGCAACACAGCAAGGAAGCAAACTTTATTCCTGCAGCACGTTTGGGACAGAAAGTTACAAAGAGCTTCGTAGGAGGAAGAGTGCAACCCACAAAATAAAAGTTAAAGTCATACCTGAGGCTCTGTGAAGCTAAATGCTAACACCAACATGCTAACATGCTGATGTTTGGTAGGTGTTTAGCATGTTCACCATCTTAGCTCAACATGTTAACATGCTAACATTTGCTAAACAGCACTAGCACAGCTGAGGCTGATGGGATTGTCAGTAATTCATATAAAGAAATGAAAGTTGGACAAATTCAAATGTCGACCTGATGGTGGCGCTAGATGAAAAGTCAGAGATCACTAAGTTCATCACAATCACAGGACATCCAGAAGGTGTTGAGATGTTTCAGTCTGGACCGAAGAGGAGGACCGACCAACAGACAGGCCGACAGACAGACTGACGGACGGACAGACAGACTGACCAACAGACAGGCCGACAGACAGACAGACAGACTGACCAACAGACAGACAGACCGACCAACAGACAGGCCGACAGACAGACTGACCAACAGACAGACTGACTGACCAACAGACAGGCCGACAGACAGACTGACAGACAGACAGACTGACCAACAGACAGGCAGGCAGACAGACAGACAGACCAACAGACAGGCCGACAGACCAACAGACAGGCCGACAGACCGACAGACAGACTGACCAACAGATAGGTCGACAGACAGACTGACAGACAGACTGACCAACAGACAGGCAGGCAGACCGACAGGCAGGCAGACCGACAGACAGACTGACCAACAGACAGACAGACTGACAGACAGACTGACAGGCCGACAGACAGACTGACAGACAGATAGACAGACGGACAGACAGACAGATGGACAGACAGGCAGACTGACAGACAGACAGACTGACTGACCGACAGACGGACGGACTGACAGACAGACAGGTAGACGGACTGACAGACAGACATACAGACTGATTGACCAACAGACGGACTGACAGACAGACAGGTAGACGGACTGACAGACAGACATACAGACGGACAGACTGATTGACCAACAGACAGACAGACACTTCCATATTTTGGGAAATACTCTTAAGTGATCCATGTCACCATCATGTGGCCGACCTCGACTGGTCCAGCACATAACCACCTCATAAATCCACATTGTTGTTTTTTTATATTGTTGGTTTTTGTACAGATGAAACAAACGAGATGTAACTTCTTAATCAGTGAGCTTTAAAGGTGCCAGGCTAGCTTTATGCTAAGCTAAGCTGTTACTGGCTGTAGCTTCACGATTGTACATCAGAGTGGTGTCAATCTTCTCAGTGAATGAGTGAATTCCCCAAAGTGTTGATTTTGAGACGTCGTCTTCTCTGGGATTGTGTCTCCGTGTAGCTTCATACAACATTTGTACAAAATCTCTGCAGAAGAGAGACGTTTGTTGAAGACCTGCAGGAGCGTCTTTTCTGAAGACAACGAGAAGCTTTCTCTGGAAATGATTCAGACTTTCAGGGAAGCCAAGAGACGTCTGAGGGGAGAATGGATGGTTTCACTGTGGAGAGCAGGAAGGAGAGGGACGAGGGGGCCAGAGGCTGTTCACACTGATTCAACCCAGCATGAGGCGGTAACAAAAGACACTGCACACCAGTAATGGATTTGTAATGTCAGCCAGGAG
Organism: Enoplosus armatus; assembly: GCF_043641665.1. NCBI lineage: Eukaryota > Metazoa > Chordata > Actinopteri > Centrarchiformes > Enoplosidae > Enoplosus > Enoplosus armatus. The sequence continues at coordinate 1,555,550 of NC_092197.1, forward strand.
CTACAGAGGGAATTAAATGTCACAGACAGAAAGAAGTGCATGATGTATGGAGCCTCCTGTTTTATGTAACTCGACGTTTCCTCTCCGTTTCCTCTCTGTGGGAAGGAAACGCTGCTTCAGGCTCCGCAGAGGAAACCAGACTCCCAGCCAGAGGTGTGTGATGGATGGTGCAGAGGTCCTGAACAAGCCTCTCCTCCCACAATTCATCTCTTTTTGTGCAACATATTCAACAAGTGGCTGCTTCCTGCTGGAGGCACTGGGACCCAAGGGAAGAGGAGCTCGCTTGAATATGATGATAACGGAGCATCATTTACAGACTGTCTCTCCTTCAAGACATCCATAGTGCTCTACTCGCTTGTTCACGGTGCGTTCAAGAGCTTGAGAGAGAAGTGCAGCCCCCCCCAAATCCAACGTAGGAAAGCTATGGGGGGGGGGGGGGCTCCACGCGAGTGTTTCCAGATCTTTGTCAAAACAAGAAAACAGCAAACACCTCTTCTTCTCTGCCATCTTTTCAGTTGACAAACAACAAACCAGGCATCAAATGGTCGAGAATCTGATCATCACGGCCACTTTGCGCAGGGATTGGTCAGCTGTGTGGAGGTGTGAACGTACTCTGGACGTGGACGAACTCTCATAATTACTTTTGTCAAATATCACATTTTGTTTATTTAATCACAACAACATCTTCCCCAGAGTAAAAATTCAAAAGGATTTTAATACTGTTAATCGGTTGTTTCACACATTCAACTAGAAGCATTGCGTGTAAAAAGGCAGGCTGTCATCAGCTGGAGGATAAGTGCAATGTTGAGCTGTAACACTGGCAGACGTCATCATCTTTGGCAACGTGACATTTCTGCGGAGGACCAAACCTGACTGAGAAATACAAACATTTTCGGTGGAAAATAAATTAATGAATTCAAAATGCACAAAGAAAGTTGAGAAGTAAATCTATAAATGAGTAATAAATTATTTCCAGAGGGATTCGGGAGGCTGCTGGTGGAAAAAATTAATATGAAATATATTTTTACACATTTATAGATTTATGTTTACATTTTGTGGTATATTTTATTCATTCAGTTATTTGTTTTAGTATCTCTTTCTCCATTTCTTCTTTCATTTCATATTTCTCTTATATATCCAGTTTGGTCTTCCATATAACACAAACTATTATTTACAATATTCACACTGAGAACATCATTAACATGACTGAAGCACTGATGCGACAGGCAGCACAGGAAGCAAACCCAGCTCTCAGTCTTCCATCAGAGGGGGAACTCAGTCTTTACACCCTTCATGGATGAGGTGGTGTGTGAGCTGCTTCCTGAGGCCTTGCTGGGGAGTCCAGCTCAGTCCAGCTGTTCTTCACATCAGGCTGCCGCTGCCGCTGATAGACGACGGTGAAGCAGCTCGCCTGAGCTCCTCCGTCGGGCCTCTTCTGGGACTGCCGCCGCCCCGCGCAGCAGAGGAAACGGGATGAAGGTGATCCAGGAAGGGAAAAGGTCCCGGGACGCCTATGTGGAGTTACAGGAATGAGCCGAGGCAGAGGAGCCGACCGGAGAATACTGGACCAGAGGAACGGCCAGGTCCAGGTACTCCTGAAGAGACAGAACCAGAGGGTTAGACGTGGAACTGCCACTTCAAGTGTCGGCAGCGGCAGTGGAAATTTAAGATGTACTGTAAGAGATGAAAGCAGCTGAAGTGTCAGTTGATATGTAACGACTGAAAGGGTTCACGTGAAAGCAGTGAAAGAACCCTTTAGGTTGGTTTATGTGCAAGTGAACTCAACTTTCAGTTGAAGAAAATGTAATTTCCCATTGTCCCTGAACGCCTGTTTATTTCTATGGAATGAAATGTTGAAATAAGTCTGAACAGATGATCAGATGAGCCTGGTGCGTCTATGTGAAAACAAAGTTGACGGATAATTAATATATCTGTGTCTATTTTACTGGACGAACGTCTCGACGGACAACACTTTACCTGGTTGGCCATGAAGGAGAGTGTGCGGTCTAAATCTTCGACCAGCTGTTGGAAAGTCGGCCTGCGGGACGGGACGGCGTGCCAGCAGTCTCTCATCATCAGGTACCTGATGGAACAACATCACCACATGTGTTGGTCATGTAAATGTTCTTTATTCCTTGTTCTCTACCTGCATCACTGATGGATTTTATATTCAGCTTATTTTGTGTAATCCATAAAATATTTCAATATATATTTCATGTTCTTTTCGCCTTGAAAACACCTCAGTGGTGGAAGAAGTACTCAGATCCTTTACTTAAGTAAAAGTACCACTGCAACAGTGTAGAAAGTAAAGTAATTTGGAGCCTAAACAGATTTACTCGGACTATCTTTAGAGAGCGTCACTGATGACTGTTATCAATTAAAAGCTGTTTCCATGCTGAGGACGGGGGGTGGGGCGTTATGTCTGGGTGCACTCACAGCTCCTGAGTGCATGCGGAGGGTTTTTCCATGCGATGTCCCTCCTTTAGCAGCTTGAAGAGCTCCTCCACGGGGACTCCGGGGTAAGGAGACCCCCCCAGGGTGAAGATTTCCCACAGCAAGACTCCAAACGACCACCTGCAGCAGCAGCAGCACACAGGAAACATTAGAAAAGGCTTCAGACACAGAACATGTACCTTCCCCCCGTGTGACGACCGTGTTTTAAGCTAAGCTAAGCTAACCGGCTGCTGGCTCAAGCTGCAGATTTAACATCCGGACATGAGAGTCAATCTTCTCATGGAACTCAGCAAGAATGCTAATACAAAGAAGTATTTCCCAAAATGTCAAAGTGTTTTGTCATTTTTCTTTGTACACCAGATGATAATTAAATGATATATTTTTGATTAATCGTTTGAGTCCATTTTCAAACTAAAATGCCAAATATTTGCTTGTTCCAGGATTTGGTGCTTTCCTCTGTTTTATATCACAGTAAACTGAATATCTTTAGGTTTGGGACTGTTGATTTGACATTTTATAGATAAAACAAATCAATTAATTGGGAAAATAATCAGCAGATTAACTGATAATGAATAAAACTGTACTGCTGCTTAATATTCAGACATGAGGCCGTACAGTCCCAACATTTATGTAACGAGGTGCCTGAAATAAAAACAACAGTTCACACAAGATCACATGTAGAGGGACAAAACATCAATCACAAGCGTGTCAAGTTCACTCACACATCACTTTGGTGCGTATAGATGCGGTCAAATAAAGCTTCTGGTGCCATCCACTTCACAGGCAGACGACCCTGCAGGAGCATTACCGTGTCAGTCTCTTAAATCATCCCAACTTTGATATTCAGTCTATTAAAGTCCATCCGACTCACGTTCGTGGTCTTCTTGTAGTAGTCGATGTGGTGGATATCTCGGGCCAGACCGAAGTCAGCGATCTTCATCACGTTATCTTCTGTGACCAGCACGTTCCGGGCCGCCAGGTCTCTGTGAATACACTGCACAGCAGAGAGGAGACACCCCGGGTTCATACCAGAGACCAACCAGCAGAGAAATAAAGGACTACCAAGACCAGTCTTAGAGGAGGAGGCTGCTCTCAGTGTCTGTGGCTGCAGAAACTGACCTTCTTTGAAGCGAGGTATGCCATTCCTCTGGCCACCTGGTAGGCAGCAGACACCAGCTCCCTGATCTCCAAACTGCCCAAAGACGGCTGCCTGGAGCCGCTCCAGTACTCCAACCCGACCGGCCGACGAGCGCGGAGGTACTCCCTCAGGTTCCCCTGTGAGGCGTACTCCACCACCACGTACAGAGGGCCTGATGGAGACGGACGTCTTTAACGTACGAACCAAACACATCGCCACCGAATCATCACACATCGTCCACACACTCACCGTCCTGAGTGCAGGCTCCCAGCAGGTTGATGATGTTCTTGTGTTTGCCAATCATCTTCATCATTTCCATCTCAGAGATCAAGTCGGACAGGTCCTTCTCTGTGGCGTCCGCTGCACGCAACAACAAGAGAAGAGGGAAGAACGTTTTCTCTGGTGAATGTTTTATATGGAACAGAGAAGGTTTAAAAAGTTGAGTAACCTAAAAGGTGGATCAAATCTTCCTGATCTCTTTAATTATTATCACACTAGCAATAATCAATAACCAGTCACAAGAGAAAACAACTTGATGAAGACACTCACAGATTCATAAACTACTGGAAACTCAATAAAAAGAGTACGATCATATCATAGTTTTATAGTATTAAGTTCAGACTGCAGCTCTCACCTTTCAGCATCTTCACAGCCACCTTCGAGAGGCGAGTGGGTTTGTTTTTGTCGATCCCGACAGCCTCGGCCAGAACCACCTGACCGAAACAGCCTTCTCCCAGAGGCTTCCCCAGAGTCAGCCTTGAGGAGAACACACACAGCGGGTCAGTGTGAGCCGGTGAAAGACTTTGCTTCAACTGCATAGTAAAGGTCAGAGTCAGAAAAGAGCGAATAGAAGGAGGCAGGAAACAACGAGAAAGCCGTCACACAGAAGGACGACTGGACTGCAGCTGTAATCCATCACACATGAAGACCCTTTTCCTGTACAAATACGCTGCCCATGTCGACCCCTTTTGGGAGGCAGGAAATGAGATACTTTTGTCCTTGAAACAGAGAAATTACAAAGTGGGCGTCAGACTGACAAGAGGCCTGCGTTAGAGGCTGCGGCGGTGGGGGACTGTTGTCTCAGCTACCGGTGAGACTCAAATATGATCCAGGGGTTCAAATCTACGAGCTGTGATTTGCAACATGAGATCATTTCCTCTTTCTCTATTCGACATGTTTCACTTATCGAAACAGACACCATACGTAGGTGTTAAAGGTGTTAGAAAGTTCTGGGGGTTTCTGACGATGGCAGCGCTTTCAGAGCCACTTGGCAGACCGATATAATTCGTCATGAGGTAACACAAGGTAACAACAGGTCGGGTCACAGTGAGTCAAAAGACTGCAGGAAATGACAAGTGAAATAAACAAGAATCAATTTCCCATCAAGTGTAAAAGAAACGGGACTGCAGATCAGAAAGCTTTATATTTAAATGTTGAACCTGACGGGCAGCGAGTGAAAAGCAGCGAGACAGGTTGTCGTACCTGTCGCGAGACAGCTCCCAGACTGGATCATAGGGAAGTTCGTACTCAGACACTCCGGCCAGGATGGTGGTGGCTGCACTGGAGAGACGAGACTGACGCATCAAACACATCCCTGACTGGAGGGAGGACGAGGACTCGACTGACACCTGCAGAGGGAGGACAGGAGCGGTGACCTTAATCAACAGCAAAGAAGAGCTGTGAATCTGAATGAATGTGAGGCAGAGGGACGCACGCGTTACCTGTCTCCTCAGAGGGATGCTCTTGGCTAATTTCTGGACGGCTAACTGGCTGCTGAAGTCGCTCTTCTTCGGGGCACAGCAGAGTCTGCAGATGACGGCGGTGGCTGTGAGGATGATGATGATGAAAAACCCGAGGCAATAGATGAAGATCTCCAAGTATGTCTGCGAGGGCAGCGGGGAGGGGGGCAGGTCTGGGGGGAGAGAACAAACATCAGCAGCTGCGGACCACTCGTGGCAGGATGAACTGCGGTTTGTGAATATGGTAACGTACCGTCGACTACAGTGAGCCACGCAGAATGATGCGACACTCCGATAGAGTTTCCTGCCAGGCAGGTGTACTCTCCAGCATCATTCAGAGTCACGTTCCGCAGACTCAACACCTCCATTTCTTTATCTGTTGTGTTCAGACCTGCAGTCTGGAACAAAGAGAGACGTGTTCATTTAAAGGATAAGGCTGTAATTGTCAACAAATCCCATGAAAATACAAAAACCAACTATGTGTCCGTCTACTGTCTCACTTCCTGTCTGTGGCTCGCAGCTCGCAGCCCATTGGTTCCTACTGAAGACGTGAATCTTTAAAAACACCTCATAAATATATAGTTTCATGTTTAAAAAGGCTCAGTCATTCCCTCAAACAGCTGCTCGCTGGAGTTTTTAATCAAACTAACAGCGGGAAATAGTGCATTTGTTGGGGACTATTTCCAGCGGCGGATGAATCCAGCAGGACGGTGTATGTGGGACTGAGTCATTCTTCTTCTTGTGATTGGAGGAACAGAATAATACGTGCAGGGCAGCTGGCTGCGTGCCAGACACAACAAACCACTGAGGCTGAGTGTCTTTCATCATGAGTCCACAAAACCTCACAGATGTGGTTTTTCTCTGCTCTGTCAGAGAGATATGAAGCCAGCGTCATGCAATATAAAGGCTGAACCGCCGCTAGTGAAGGTTATAACAAATACAATCACTTTTATGTCAGTGACTCACAGTAGAGCTCTTACACGTCGTCACACAGTTTAAAATACTGTAGCTCGCTGTGCTTCCATTAGTGTCACATTTAAAGAGTATGTTCCCGTCAGTGATGTAAATCTGTAAAACTACTTAGTAAACACTCGTGGTTTATAACGAGGCTACGTTTGAACAGCTGGTGACTTGTGCACACACACCTTGAGAACGAGGACGTACGGGTGTCCGTCTGGTGCCTCTCTGCTGCCGTTGACGGTGATGTGTTTGAGCCACTGGATGTGAGGCTGCGGGTCGCTGAACACTCGACACACAAACTCCACGTCACCACCGACAACTGCAGTTTGGTTGGCCGGCAGGCCCGCCTGCAGGATCGGTCTGTGAGGAGAACGCTCTGGAACAGAGAGTTTAAAAACTATAAGGAGGTGGCCAGCAACGCATTCATTTACCACCAGTAAGATAAAACATATTTTTCTCTCCGTCTGATTCTGAAACCTAGAGATGGATCAAGGCCGATCTGAGCGTATTCTAATAGATCAGTATATAAAGCAGACCAGAATCCGATCATTTCTTTACTGAACTCTGCCGGTGTTGCAGCGCTGCTCTCCTTTACGCGAGTTCAGCCGGTCACTGAACGTCACGTTCAGAGGGTAAGATGACAGACGTCTCCAGCGGTCGAACGTGAACTCTGTTGTCAGTTTGTGTGTCTGTACTCGGCCAAAGATCTCTTGTGAGGGAAGATGCTCCACTCTGTAACACCACTGTACAATCACAGCCACTGTTTCTGTAGTTCCAACAGAGTGAGACGTCTCCTCTCCAGCTGATCGCGTCACCATCAGGACGTGTTGCATTCTCCCACTTTCATACCGTGTCAATGGTTTATAAACATGATAGTTTAGAACCAGGACCAGGTGTTTGGATTAAAAATCAAAGTCGGCAAGCCTCACTTGTTATTTCAATATGCCAGATACAAATATAATCAACGCTGCAAATATGCTGCTATAAAAAATGTAAATGTAATCAAAGGACTCAGATCGGGGCCAAAAAACTTTCCAACGTCGGCTGTGATGAACAGACTTGTTGTTGCAAAATTACAGAGGAAGAAGAGGAGAAGAGGTTTAGCCTTCTTCTTCCTGTTGTTGAGGTGTTTCAGTGTGGACGGAGATCTTTCTGAGAAGGACCTGGAAACAGATAAACAGGTTTTCTTACCAACTACGTCCAGCAGGTAGGTGTGTTTGAGACTCCCGTATTCATTCTCCACCACACAGGTGTAGTTGCCTTTATCAGATGGAACCACTGACTCCATTATTAGAGTCCACATGTGGTCTCTGATCTGAAAGACGGAAGATATAAGTATTAAATAAAACTCATTAAATCAGCTGGTTGAAGCTCTGTCGTCTTCTCGATCTGAAACACACCTTGAACCCTCCGATTCTTTGGTCCTTCCTGAACACTTTCCCGTTCTTGTACCAGCGCAGGGAGGGAACCGGGTTTCCAGTCGCTTGGCATCGAAACTTCACCGTCCTACTGGCAGGAACGGCGTGGAGCTGCTTCTCCATCTTCTCTGGCATCACCCACTGCGGCGCCAGCACTAACGGGGAGACACGACGAGGCAAACGTCACGACCACAATCAATTTAACACAAAAGACAGGAACAGAAAGACAGAACCAAAGTTCGGGCTTACACTGGAGCTTTTCGTTGCTTGTTGACAGTTCGTTGGACAGTTTATTTTCCTCTGAGGATGACTCATCGTCTTCTTCGTCTTCAGAGGATTTCACTGCGTCAGCTACAAAAGAAGTTAGATGTTTAAAAGCTGTTCAGAAAACACAGCTGATTTTAAGGCTTCTTACTGGGAGCCTCAGATGTTCCCTCCAACAGACAATGAAACCAGTTTGTGGATTAACCTCTGACCTGTGACCCCGGATCAGTGACAAGGGTCGCTGTGAAAGAGGCTTTAAGCCGTCCTACTCAACAACCGGGGCAGACAGGAGCCGTCGCCACAGCTCAGCACTTCCGAAACTTCAGAGACCTCCTCCCTGTCGGCCCGGCTATTAACAGCATGCAAACAACACACGCATCCCTGCGGTACCAAAATCTGTGAGGGGAGGGGGGGCTGAACAACACCCTCCCATGTTGACAATATTTCCTTTGAAGTCTCTTTGACTTGTTTCATCATTAATGACTAAAAGCATAAAGAATGTCAGACCAGAACACACATATTTAAGATTACAATAACATGAAACAGAGAAAAGCAGCAAATCCTCACACTCGAAGCTCGAAACAGAGAATCTTTGATCATTTTCTGTCATTCGACCAATCAATTACTCTGTTATTACTATGTTTCATCCCTGTGGCCAATAAATGGTGAATATTCCAGCCAGTCAAATGAAAGCCGCTCTGTGGCTGAACGATAATGTTTTAGGGCCAAATAATAAGAAATCAAGATGAATTACTCCACTTCATAACAAACATATTACAGTAAGCAGATGACATTCCCATCAGCCTCGGCTGTACTTTGCGTTTAGTACTAATTAGCCAATGTTGTCATGCTAACATGCTAAGCTAACATAGTGAACATTATACCTGCTAAACATCAGCATGCTAGCGCGGCTGCAGACTCTTAGTCTTGTTTCTTCTGGTGAAAGTGGAAGTTAGTTGAGATCATCTCGTATCTCCACCAAGGTTCTGACATGTTGCTCCTATTAGTGATCGGCTGAGAACAATAAAGCTCTAATAGAGACAGGACTGTTCTGTTAAGTTTTATTGCCCAACACTAACGGCATAATATGTAACGTGTGTGATTCCTTTTTACAATTAGTCTTATAAAAATACCCCCCCCCCGCTCTCCCAAAAAAAAAAAAAAAAGTCAGAAAACAAATTAAGTCACGGTGAAGGTGAAGAGGAGAAGCTCTCAATACAAAACCACCCCGCTGAGTCACGTGTGAAGCTGGGAATCCCTGTGAAACCTTGTGTTGTGGGGCTGAAAACATAGATTATAGCAAACGTGCAGCTTCTGTTACACACATCAAACAGTTTATAAAAAGACCTGGTTAGACAGGGCCGGGCTTCAGAGATGCTTTTTACAAGAACTGAGCAGAGTTCATGCCACTTACTGGAATATTTTACATTTAACTGGGTTTCTCCTCGGCCTCAGAAAGCACAGAGTGTTAAGGAGGGAAGTGGTTTGATTTCTAAAGACTAAAACCTTCATCTGAGAGAAAACAACAGAGTGAGGTGGGAAATTGAAAGCAGGCTTTGTTTATGAAGGGAGTCTGCAGCAGAGAGGCTAAATTTGATGTGTTCTTGACTGAGAGAAAAACAAGAATTTATGGGCTCAAAAACAACAGTATCACATAGACTCGCACTCAGCTGGAGTCCAGATGGTTGGAACAAAAAAAAAAGACAAACACACACTCTGAAGGTATATACATGCATGTGCACACAAGCACAAAGGCTGGCAGAAAGTGTTTCTGTCTGGGAGGGTCTGAGCGGCCGTAACACACCAGACTGAGTGCATCTGTTACTGCGTCTGGACAGGATATACAGACCATAACCAGCACGGTGAGAGCCAAGCCTCGGTTACACCAGGAAAAATCACTTTAAGCAGTTTCAGATGCCTCCGAGCCAAAAACAGCCAAACCTTGAAAAAGTCACTTTCCTATTAAAGAAATTCGCTCATTGGAAAGTTTTATAGCCTTTTATATAATAGAGAGTCTAAAACCCCGCGACCACAGCTGACCAGTTAGAAAGGCTGAAACACACCAGCAGCACCAGTTAGAGAGTCTAAAACCCCGCGACCACAGCTGACCAGTTAGAAAGGCTGAAACACACCAGCAGCACCAGTTAGAGAGTCTAAAACCCCACGACCACAGCTGACCAGTTAGAAAGGCTGAAACACACCAGCAGCACCAGTTAGAGAGTCTAAAACCCCACGACCACAGCTGGGAGCAGACATGAAAGAGCCCTCAGACAAAAGAGAGGAGGGAAGGCCCCAAACACACTCACACCAGTGAGAGAGGCTGAAACACGCCAGCAGCACCAGTGAGAGAGGCTGAAACACGGCAGCAGCACCAGTGAGAGAGGTTGAAACACACCAGCAGCACCAGTTAGAGAGGTTGAAACACACCAGCAGCACCAGTTAGAGAGTCTAAAACCCCACGACCACAGCTGACCAGTTAGAAAGGCTGAAACACACCAGCAGCACCAGTTAAAAGGCTGAAACACACCAGCAACACCAGTTAGAGAGGCTGAAACACACCAGCAGCACCAGTTAGAGAGGCTGAAACACCATCAGCACCACCAGCAGCACCAGTTAGAGAGGCTGAAACACACCAGCAGCACCAGTTAGAAAGGCTGAAACACCAGCAGCACCAGTTAGAGAGGCTGAAACACACCAGCAGCACCAGTTAGAGAGGTTGAAACACACCAGCAGCACCAGTTAGAGAGGCTGAAACACACCAGCAGCACCAGTTAGAGAGGCTGAAACACCAGCAGCACCAGTTAGAGAGGCTGAAACACCAGCAGCACCACCAGCAGCACCAGTTAGAGGGGCTGAAACACCAGCAGCACCACCAGCAGCACCAGTTAGAGAGGCTGAAACACCAGCAGCACCAGTTAGAGAGGCTGAAACACACCAGCAGCACCAGTTAGAGAGGCTGAAACTAAAGCCAACTAACACTGGACGTTTGAGGCTGATACTGAAATCTATTTTCAAAGTCTGGTAATAATCTATATCAGCCAATAGAAATGTTTTAACCTAAACAGTCTTTATACAGATCACATAGATCTACTTCCTCTGGTTGCAGCCTTCCATCCGTCACTGGTGAATTTATTCACCTGTCGTAAATTAAAGGTGATTCTGTGAGTTTGTCAAACAACTGGAACAATATACATTTATACTCACTCAAAGATGCTTTTGTGTAACTCTGAAGTTTGAACAAATAAAGATCTGGCTGCACTTTGCTGTTCAGTCTTTTTGTACATAAATGATCCAATGAGACGTCTTCAGATGTTTAGTTTCATCTGACAGACGGTCCAAAACCAAAAGGTGTTTATATATTTATGACAGAAGAGACGGACGGACAACCTGAAAACATAACTGTCCACTCGGAGGCATAAAAACTTCATTTAGATTTTGGACAGACGAAAGACTTGCGACATCCTCATCTGTGAAGCATCTTACCTGTGTCTGTGTCCTCTGTGGCCGGTCTGGACTGAGCCTGAGGAAACTGGACCAGCAGAACCAGCAGGACGCAGGGCAGCAGCAGCAGCAGGAAGCAGCGGGGGGAAGACATTGTGTCCTCACGCATCAACTTACTGCGACGTCCAGACTGTGAACACACTGCAGAGACAGCAGAGAGACGATACCATCAGATCCACAAGAAAGACGGGTTCAGGCTATTTACTGCAAACTGTGTTTACTTTACATCACTGACGGCCATTTCCCAAAGTTTACCGTCAGTTCACTGATTGCCAAACGTTTCCATTCATCTCATTCATCTACTGATTAGCTTTATTATCAATTAACATTTATTTTCCTTAGAGTCAACATGTGCAGACCCAAACCAACAATGAATGTTATCTATCTAATACTCACTAGAGCATTAAATGTGGATTATTCCGCCACTGAAAATAGTCCCCAACAATTTCCTCTTCCGATGTCAGAAAATAAAAAGTCTTGTTTTGGTCGACCAAGATGGTGACAGCTATATCCTCAAAACGCTTAGAAGATGTAAAAATTAAAAACTAGAATTTCACTGACTTTGAAGTATTTGAGTGTCCTTGAACGCAGCAGAAGGAGAGTTTTCACATCAGTGTCAAAAGGCAAAAATCTGTTCTCAAACAGCATTTGGGTCTCTGCAACGTCACACTGTAATGGAATGAATGGACACCAATGGCTGCTGGAAAACAGTTCCTACTAAAACCCACAAAAGCACCAGCAGGGTCCTTTCACAACAACATCACACCCCGCTCCTCCACACTGTTTCCTGCCAGGCTGCTGGTGAAGACGTGGTCTCCCCCCGCCCCCCTTCAGCTCACCTGTGACCACTAAATATCTGTCAAGTGTCAAACAAAACAGTGCAGCAGTAAATCACACACACACACACACAGAGACACAGAGACATGCACGTAGCCTAAAACAAACACCAACACCATTTGTTGCATGCGTCACCGTGAAGGTGTGAAACGCTCCTCCTCCTCCTCCTCCTCCTCTGGTGAACAGATTTCTGAGGCTGAGAGTCCAAATGCAATAACAACGTATCAGTAAAGGTGTTTTTATTCCTCAGGCTGCACTTGAAAATCATGAAAGATTTGTCCAAGGTGACGTCTTCAAACGTCTCGTTCGATATTCAGTTTACAACAATAGAAAAACACAGAGGAGCAGCAACAACTCCTCACAACCTGGACGCAGACTTAACATTATCTACATGTCTAACAACATGTGGCGTGTAGTAAAAAACATTTTGATGAGTGCTGCATTCAAATTCACCTCTAAAAAGACATTTTTACTGTTTTCCAGCTAGTTGATAAATAAATAAATATTTGTTCTCCCGACAGAAAATCCACAGACGACCAGTTCAAAATAAGCATTTTAAAGAGCAGTTAATCGCTTCATCAGAAAAATGATCTATACATGAATGAAAAATGAAAATAACCATTAGTTGCAGTCTTTCTTATATATATGAGCTATCGCGACATCGTGGCTTCCTCCGTTGTTTGTAACTGGGAGAATCGTCAACTTTCCAGCAGAAAACAAACGGGCATCAGTCAGTTTATCAGTCTGGCTCGAGAGAGGACGTTAACTCCAGCTGGGAAACAACCTGAACTTTGAAGGAGTGGTAGAGGACAGTAGATGCAGAGGGACGCTCATCATCTAATGAGCCTCATAAACAAGATGAACACTGGTTGGCTGCCATGGCTGAACCCTCAGCTTGAACTCTGCAGCTCTGACAGAGGACGAGTTCTGCCGAGACGTCTCATTACCGAGTCTGTCCTTCAGCCTCCTGCTGCACACAGTGAGCAGAGCGTGTGCATGTGGTGGAGGGCGGCGTCCCTGAGGATGACGAGCCGAGCGTGCCAGCTTTACGAAGACATAATTTATACATATGGAGTAAACACTTAGATGAATTAGACTTTTAGTGAGCATTAGTCAGGCTGCTAAACATGAGAGCGTCAGCAGCTCCTCTGAAGGACTCCCTCCCTCATACAAACACATTCAGCAAACACAGTAGAGACAGTGAAGAGACTCACACAACATCCTGAACCAATATACATAACAGTGTTGTTGTGTATCAAATATTACTACAGAGAAGATACTAACAACAAGCCGTCCATCATTCACTGTAAAATGTCCTGTTCACCACACGTCTCGGTCTGGGCCTGAAACTACGGATTATTTTCATAATCAATTCATCTGCCGATTGGTTTCTTAATTAATCGACTCATTGTTTTGTCTGAACATGTGAGGAAGCTTCAGTGGACGCTGAGGTCACATGAAGAAAAACAGATTTGAGATCAGACAGCTATCCAACCTGCCCGACACATGAAGCGTAAATGGGGTCACCGTCTGCACGGATCTGAACGGTAAAGTAATTCATAGGTTATTATTTCTGTCTTCCTGCACGTCCTTCAATCCTCTCTCACACACTCCATCTATCCCTCAGCCTTTAATAACCAGCGTCTGTCACTTCCCCCCACCCTCTTCGTTAACCTTCCCGTGCTGAAGGCCTCACCTACACACCAGATTCTGCAGCAGGCTGGCAGCTCTGAATACTTGTCATACTAACACACCAACTCCTGCTGCCACACATCCATCTGAGCTGGAAAACAACATGCAGCGAGTGCCAAACAGGAAGAGACGCAGATCTGGACGCAGAAGAAACTGGGCTGGTCTGAGTGCAGCTGAGCATTTCAACAGATAATGCAAATGGCAGAAAGTGATATAAGAATAAAACAGGAGATGTGGAGGATGGATCCCCTGCTGGGAGTGGCAGAAGTGAGTCAGCTTCTTCATGCATCACACATATTTTGATTTAACAGCCTTGCGGAGATCGATTACTATTAAATCACTGTGACCGTGACCACAAAACTCTCATTAACCACGCTGCTGCTGGGAGCCTGAACTACACCATGGAGCTGTTAGGGAAAGGTATTTACAGTGATGGACGAAGTATTCTGATCATTTACTTAAGTAAAAGTAGCAATACTACACTCTACAAATACCCCATCACAAGTAAAAGTCCAACACTCAAAAGTACAGAAGTACTATCAGAAATATATTTAAGTGACATATTACATTATTACTACTGATGCATTAAGCAGCTGGTTAATGTTGTAGTTAGTCTAAGTGCATAATAAACTAATAGTATAATATATAAGAGTAGGTTTAACATGTTCTGCATTATGTACCTTTATTTCTGATACTTTACACACATTTTAATAATAATAATAATAATAACAAGGTATTTCTTCCACCACTGGCAACTAGTTACTTTGGATATTCAGGTTTTCCTTCTAAACATATGATCATCTCATAAATTTTGATGCCTTGTTTCAGATAAATCTGCCAAACTGTACAAACTAGTGGAAGTGAGCTCCACAGGGTCCAACTACAACAATGAAACGGTAAGAATGCACCACAATCTGACAATACAACATACAGCAGCAGGTTTAACACTCACATCTGCCATCGTCCTCCACTGAGACTAAACACAACTGCATTGATTTATTTGTTGTGCAGCAGTTGCAGCACAAAGTAGGTGAGTGCAAATATAAAATACACACAATGCAAGACATTTTCTGCATTGTGTACCTTTAATTTTCACACTTTAAGTACATTTTTCTAATAATACTTTTGTACTTTTACCTAAACTAAGCTTTCAATGCAGGACTTTTACTTGTAACGGAGTATTTCTATAGTGCAGTTTTACTTCAACTCAAATAAATAACGGAAACAGGTTAATCTCTGGACTTTTAACGATACTTGCAATGAAGATGTCTACTTTTCCTTTAGCTCTATGCTAAAGTTACTTTAGCTAGTTTTTCCCTCAGGATCTGAATAGTTGCTGGAAAACTCAGACAACAATCTGAACCGTCTCACACAAACAGCTTCGACGAAGTCTACTCGGGGGGAGAAAAGACCCAGAAAAGTGATGCAGCAAACTTATAACATCCCGCATTTGTATAAAACTTGAATTTATGGGTGAAACGGAGCCGTACCTGTACGAGTTATCCACAGGTCGCTGTCGTATCCGAGAGTTGGCGTAAATCAAACGCTGCTAGCTAACGTTAACGTGAATCTAACAGACCCGGTGAACCAGACTAACCTCTGGACCAGACGCGCCGCCTGGTTGTTAATGTTTCTGAAATGACTCGCTCGCGTTTCTCCTGCCGAAACACATCTCCGCTGGGGGGGGTACACCGTTAAGATGCCGGCGGTGTCGGTGACGTTACTCCGGACAGAAAACGTGGGAAAAGTGCAGCTCATTGGCGGTTTGCTGTGGATATAGTGAGAGAGAAGAAACGCCTCCAGTGGGAGTTTCCTCCTACACACTAGTTAACCCCCCCACTCGATTAATACCTCAGTGCCATCGATTCATTGACTCCATTTTCCGAGTGGCGCAATCCGGCCTCGTACACGGACCTCCTCCCCCCGGAGTCCTGCTCTGGGTGTCCAGCACTCCCCCCTCTTTGTCTCGCAGGAGCAGGAAGGGAAAGGATTTCCTCTCCGTGAGATTCCTGCTGTGCAGGTCCCGCCGCGGTCTGAAGAAGAGCTTAGCTATTGATTGGTTTTCATTTGGTCACCTAGGTTTGGTTAGGGATTAGCCAGCGGCGCAGGAAGTATCCAGATCCTAAACTTAAAGTAAAAGTACAAGTACCACACTGGAAAGTATGTAGGTATAATCAGGAAAATGCACACAAAGGAAAAGTTGCAGTACAACAATGTAAAAATACTCTGTTCCAAGCAAAAGTGATGCGTTGAAAATCTAATTACTGTAAATAATTATTGATGCATTAATGTGTACATCACTAATGTTGCAACTACTACTATACTGCTGAGTATCTTGATTATAATAATGTATCATCATTGATTAGTTGATTTATATTTTGTATTAATAATCTGAATCTACTAGCAACTCAGATAAATGTAGTGGAGTAGAAACTAAAGTAGCAAAAAATGAAAATACTCTGAGTATCTGAGTAACTGTACTTGGTTTCTTTCCACCCCTGTTGTGAAGGAGCACTGAAAAACACAACCCGACGTTATTAACCACTTAATAAATTGTAATATTAAAACTACAGAAATGCATCATGAAGCTCGGTGACCTAAAAAACTTTTATTTTCTGAACGTCTCTGTATCACTTTCCTGTGATGATAATCAGCTGTTTAGACTAGCCCTGGTTACATCACCGCCCAGCACACACACACACACACACACACACACACACACACACACACACTGAATGTCCCACAGATGGACTCCATTGTGAATTCATTGGCAGATTGGCATAATGTGTGTTTGAGAGTGTCAGGCTGTGAACAATGACTCCGAGTGTTTCCCTCTGGGTGTTTGTGAGTGCACAGCAGAGCAGAGGCCTGAGACAGAGGACGCATTGTGAGATCCGTTCCACCAAACAGACACTTCTGCATCGCTGATCTTTCACCAGATCTCTGTCACGTCGTCCTCGGCGTCGTCTATTCACGTCATGTAACTGCACACTAATATTCAAATTCCAGCAGAATGAAAGACACGACATTCGGATGATTCCACCACAGGATCTTTCCCAGCAGCAGAGGAGGAACGCACATAAGTACTTTTTACTAAGTACTGTACTTAGGTACAGATTCAAAGTACTTGCTCCACCATATCTCAGAGGAAATATTTCACTACATTTGTTCATACCCTTCCCGTCCAGTGAAAGCCACGTATCTCCAAATTGAATTGATGGTGATTTAGAATTTGAATGTTTGTGATAAACTGAAGGGTAAAATGTTCCTTTATGAGTTGAGAAAATTCAAAAACACATCGACAACGACAACTTGGAACTTCAGCATCAATCAGAAGATGATCTTTAGCTGTTGTGAAGTTTTCAGTCTCCCTTTGCATCCGTGCATAACATCCACCCAAACATCAGAGTGGCTCCACAGTAAGGGCAACCAGATGTTTTTGCTTAAATCCTCTTAAATCCGTCATCGATCTAATTTGCCTAATCTTCACACACAGGAACTCACAAAAAGGACTTCAGTTAGGCTACTTTACCTCTTGTGGCTCCTCAGGACCTGGAACCATGTCATCCCCGCTCTGTCTCAGCGTGGACATCAGTGGACTGGGAGGCTGCTGAGGTCTTACTGGACTCGTTAACTGGACTTTATAATTACATTGTCTTCTGGCACAGTGCAATACATCTTTTTTTCACTTAACTTATAACTTCATTCATTTCACACACTTGTATGGCCGTGCTTAATAAGGCATACTTGTGTACTTTTATGTTCGTACTTGTGACATTTGTTTTTGAACTATTCTTTGTACAGCGTGGCTTGTTTGGAGACATGTGAATAAATAAAGTTTCTATCTATCTAGATGACAGGTCGGGGGTCACCATATTATCTAAAAGACATCCTCTGAGGACCAGGACAAGCTGTGTGTAACCTGACGTGAGTTTCTGTGACCGTCTCATACACATCTTCTGTATTTGATAGATTTATGAATGAGGTAAGTTTGTCAGTGACTTCTCAGTCTGCTGTAGATTTTGGAACGATGCCACATATGAAAATATTCTTTTGTTAAGTTTTAAAAAGAGAGTTTGGGAACACATGGATTACATTAGTATCAAAGGAAGACGGGGATCCAAAGCAAAGTCAATAGTTTCACTGGACTACATCCAGCTGTTAATGCCTCGGGACTTTATTAAAACATTTTGTGGTGAAACACTGGACGATAAAAATGCGCTGCTGTCCACAGGCCAGAGGATGTGGGTTTGATTCCTGTTGACATGTGTGTTATGAAGTGTTGCTGTGGACGTGAACAGGCTTTACTGTCTGTGTATTTCTGTGGTTGCAGTATTTTGTACAGTACCGTAGTCATTACTCTGCACCTGTTCCAGCAGAAATACAAGTGCAGGACGGGACTTTGTACTGACTAACATGACTGTTTAACTTATTACTGTTAATGAAGAGCTGCTCAACATTTGAAGATGGAGGCAGAATAAAAAGTGCACAAAGATTTAAAATGTGAGTGAGTCACAGGTCGGTTTCTGACTTTAGGTGGATGACAAAACTTTTCCTTTTCACATCGATGGAGCCAAGAGAGAGATGACAGGGAATAAGGGGAGAGAGACGAGGCTAAATGAGGACGTTTCTATAGAAGCTGCCAGTGGCTGAGGAAGTATTCAGATCCTTTACTGTAGTCAAAGTCTTATAGATTCTGTCATTAGAGGATTATTCCTCCTAATTAATGTGAAGCAGGACGTTGCTGTTGGAGTTGAGGTGGAGCTCATTCTGAACTATCAGCTAATGATTATTAGTTCACTGTGGATGAATCAGCTGATTATTTTCTCCATTACTGGATCGATCGTTTGGTCACAATGACCCAGAGTCCAAAGTGACGCCTTCACAAAGCTCCACATTATTAACAAGATGTTACAATTATTAACAGCATTCAGAGGGAAAGCAGCACATCTGCATCTGAGCAGCTGGAACCAGGAAATGGTTTTACATGAAAATGACTTAACGTTATATTCCACCAGCGGTAAAGAAGCATGACATCCTCATTGAGCTCCACACTGTCTGAATTATAGACCTAATATACCCCAAGACAAGAGGAAATAATCCATTCATTGTGAGGTGCAACACAGACTCATGTATCTCATTAATAAAATGTAGTGTGATGGATGGACTGTGAGGGGCGGCCTGTTACTTCCTGTTTTGCTCAATTAGGCTCAAAAAGCATTTCCAGCATCCATTAACCCAACGTGAAGTTATACGTTTATTTATACGGTGCTTCAGGCCTTTTTAACTCCTGGCTGTTTATTTGTCTTTGTCTATATACAGTCGAAACATATATACACTGGACGTTTCTGTACGTATGAGTCAGTGTCGGTGCTAAACTGGGTTTCATTCTAAATAAACAAGACAGAACATTTCATCATGTCGTTCTGTTTGCTGTATGAAATGTACAACATGTTGGGAACCGAGCTTGAAATGGGACCATGGTCCTCCTGGTATGAACACTACTGATGTACATCATAAAAAAAACTATATATTACTTTAATTCAATTTCAACTTCAGAGTGTTTTATTATTATAGTATATTCTATTAGTCAGGTTTTTTATCACAAATGAATTCATGTAAGAGCATTTTAATGTCGTATTTGTCGACGTGGAGGCAGTTTCAGATACTTTATATACTACTGGGTAATATTTATTAATGTTTTTAGTTTTCTCACCTCCGACAGCTCTACAGTGTATATCTGTGATCAGTCCTCCAGTCTTCTCCCAGCAGAGGAGAGTTATATTCAGTCATTATTTTGGACATTCCCTGTAAGAGCATCGAGCAGATGTCTCTGCTAGTTGGTGAGCCAAAGCCACAGCAGCAGCCCCAGCCCCAGCCCAGCGCTAACTACTGACCCTGTTAAACCACACAGCCAGACCAGTCTGGACCCACCCAAACCTGGAGCCAGAGCCAAACCCCAGACTCTGGAGAGGCCGGAGCGGAGCAGAGCAGAGCCAGGACGTGCCAGGCCATGAAAAAGCCCATTCCTAGTCACCAAACCCGGCCTCAAGACTTTTTTCCTTCCTAACTCCTGCAGCGTGGAGCAGCAAACACAGGTGCTCTTCTCATCAGGTCCCCCCAACAAGCAAACATGAGTTTGATTTGTGAAAACAGAAGTTACAAAGTGCTTTACAGGAAGGAGAGAGAAGAGACAGAGGAAACGATATGAAAAACAAGGAGAAATAAGTTCACAACCCACAAAATACAAGTTATAAAATTCATTTTAAAATGCTTTTTAAAGATGTGACTGAAGCTAAATGTCCAATCAGCTCCTACATGTGTTTATTATTATTTTCATTCAGATGATTTGGTCATTTATAAGGATATTTCATAGCTTAACTACTTTATGTACAGTTAGCTAAGATGGTGACCATGGTAAACATTATACCAGTTAAACAACACCATGTTAGCATGCTGACGTCATCGTTTAGCTCAAGGCAGCGTGCCTATACAGCCTGAACCAGAGATTGCACGTGGATCTCAAGATGTAGGCTGGTGAAAGTAAAACCGTGGCTTTAAAGAAGAGAAAGAAAAAGAGTCCCAGCTGCAGAATAGCTCTGTTCAATTCCTGAGCCCGTTTATCTCGCTCTCTTTCAGCCACTCTTGCAAAATCTGTAGTGTGTTGCGGTTTATTCCACTTCAGCTGTGGAAAGCCCAAAAAACCTTTATGCAAATTAGAGCTGCAGTGACCTCAGAGGCCGAGCCACGTGTGAGCAGCTCTGAGTTCAGTCCACGGACACACACCCTCATGTCCTCTCTGCGAGCTGCTGCCAAACAGGAACATCCTGAAGGCTTTCTGAGGTTCAGCGAACGAAAGTTGTCATTAGAGAGCTCCTCTCTAATGACAGAGTCCGGGCTCAGGGCTGGGCGATGTGATAACGCACGATAACGCTGCATGTGTGCGAGTGATAGTGTGTATTTACAGAAGAGCTTTGGTTTTATACCCTGAAGTGTGATAACGCCTTGGGTGGTCTTTTACTGCACATATGCCTGTAATTCAGTAGAGAACGTGTGGATGCATGCACACACGTTTGTGTGTGTGGTTCTTTCTAGGAGTTGGGATGAGCACATCCCCCTTGAGGTCATGGAGGCTGTAGCCACAGGGAGATTGTTGTGGAGCTGGTTGGAGGTTTTGCTGGTGCCTGGGTGTGACAGCGATACAGAGACTCCATCTTAATGTTTCCAACCTGAATGCTTCTGTCACACGCTCATGGCTAGTTTAACTACTTTATACACGGTTAGCTAGTTTAACTACTTTATATACAGTTAGCTAGTTTAACTGCTTTATACACGGTTAGCTAGTTTAACTACTTTATACACGGTTAGCTAGTTTAACTACTTTATATACAGTTAGCTAGTTTAACTACTTTATACATAGCTAGATTAACTACTTTATATACAGTTAGCTAGTTTAACTGCTTTATATACAGTTAGCTAGTTTAAGTTCTTTAAAGACAGTCAGCTAATTTAACTACTTTATATACAGTTAGCTAGTTTAACTGCTTTATATACAGTTAGCTAGTTTGGTTCAGTGGCTCCCAACCTAGGGGTCGTGAGTAGTGGAAAAGGAAATATTCAAGTTTGTACTTAATACTGACACACCTTACATTTTACTTCACACCACTGCCCTGATGCCAACAGTGATGGAGCTAACAAGGAGAAAAGCAGAAATATCAGGATTCATAATTGTTTTTCTGCACAATTTCCATTTATACTGCAATTGTTGTGCATGACAGCCCCAACAACCACTTTAAAAACATTAATATGAAATAATTCAGTTCTCTAACATTTAGTGCCAACAGAGAGACATTTTGCTGCAGTAAGCAGAAAGTGTGTGAAACTCAATGTCAGTCTTCAAAAGTAAAAAAAAAAACCACACACACACTCATGCAGCCTCCTCCCTCCATAAAAGAAAGAGAGGAGAGATTGAGACAGAAACACCGCAAGCTCAGGAATGTGGAGTTTACATGGGCAGCTTTATTTGGCCTGAAGAGAATGTTCCCTCATTGAGTTCAGAAAGCCACATCCACACACACACAAAGAATATAACTGTAAAAACACCCACACACAAAGTAAATGTCCAAAATGAAGTTCCATCTGTTATTAACATTTAATATCTCTCTTCATCATTGGTTGTTCTGAGCAGAGCGCTCTCTGGGAGTCTGCAGGTACGCAGGTCTGTAAGAGGTGGACTTAAAAGCAGGACTCTGAGGCAGGGCAGTTGAAAGCAACCAATTAAGACGTTAAAGGCAGAGTTCAGCGGCAGGTAATCAGTCAGTGAGGGAAAACCAAGCAGACAAGAGGAACTGGGAACAGGCTGTGGTCAAGAACAGGCAGGCAAGAAAGAACGTGGAACGCAGGCTGGACCACTAAGACTGGGATCGATCTGGCAAACGAGTGAGGAAAGAGGGCTGCTATATAAACAGGGGAGCTAATGAGGGAATGGGGAACAGGTGTGCTGGTGAGTGAGGGGCTCAGGTGACTGGGAACAACTTCAGGGCAGCTGGGGAACGGCAGGTATCTGAAATCTGGCAGGAGAGGAAAAACAGGAAAATGTGGAAAAATGACTAAACAGAGGTCGGCGTTGTGACACAGTCCAGCAGCCTCACCAAAGACTTCAGTATCAGCTGCAGAGGAAAGCCACGGACTGACCAGTTATTTATAATGTGCTGTCCAGATATCGGGCAGGCTGAATGGATTTATGATCGTGGACATAGGGCGTTGTCACAACAGATCATTTCAGTGTCAGCTTGTGGTGTGGGAGGTGACATCGTGGCTATCCTGATTAATGCAGGACTGGACAGACCATTAGTTGTACTAGTGGTACTACAGGGGTACACCAGAGATCTAGTGTTGCACTTCCATAAATCTGTGAGACCCACAAGAGAGAGATTTAAAAAAAGAATTAAAGCAGTTCAAGATGTCCTGGCTTTTAGTAGAAGAGTATGAGTCAAGCTCCTAAAACGTTGGTTCCTACATTTCCCATAATGCAACTCGACAGACAACGATAACGTGAAAATACATTAACTGACGGTCAAATATGAGACAGTTTTGTGTCCACACGTTTTGTGCGTTGACATGTTTCACTGCAGTTGGTTGCCCTGGAGAACATGCTGTTATCCTACATACACAAACACTGTATTTATCAGGATCGAGAAATGACACCAGAATCAGAATTAGGTCTCCACATGTCTTCAAAGGTCTGAACAATAAACATTGTAAGTAGAAAATATAAAGAAAGATAAAGCAAGTCTGCTGGTGTTTCCTGATGTTTATGAGCCACGGCAGAAAACTGAATTTACAACCAAAACAAGACACGACGACGCAAACCAACACACTGAGGCAGCCAACTACTCACTCATGCTCATCTTATCTTTTCCAACCTTCCTGTAGCACTGGTAGCCTCCCAGGCAGGTGCGCTTCTTTACTGGGAGATCTTCATCGAATTTGACACCATAGCGCTTGATTTGCTTACTTTTATTTGCTCGTTATATTACAGCTATCCCAAGACTGGATATCCACAGGGGCAATTAAAAGTGATGTCATGATGATGCTACAAAATCGCTTACATTCACAAAAGCCATGAAAAAGGAGTAGCCTGTGGTAAAAGTTACCAAGGTCCAGACCTACAGCAGCACCCTTTCAGTCCAACTATGAACTTTCCTCTAGCGCCACCTTTGTAGATACTGTGTCCGATCATCGAATCGGAGTTCTGCCGTGAAGTTTGCTGAGCACATTCGTGCTCCTGAAGGGATAAACTCTTGTCGTTGTGGTGACCCCATGATGTTTCCTCTCAGTATGTTGTCCGTACCAGCAAACTAGTGGCGTTAGTCTTGTTTCTTTCCCAATAATAACACCAACTGTTCATAATAACAAAACAGACGGTATTAAAGATGCGTATTCTACGCGGCAGACAGATGTTCTTGTTCCAGTGATGTCAGTGGAACAGACGTGACGGTGACTCAGCCATTAATTCGTCTGAGCTCATATCTGAGTGGGCTGCTGTCATTACAACACCAAGACAGACATGTGGAAGGATTTGGTTAGATTTAAACAGCCGACATTACTTTGAATTAGCCTAGCCAGTTTAGCTTATTTTTAGGTCAATTAGAGCGTACAGAGTGGGAGAGATGAAGGAGTAGCACTCACAGTTTGCTTGAATCTTCTGTCACCAGCGCAGGACGGGGACATATTTCCTGTGTAGGACCATAACAGCGTCTTTATATTTAGCTTCATGAAAACAGCCATCAAAATGTTGCTGTCTCAGGAACCTTATTGCTCTCAAGCCCCGACACTCAGATAGTCTGGTACATAACGATGCTGTATGTCCCTGTTCTAAGCTTACATATGGTGTACCACAGGGATCAATACTTGGACCACTTTTGTTCTCTGTGTAGCTTGATCACATCTTCAGAAAATACAACATAACTTATAATTTCTACACAGACGACACACAAATCTATCTTCCTGTAACAGCTTGTTAAAGTAGGGAACACCTTTGTCAGACGTCCATTATTGGATGAGTGAAAACAATCCGACATTCAACAGCAACATCTGTTTACAGGAACAGTGTCCATGTTACTCTATATATTCCATATTTCAATATTCAACGCTGTGAACACAAATGAAATTCCATTCACCTCCACTGTATTGATGAAAGAAAGACAGGACAAACCAACATGAAGATTATTTCCACCAACTTGCACAGATCTTTCAGTCTTTGACAGTCAGGAAGGAGCATAAACCTGACGGCTGAGTAAATCCACCAGACAACACACGTGTGTTCTTGAACCGAAAACAAACATGGACCAGCAGCTTGTTCATATGCAGTGGCATTTGTGCTGAAAAGATCAAAAAGGAGAAAACAAGCTCAGAGTTTGGTGCGATCCTGGATGGAGAGGCGGACTGGAACAGACCAGGTCCACCTTGGTTCCATCATTCGACACACCCGAATCAGATTCATCAGCAGCAGCAGTCCTAATGTAGTGTGTCCCGGCCTTTAGCCAAATGTTTGTTTGCATTTTTGACCCAGGTTGTGTATTTTGCTGGTCTGAAACTTCCTATAGAAAGACCCTCTCTCCCTGCAGTACAAACATCCCTCTGCATACACCACGCCGTCTGAAACCCACCAGTGTTTTTGACCAAACTGTAATAAGCACACTCAGCCCAATAAGGTGTGCAGAGACCAGCCGCTTCTACATAAACACTTCCAGCCCACAGTCATGCATTTTCTTCCTTCTCATGAGCCAAGAACCCAGTCTGACCAAACATGAAGTGAAGCAACGCAGTTGACATCCTCACTGAAACACACCCACCAGTTCCTTTAACACACAGTGAGTACAGCGTGGAGGAGTGTTGTGTTTGGCAGGATGTTTTATACCAGCAAGGCCACAACACAGCTAATATTGGTTAAATCAAAAACCATGATCCAAGCCATAAAATGTAACACAAGTGAACATTTCAGATATACCAGTGCTGATGAGCCTATTTCTAAAGGTGATATTCGTACTTCAAGAATGAAAGGAGATTAAAACAGGGTTTTTTTTAGTAAATATAACGTGAGGGGCTTTTGTCTTGAACCTACTTCTCACTTGATTTATTGCCTCAGTAAACATTTTCCTCATGACTTTATGGTCTCAGTCGCTAGTTTCAAGTCTTCTTCAGTACAGCTTGATGTTCATTTTGTAAATTATGGTCCCGTTTAGAGTCAAATAGACGATAAAGCAGGGTCTGTTTTAGGGTGGGGCTACCTTGTGATTGACAAGTCACTTCCACGGCAAGCTGTCGTAGAGGTTGTCCTAAAAGACACTCTAGGAGTCGGCTGTTCATTTTTTCCGGTAAGAACAAGCTAACTTTGTTAGCAGCTACTTCACACACCGTAGCCAGGAGCCAGGTGCAGTCAGGTTGCAGGTACAGGTAGGCGTCCTCAGGTCCTCAGGTTCTCAGATCCCCAGCTCCACCCTCTCGTCCAAACATGGTCACTTCTGGCTCCAAAAAACAAAGATGGCGACAGACAAAATGCCAAACTCGAGGCTTCAAAACGGTAGTTCACAAACCAATGGGTGACATCACGGTGGCTGCGTCCACTTCTTTTATACAGTCTATGCTTGAACCTGCAATAACTAATTTTTGGCCACTTGGGGGCAGCAGAAACAAGTTGTGGACATAACATTGACATATTATCAGCTGTTAAGTTGATATGTTGAACTTGTTGATCATTCATTTGGATTCGTGTGTGCCTCCACTGCTGCTGAAGCAACTGTTTGCAAACACGATACCATAAAACCTTTTAAAGGTGCTCATATGTCAGCGTTGTGTTTTTTCTGCTGCACCCAAGTGCCCAAAAATCACTCACTGCAACTTTAAGGACCTGAAGTGTTCGTGATGCCATCTAGTTTCAGATGACAAACACTGTGTTGTGTTTAGTGACTGTGGTTTACAGATGTGTATTGAACTATGATTGGACCAGTTGCCCACTGGTGTTGTCTCTAAACCACAAACCACCAATCAAGCCCCTCCATCCACAGCCTCATTTCCCCATGTAAACACACCACCACATTATGCTGTAGTGGTTGGATAAGAGACGGCAGCACCACAGATAAAGCAAAGCAGAGGGAACCGAGGTCCATCATGTTCTTGTCATCATAGAGAGCACCGGTTTACATGTTCCTGTGTTTACACTCAAGCCAGAATGCATGTGTACATAAATAAACCGCAGATGTAAACTGTAACTGCAGCCAAATTACCATCTACAACGGCTGTAAACAAGACAGAAAATAACTGAAGCTGGAGGGTTGGGGTCAGAGCCCGGATCTGGAGGTTTTCCATCAACACCACAGAGCGGAAAAGTGCAGGCACTTAAAGGATATTCTGTATTTTTCTTCTTGTCAACAAATCTCACGTGTTGAGCAAAACCAACAATGGATGTATCCACAAATTGTCGTCCAAAAACTATTAAAAACACATCAGTGAGCCTCACTGTTGTTTCCTTCATCACCATGAACACACACACACACACCGTCCTGCTGCCACACACACTCCACCACATGTGGATTCATCCACCGCCAAAAAAAAATAGTCCCCAACAAATGCTCTATTTCGACCTGTTGGTTTGATAAAAACTACAGCCTTTTACTTGTCGCAGAGTGCTTTTACACTGTGGTATTACTACTTTTAAGTAAAGAATCTAAGTACTTCTGCAATCAAGTGTGGTAAACATGTACGTGTTGGGATGGCAACACTCACTATTAAAATCTACAAGTGAAGCAGACACTGACACTGAGACAGCACTGCCCTCTGCTGGTTCATTGAGGTACAACAAATACAACCGATTAGAAAATGGTGACGTAACACTTTCTACATGATTCCACCTGACCGCGTAGTTTTCATAATGCATCATTAATTGTTGTGGGTTGTGCCAAAGAACGCGAAATTCAGCTGTTGCAGAAGGACAGAAATAAGTACAGATATGTAGGGAAAGTATATAAATACAGTGGGGCAAAAAAGTATTTAGTCAGCCACCAATTGTGCAAGTTCTCCCACTTAAAAGATGAGGTCTCCAATTTTCATCATAGGTATAACTATGAGAGACAAAATGAGAAAAACAAAACCCCAGAAAATCACATTGTCTGATTTTTAAAGAATTTATTTTCAAATTATGGTGGAAAATAAGTATTTGGTCAATAACAAAAGTTCATCTCAATACTTTGTTATATACCCTTTGTTGGCAATGACAGAGGTCAAACGTTTTCTGTAAGTCTTCACAAGGTTTTCACACACTGTTGCTGGTATTTTGGCCCATTCCTCCATGCAGATCCCCTCTAGAGCAGTGATGTTTTGGGGCTGTCGCTGGGCAACACGGACTTTCAACTCCCTCCAAAGATTTTCTATGGGGTTGAGATCTGGAGACTGGCTAGGCCACTCCAGGACCTTGAAATGCTTCTTACGAAGCCACTCCTTCGTTGCCCGGGCGGTGTGTTTGGGATCATTGTCATGCTGAAAGACCCAGCCACGTTTCATCTTCAATGCCCTTGCTGATGGAAGGAGGTTTTCACTCAAAATCTCACGATACATGGCCCCATTCATTCTTTCCTTTACACGGATCAGTCGTCCTGGTCCCTTTGCAGAAAAACAGCCCCAAAGCATGATGTTTCCACCCCCGTGCTTCACAGTAGGTATGGTGTTCTTTGGATGCAACTCAGCATTCTTTCTCCTCCAAACACGACAAGTTGAGTTTTTACCAAAACGTTCTATTTTGGTTTCATCTGACCATATGACATTCTCCCAATCCTCTTCTGGATCATCCAAATGCTCTCTAGCAAACTTGAGACGGGCCTGGACATGTACTGGCTTAAGCAGGGGGACACGTCTGGCACTGCAGGACTTGAGTCCCTGGCGGCGTAGTGTGTTACTGATGGTAGCCTTTGTTACTTTGGTCCCAGCTCTCTGCAGGTCATTCACTAGGTCCCCCCGTGTGGTTCTGGGATTTTTGCTCACCGTTCTCGTGATCATTTTGACCCCACGGGGTGAGATCTTGCGTGGAGCCCCAGATCGAGGGAGATTATCAGTGGTCTTGTATGTCTTCCATTTTCTAATAATTGCTCCCATAGTTGATTTCTTCACACCAAGCTGCTTACCTATTGCAGATTCAGTCTTGCAGATCCAGCCTGGTGCAGGTCTACAATTTTGTTTCTGGTGTCCTTTGACAGCTCTTTGGTCTTGGCCATAGTGGAGTTTGGAGTCTGACTGTTTGAGGTTGTGGACAGGTGTCTTTTATACTGATAAAGAGTTCAAACAGGTGCCATTAATACAGGCAACAAGTGGAGGACAGAGGAGCCTCTTAAAGAAGAAGTTACAGGTCTGTGAGAGCCAGAAATCTTGCTTGTTTGTAGGTGACCAAATACTTATTTTACAGAGGAATTTACCAATTAATTCATTAAAAATCCTACAATGTGATTTCCTGGATTCTTTCCCCCCATTCTGTCTCTCATAGTTGAAGTGTACCTATGATGAAAATTACAGGCCTCTCTCATCTTTTTAAGTGGGAGAACTTGCACAATTGGTGGCTGACTAAATACTTTTTTGCCCCACTGTAAGTATTAAATAAATAATTAGAAGCATATAAAATTAAATGAAAATAAGAATAGAAGTACCCACAACCAGTGTTGTACTTAACCTAATACTGCAGTACTGTCTCAAGTGAAGTGACACCGTAGTTTGATTATTAGCAGCTAAGTCGAAGCAAACAAGGGAGCGTTTGAATAAAAACATTTAAAATAACATCACAGCACAAAAGACGGTTTAGCACCTCGTGGTTTCACACCAGTTTAATGTAACGAGCTTAAAGACAAAACGTACAGAAACGTTCAGCAGGATCTGACATTTACTAAAATATACATCTTTCTGTTAGCAGAAACAGTAATAACTGAACATCAAGTATAAAAACAGCAGTTAGATGAGCAGAACTATCACCATTATACCCAGACACATTTCTAATATACATCTTTTAGTTTTACAGGTTTGTTACATACTGTAGATGTAAATGTGCACGATCTTTTTTTTTTTACATTGGAACTGTTGTACAAGGCATTTTCACTTTTATCACAAAATAAGTAACGACAATGTCTCAGTAAGCACCTGTCAGAGGTAATATGATGGAGGCGGAGCTTGTTCAAAAACACATAATACCACAAAGACTGAGTATATTTTATGGGATGTATTTCTTGGTCTCAAATATTCGAATCATCCTCTGAGAAAATAAAACACCTTTTTCCAAATAATACCTGGTGAAACAAAGCTCCCTCACCAGCAGGTCACTGAGACGATGTGGGGGAGGAAAATTTAAATTTGTCATTCTGTGAAAAACACAACACTTCTTTTTGTAATTTATACGAGCCGTAAAAAATATATATATAATTTAAAAAATTGCAAATAAAAGTCATCATTTCACCACATTTAAGTGTTTGGATCATGTTGTTTTTTCACTGGAGGGGTTTAAATGATGAATATTTCATGCTAAAGCTGAAGACATGGAAACAATAAGACCTCAGCTATGCAATATTTAAAATTTTTCCCACAAGTCAGCGTTGTACTGATTACATTCAGTTAAAAAATGTATTTGAAACAACTTTAAAACGGCTCATAAGAGGTTCGAAGGCTTATGAATATCATAAACTTATGTCTTAAACTCAGATTACTTCTATAAACAAAACTACATTCAAAAGTCCATAGCTGACTTCCTCTGTCACTGTTGTTCAACTGTTCAGAAGACACAGACTGTTAGAAAGCACGCTTCTATCTTTAATGGATGTAACAATAATAATAATAATAATAATGATATGTGTCGACACGTGTTGCTGTTTGGTTCAGAGCAAGTTTGGCATTCACTGGTCGTCATCAGAGGGGGACGTTTACGGAGAGAAAATAGTGTCGATACTGGAGACAAATGTGTGTGACGAGTTGTGAATAAATTATAAAATGCATCTGCTGATCCTCAAACAAAGCCAAGAAAAACAGCAGAAATGAAATAATCATGAAACACACATTCATCACTACCACCGAGACTAATCTCTCTCCCATGGGAGTGTGTGTTGTCCTTTAAAGCACTACGAGGAAGACTGAGGTGTTTTACCGCACACTCTGAGACATGTGCAGAGGAGTCAGCATCTCCTCAAAGATGGCTCCCTTCACGTTGGAGCCTCTCAGGTTCGCCTCCTGAAGGTCACATCCTGATAAGTCGCAGTTCTGGGAAAAACATATAACACCTGAATGTATCACGGATTCAGATTTGTCTCACAGTCGCAGGTTTAGGTGAATCGTGAATGTACAGTGTGTGTGTGTGTGTGTGTGTGTGTGTGTGTGTGTGTGTGTGTGTGTGTGTGTGTGTGTGTGTGTGTGTGTTCTCACCTCCAGATCCGTCCCGGCCAGTGTAGCCCCTCTCAGATTGCAGTTCTTCAGTTTGGCATTTTTCAGTGTGGCGACCCTCAGGTT
The DNA here is from genome assembly GCF_043641665.1 of Enoplosus armatus. Classification (NCBI taxonomy): domain Eukaryota; kingdom Metazoa; phylum Chordata; class Actinopteri; order Centrarchiformes; family Enoplosidae; genus Enoplosus; species Enoplosus armatus. The sequence goes on from NC_092197.1 coordinate 1,586,584, forward strand.
GATCCCCGTCATCTGACTACCCTCCATGTCCACACCCTTCAGGTTGGCTCCTGCGCGCACACACACACACACACACACACACACACACACACACACACACACATCAGTTCAATACAAACCTCACCTGTTGAGGTCTGTGTCTGAAGAACACGTGTGATTGGCTGCTTCACCTTCCAGATTGGCTTTGATTCCAGAAGGATCTTCAAAATTACAGCCTCTCAGTGAAGCTCCTTCAGCGTTGGTACACAGCATCTTCACCCCCTGCAGATTGGTGGCCTGCGACGGACACACACACAGACGTGTTTAGTCTCTGATGTTGAACTGTCCCACATCTGGTATTAAAGATAAGCACAACTCACATCGAGACAGGCCATGGACAGGTCTGCCCTCTCCAGGTTTGCCCCGCTCAGGTTAGCGTGGGTCAGGTTGGCTCCTCTCAGGTTGGCCATCTTAAAGTTGATGTAGCGCAGATCCAGACGAGACAGGTCCGCGCCATTAAAGTTCAGACCCTGACGGACCACAAACATACAAAGTATCTGAGGGACTGAGCAGAGGTTTCCAGGGTTTATAGTGGAGACGCCTAAACTGAAACCAAGAGGGCCTCCACCAACACGAGAAGACACATTTTTAGAAAATAAAATGGACTCATAAAGCTTCAGAGATTCAGCTACATCGATGCAGAACCACAGATCAGACACAAATTCTGTGTGAAATTCAGAAAAACAAAAATGATACAAAACAGAGTTATGCTTGATGGGAAGTGTTTTCAAACTGGATTTTTCAGTTTCGCAGACTTGATGAAGACTAAATGGTTGATTTGGAAAATGTTGGTCTGATTATCTTCCATCTCTGTTAAAGAGCAGCACACAGCTGCTTCTCCATGGACCCCCTCCAGGACTGGCTCCAACACAGTGGATGTGAAACCCTGAAGGTGGTGTGGATGCTGGACGCCACTGTGTGTTTATTTTTGTCTACCTGACACCGGAGCTCTGACTTGGTCGTTGTGGCCAACAGGAATCTGATAAACTCTTTGCGGCTCAGAGGCGAGTGGTCATCGAGGGGCTGAGAGGACTGAACAGGAGACACACATGTGGAGGTCAAACCGCTGGCACTGAAAATACACACATCCTACAGAATCTACAGAATGTGAGCTCTACACACACTCACACACCTTTATGAGGGTCTGCAACTGTTCAGCAAGCTGTTCAATACCAAAGAAGCGAGCCTCTTCCAGCACACCTGCAGGGGAAAGACTGGAGATTAGAAAGCACTGTGATCTTGGACTTGTAGAATACACATTTATAGAGGTGTGTTGTACCCAGAGGGTTGATGCCTTCGTTGATGATGAGCTGCCCATGTCTCAGATAGTTCAGGATGGGTTCAAAGTAGTCTGGACTGCGATCTATCAGGTACGCCCCCTGAGAGTCCTGCTTGTTCCCCCAAACATCTGAATTAAAAACAAGATGAAATAGCAGATATGAAATGACAGCATGAAGTAAAACAGAAATCAATTCGCTTTAAAATAAAAAGTTCTGCGTTTATTGAGTGACGTCACCTTTCTCTCTGAACATGTGGGCGAGCATGCTCTCAGGCTCTTTACTGACCAGCGTGCTCCTGAGGAAACACACACACACACGCATACACACACACACACACACACACACACACACACACACTATTTACAAGAATACCAGACAGTTCCACTACCATGCAGTGGTTTGCAGGTTTTCATTGCACCTTAAAGTTTAGGTGGAACACAAGAGCAAACCTGCAGACTTAAAGGCCTCAATGGCTCAATGCTGCCCATCCATTATGTTATAAACCGGAATGGGACGCATCCACAACAGTCGTATTTACCTCGTGGTGGTGAAGCAGCGTCCACCGACGTTGAGTGTCAGCCAATCAGTGTGAGTCTGATCCTTTTCCAGGCCTCTGAGGTCTTCCAGAGGATCGGACAGAGGTACTGTAGGTAACAATACAATCAAAGAAACAGACGAATAACAAAGAAGATGAACAACGAATGATCGAAAAGTGGCTGATGGTACGACACTCTTCTTTTAGTGTCGTTTCAGAGTTGTCTGTCTGCTGCTCCTGTTTTACTGGCTTATGTCATAAACAGTATGTCACTCATGTTGTACTGGCAGATACCACTTCACACTGATGTTTTAGATTGATTCTTAGTGGTATACAGGGTGACTAGTGGTACGTGTACGTCGCTGCTGTTTAATATGTTGGTCAAACATATTATGCCATCCATATTATGGCATCACATATACTTGCAGGTAGCGGGTGTTTTAACTGTTTGTGGGCAAAAGAGTTAGAAGTTAAAGAACTGTATATAAAGCAGTTAAACTAGCTAACTGTATATAAAGCAGTTAAACAAGCTAACTGTATATAAAGTAGTCAAACTAGCTAACTGTATATAAAGTAGGTAAACTAACTAACTGTATATAAAGCAGTTAAACTAGCTAACTGTATATAAAGTAGTTAAACTAGCTAACTGTATATAAAGTAGTTAAACTAGCTAACAGTATATAAAGCAGTTAAACTAGCTAACTGTATATAAAGCAGGTAAACTAGCTAACTGTATATAAAGTAGGTAAAGTAGCTAACTGTATATAAAGTAGTTAAACTAGCTAACTGTATATAAAGTAGTTAAACTAGCTAACAGTATATAAAGTAGGTAAACTAGCTAACTGTATATAAAGTAGGTAAAGTAGCTAACTGTATATAAAGCAGTTAAACTAACTAACTGTATATAAAGTAGTTAAACTAGCTAACTGTATATAAAGCAGTTAAACTAACTAACTGTATATAAAGTAGTTAAACTAGCTAACAGTATATAAAGCAGTTAAACTAGCTAACTGTATATAAAGTAGTTAAACTAGCTAACTGTATATAAAGTAGTTAAACTAGCTAACAGTATATAAAGCAGTTAAACTAGCTAACTGTATATAAAGCAGGTAAAGTAGCTAACTGTATATAAAGTAGGTAAAGTAGCTAACTGTATATAAAGTAGTTAAACTAGCTAACAGTATATAAAGTAGGTAAACTAGCTAACTGTATATAAAGTAGGTAAAGTAGCTAACTGTATATAAAGTAGGTAAACTAGCTAACTGTATATAAAGTAGGTAAAGTAGCTAACTGTATATAAAGTAGGTAAACTAGCTAACTGTATATAAAGTAGGTAAACTAGCTAACAGTATATAAAGTAGGTAAACTAGCTAACAGTATATAAAGTAGGTAAACTAGCTAACTGTATATAAAGTAGGTAAACTAGCTAACTGTATATAAAGTAGTTAAACTAGCTAACAGTATATAAAGTAGGTAAACTAGCTAACTGTATATAAAGTAGGTAAAGTAGCTAACTGTATATAAAGTAGTTAAACTAGCTAACTGTATATAAAGCAGTTAAACTAGCTAACTGTATATAAAGTAGGTAAACTAGCTCCACCTCGAGCAGCTACAAAGGTAAAATGAGTATTAACAATCTAGATATGGGACTTTTTTAAATGTTTTTATTTTTTTTTATTTCTGGGGGTGTCTTTTTGCAAAAACACTTTTGATACTTGAAGTACATTTTGCTGCTGACGCGTAAAGGAGTAACTGTTTGTTGTATTGATACTTTTACTTGAGTAAAGGCTCTGAATACTTCTTACACCACTGCCTTTCACTTACCTTCAGATGAGTCTCCCTCTGATATGTACAGCACATCATCGTCTCTGCAGGCACAGATACACACAGTCTTTTTACAATCACACGAAAACAACCGGAGTGTTTCACACACGATGCTTCATGTGGTCTCACCTGATTAATGTAATGTCGTCTATGAGGCCGCCGTTCCCGTTATAAACACTAGAGGCTCTTATTCCCAGCTTCGAGCTGGCCACAGACAGTAAATCCTCCAGAGAGCCGTACACGGCCACCACCTGTACGATAACACCGATAACACACGTCAGCTCACGTTACAGAACCGTATATCCAACAAAATGTCTGACATTAGCTTGTAACTAACATGAGGGAAGCTTAACTAGCTGTTTTTGTTTAGCAGTGCATGAATGCTAACCAACACCTATTTCCCGGTTTTATTCCCGGTCCTATTTACCTTTCCATTTGTGGAGGTTCCGTTGACGAACAGTGTGACTCTTCTCATGGCAAAATAACATCAACTAAACTGTCGACTGCTCTGAGTTTTATTCATTAAAATACATTCTTTGGCAACAATCTGTTTCCTTTCTCTTCTCCACTCAAACGCCCAGCGCAGCTGAATCAGCCAATCGGCTATTTACATCAAAACGCAGCAGCCAATCAGTAAACCGAGTGGGCGGGATCGCCACATATCCGCAAACGATCACCAGATAATTCAATATTTTCCTTTTCAGTCACTTCAGTGAAAACCTCCAACGTAAAACGTATTAAAACTAATTAAAGTGATGAACATGTTAATGAATCAATAATATAATATACATTATTCTGAAATGGGTCGTTCAGCAAGAGGACTTGTACTTCTGCTACTTAAAGAATAACTACAGGACTTTAACTTGTAACAGTGTATTTCTACTCTGTGGTATTACTACTTGTACTTACGTGAATACATATACTATATATGTATGTAATAATTATGCAGTTATTGTAAAAAACGCATTGCACTTCGTACCTTAATCTTGGACTAGTCTGTATATATTTTGATTTGGGAAATCAGGTCTTTTTCACTTTGTCTGAACATTATGCTTTTTAGTTTAGGAGTAATAAAAATGACACATTTGTTTTACAAAGAGCTTTATTAAACAAATCATTCACCAAGAAATAAGATAAGAGCTGATTTTAACAAACAGAATGACTCTGAAAGGAAATTTGTGCAATTTAAGTCCCAGAGCATGTTCATTTGGCAAAAGCAGAAGACATAATTATCAAAGAAAACAAAATGTTTTATAAGTAAGTTTCTCAGCCTTTTGATGACCAGGACCTCTGGTTCTGCTTTTAACCCCAACAATCAGAAATTTATTTGACCATGGTAAATGTATTTGCTTTGTTTTCAGGGTCATGAACAGCTACAAATCAATAATAAACCTCAAACTTTTATTTTTGCTGAACATTTTTCAGACAACTCAGCAACTCTGCGTCAGCTGTGCAGCGAGAGGAAGTGCAACAACCTCGACTCACCAGGTTCAATACAACCATGAAATGCTTTGGTCTGAGTCTCATGTTAGTACTGGGAGCTGTGGGAGAACATCACATTCCAGTAGCTGTATCCCTACAGCATCCAGTACTTCGGTCTGCAAGCAACTGGGATTCAGCAGGTCAAAATATTATAAAAAGATATCACATTGCTTACTGTCAGGACGAACAGAAGACCTTGTGAACTGTGTGTGAGCATTAAAAGCTAAGTCAGTTACAACAAATAAGAGGGATCAAAGTTCATGGTACAGCAGGTCAACTGACTGTTTGTGAACAGCAGCCACACCCTTTAATTATCAGGACAACACGCTGCTGACAGTCAGTACATTTACAGCCAGCCAAGTATTCAAATACCTTGAAGTAGGAGTTGGAAGGAAAACAGTCAGGGGGCAATTTTATATCCACTAGCTCAATAAACCTTAAGACCTCAGAACAACTACTGAGGGCGCTGCACACCGGGAGATGTCCATCATGTTACAGTCCAGCACAACTGACTTTGTAAAGCTTGATTTGTTATGAAAAAGTGCTTCAGATAAGGCACATAAAAGGAAGACTTTAATTTACGCTGGGTGAAGGCTCAATAAGTGAGACGGATGTGGAACAACGTACATCAATCGTTCATCTCAGACTCCAGGTTACTCAGAGAAATCAGGTGAATCACAAGATGCATTTACACGCACTGTGGTAACGTGGTAAATCTGAACACATGCAGCGGATCAGTGATCAGATTTCTCTCCTGCCTGCGACCTTATTTTGGAAGAATTACTTATTTTAACCGAGTGAAAATCAGGGTTAGGGGTAGCATTTTGTGTGTGTCGGAGGACAGACTGTGTTGAATGTGTCTGTATTTGTGTGAAGTTCAGCTGTGGAAACCAGAATGCCTTTGAACATGAAGGATGTTTCTCTACATGAAGTGATAATAATGATCTTTCCTTTCATTCAGCTGCTCTGAAGTCTTTGTCCTGCACATGCTTCACGTGTAAAAAGCCTCCAGGAGGAATCTGTAATTCCTCACCCCCAATAATTAAACAAGACAGATAACAGCAGAAGGTTGGCCTTATTAAAAGATAAGGCAACATCAAGCCATCTCTTATAAATATCTTCAAATATCTTTGTCATTGAGACAAGAATTAAAGGCTGGGAGGGACACAAGTGGCCCCCAGTGTCTACTACAGTGTTGGTGGGAAGATGTGTTGTAGACGTGTTGTTTAACGCAGATGTGGAGCCTTCTTAGAATTACAAAGTACAGGGTTGGAAACTGGTAATCCACATGCCCCCTCTCACCCAAACCCACCTCCTCTACATGAGCACTCACCTCAGTCTAAAAGATCAAAGATCTGCATTGTGTTCTTATGGTAAAATATATTATCATCATCATCATCATCTTCTCTCAGGTTTCCTTTTCTGGCCTCTTTCCAAGTTAGTAAAACTATTCATTTCCACTGTCCTCTGTGTCCTCGTCTGCAGCTTCACTCTGTCCGTCTCCGCTTCTCTCTGGGTAGTTGAGGATTTGCCGGTTGGCCTGAATGATGAACTGCTGCTGCTTGAAATACACCTTCATCACTCCCTTGATCAACACGAAGGCGATGCCTCCCTGTGAGGAGAGAGGAGGACAGGATGGAGTCAGCAGCACAACATGTAAAACACCTAAAAACAAGTTGACTACTGATGTGATGATGAAACTGCACATTTCACCATGAAGCCACACTCACCAGTATAGTGCGTTGAAGATTCGAAGGCATCCGTCCAAACAGCAGCCTTCCCACCAGACTGGCGATGGAGGGAAAGATGAGAGCTCCACACAGAGTCCTGGACACAGAGAGGTGATCTCCTGCACCGGGCCCGTCCGCAGGGACACGGGGCAGATAACGGCTGGTACCTGAGGTGAAACACACCTGGTCTGTAAAGTGGCTTCAACCGATCGCTGTTGTAATGTAGTCTGTTAGGCTCCATATGTGATTTCTATTTTCTAACTTTGACTGCGTTCCTCACCAGCACCTGATACACATGATGATGAGCTTTATTATTATCATGTTTAATTCTCTAGTCGTAGATTCAGAACGTAACAAATAAACGGCAAATAGAACAAAACCTTCAATCTTACTGATATAAATCTTCATAAATCCTGCAGAGTGAAATGTTTACAGTCTTACTGACAGTATATCAGAATTTTCTTACAGCACAAATGAATCAGAATGAGCTGATATAGTTTATGTTGTCAAGTCCCTAGTGTGTGTGTGTGTGTGTGTGTGTGTGTGTGTGTGTGTGTGTGTGTGTGTTTACAGTACCTAGTGGGAGCTTCCCTTTGTAGGAGTATCTCTGCCATAGCCTCACTATATAATCCTCCCAGCGGATCATCTTTCCCAGGACCAGCAGTACAGGAATGGTGGGCAGCCCCATCAACAGGAACATGGGGTCGGCTCGCTCCATCACATACAGACCCTTCTTATGTCCCACGACCTGCACATGAACACACAGAGCTGAAGGTCCTACAGACTGTAAAGCTCTCAGGTTTTACATTCTTTCTGTGCAGAATATTGTTAGCTGTTAGGACCTGCATGACGGTCACAGCTCCGTATGTGACAGCTGACCAGTAGACCGTCCCGACCACCACCCCGACAGCAGCAAAGGGACTGACCCGTGACAGAGCTCGGTCTACCTGCTGCAGGAAATACACCAACGGGCCTGAAGGAAGCCGAGAAAACAGACAGACCAACACGTAGAGGAGCAGTCTGGTCATATTCTGTATTTCTATTCATTCATCTATATGTCATGAAAAGACTCAAACCAGCAGTGAATGTATCTACCAACAAATATTGTGCATGTATCACAGCCTCTGTGCCATAATAAACTTTGAAACACACATCAGTGAGCCTCACTGTTCTTTCATCACCATGAACACACACCAATGGGCTGAGAGCTGAGAGCCACAGACAGGAAGTCAGACAGGACTGAGAGACGGACTTACATGTTGTTGGAGTTGGTAGAAGATAAAGAATAATTTGATCACAGACAAAAAACACGTTCCAGGCACCCTTAAGGCGCAGATATAATCCCAAAAGACGCGGATGCAGTTCTATTTATACCACATTGGTCATTGGTGTCTGCTTACACAAACATGTTTACACACAGTCAGCGTGTACGGCCCAAAATCTTTGTCTGCACTTGGAGAGTCTGATACAGTCACACAGACCTGAAACTTTGGTCATAAAACCAATACAGACAACTAAATAAAAGCTCTGCCTAAAGTCCATGTAGTTGTTTTTGTCATCTTCACGAGCACCTGGAGGTTGGAGGACTGACTGAACACTGACTGGCCTTCCTGTTGTAAAGTTGTGAAGCTTCACCTACCCATCTTGGGGAAGTTGATGTGGTACTCAGTGCCACATTGTGGACAGCTGACGGCTCCTCCACTGTTTCCTTTCTGCTTCTCGTCCAGCCAGCGCTGCAGACAGGACTGGTGGATCCATTTAGTGCAGCCTTTACACCTGCAGGGGCTCACCCACTCTGCACTATGGTCATCTCTCTCAGTGGCAAAACACACCCAACAGTGTCTAGACAGCACACACACACACACACACTCTCTGATTACCAAACATGTCATTCGAATTATGAAACAGATACAATATGAGTTTGTTTGTGTTGATTAGAGACAATATTAAGCACCAAAAGCTTCAGAGCAGTGAACCAATCACAGCCACTTCCTTTTCTGTATTTACAGGTATGAGTAAACACACGCTTGCTCTTGTGTGATATGGAGCTGTATTTTTAGACCATTAAAGGGCCAGTTTACCCAAATAATAATATATAAATAAATGAATAATCTCATTTACCCCCTGTGGTATCTTGCCATGCAGATAGTTACTTGTTCTTAAGTGGTGCGTGGGAGTTTTTTTTAAAGATTATTTTTTGGGGCATTCGCCTTTAATGTATAGAGACCGATGGGAGAGACAGGAAAGGGGGGGGGGGTAGAGAAGGGATGACATGCAGCAAAGGGCCCGGGCCGCTGCAGCAAGGAGCCAGCCCCCGAACATGGGGTGCCCCATGTATGACTTATTATAAAGAACATTTTGGTATGAACAAACTTCCTGAATGTTCCCAGACCGGCCGTACGAGTCATGTACAAACAATCTGCTTGACTAAAGAATGATCAATATCATAAAAACATCATGGCAGAAGCCTGACATGACGTTCACTCAGGAGATCTTACTTCTCAGGCTGCTCCTCAGCGAGGGCCATGGTACTGAACGGGCTCAGCTGTCCGAGATGTTATCATGAAGACATTCGCCGGCAGCAAGGACCTGTGAAATGAGCATTTACAGACTGATTGATTCACACAGTCAAACATTGACATACACACACGTAAATACACTTTACAATAGCTCACTTTTGGTGACACAGCGGTGGAATGTAACCAAGAACACTTTTACTATTACCAAGTAGTGTAGTTACACCTGCAATAATTGATAACACTGACATAAAGTTAAGTTGATATTGCAAATTTAGCGCAGGCAGTGAACAACGCGTTTGTGTCCACCTGATGAATGTAAGTTAAATATTCACTGAAAACAGCTGCCTGCTTCTTCTAATGAGACTGAACCAAAACAGAAAAGGTTGTGGGCTGTGAAATCGAAACAATGGACTGAAAGAATATTGATTAGGTCAGGTTTTAAAATGATTATTATGACTTTTCCACTTAAGTCAAAGATCTCAGTCAGTACTTAACAGTTCTACCTTCACCTTGACTTTAACAGTTAAACCCAGAGAAGACAGAAACCACCTTTGGTCATCCTGAAGGAGAGACCAGACGGGTGATACTAATTTTGTCCCCCAACAAATTCCTGCAAGTCCAAATTAGTGTCCAAATGTGACATGTGACAGGGCGCTAACTACAAACTGAAACCAACAGTAAACCGTATTCTTGTGAAGGAAGTTAGTTCCGGTCCCAACTTCAAGAACAATATTAACATCGCCACTCACTTAAAGTCCCTGTCTCTTCATTTCGCTGTGTTTAACTGTCTCACCTGCTTTGACGTCAAAGACGAAACTGTCACGCTAACGCTAACAGGGGATAGCTAACTAGTTAACTTCAGCTAAGGAGGCGTAACTTTTACATTAAGCTAGTAACCGACAGCTAAGCTACGTTAACCAATAGTATGGCTGACCGCGATGCCTGTCAGTTTAGAAAACAACTCTATAATACTAATATAAAAACACAACCTACCTGAAAAACGGGAATATATCTAAATAGAAAGTGTTTTTACTTCGATCCGTACTTCTGTGCTGTGTTTTGCTCATACGGTCATGTTGACTGACAGTTGACTTACTGGGCAGGACAGGACAAGTGCATGCTAGCTAGGCTTTTAGCAGCTTTCTGATTGGTCGGCGGCTGTGACGGAGCGTGCTGCATTCATGACCTGTGGGAAAATACAAACTTAAGTTTGGGCGTGAAAATACCATTCATGTCATTCTTTTGGCGTCAAGCAATCAGTGCTGGAAAGTGACTAAGTGCATTTACTCAAGTACTGTGCTACAATATGTCAGTGTTCAGTATTATGAGGAACTACATTTAAGTACATTTTGTTGCAAATACTTTTGTAGTTTACTGGAGTATATTTTGAAGGCAGGACTCTAACTTGTATTGGAGTAATTTTATAGCTTGCAAACAATAAAGCTGTCCTATTTTGACCCCTGTAATTCATTTTTGTTTGTCATAAGCTTTGTTCTGTCTGCCTTATTTACTATATTAAAATCCATATCCTGTTACAGGCTTTACCCTGCTCTTCATTTGCTCATTATTGTTATTTGGGTAACACTTTCTAATAAGGGGTTACATGGTACAACTAATGGTATTATTGATGGTTGATAAATAATTTACTAATGCTTTATATATGTTAATATGAAATTAATGCATATTTTGGTGGACATATAATGGTTTTCCAGATCGTCTGACCACTGATTTGTAGAACAGGGCTGCAGAACATCTGGACAAAAATTCCTTTATTAACAACTTATTAAAACTTACAACAGCAGACTGACTTTTAACATCCATAACTGCAGACCTGATGGCTTATTAGAAAGTGTGAACCCCATTAGCATTGATTAGTGGACTTCCACTACATTATTTCCAAATAGAAAGGAAAAACATCAGCAAATGGGATTTTTCCTGGCAATCCAAAATGTATTTTTTATTAAAGGCTGACCTCATACCTGATCTCCAAAGCTTTAGAAAATTATTTATAAAGTATTACAACTTATTAACCCTTTATAAAGACTGAGCAACCGTTATTTGCTGCATCTGACCCAATAGATCAGACTAAACCAGTAAAGATTAACTGGGCAGTATTCTCACAAAGAGATGCTGTGGTTTCCACAGGTTTGACAAATATGCTGCTCTTGCTCTTTGACAGCAATGAAACGCATGGATATTGGGTTAAACACTATGATTGGTTATCCCGCCTGTCAGTCAAGGTACTAGTCTTCACGATTGGCTGGTTCTCCTGTCAGTCAACCCGACGCCGCGGTGATGTTATTGTGGTAGGGAGGCGGTCCGACCCTCAGCAGCAGCAGCACAGAGGAGCGGCGGCGTCGAGACGGCAGAGTGCAGAGTGACAGGGCGTTATCTTTTACATGATTAAAACACTAAACCGGGAGGAATACACATACGGATCGATAGAAACATATCTCAAATACCCAGTCCGTCATGGAATCCTATGACATTTTAGCTAACCAGCCTGTTGTGATTGATAATGTAAGTATGATGATGTCATTCATCCACACCCAAACCGAGGCCGCTGTCTGAGAACGTTGGCTAACTGTTAGCTTAGATAACTATTGTGTTATAGCTAACACATATAGGTGGTCGACCTCGGCTACCCTCATTAAATATGCACTAGTTACCATCATTGCTTTACAGTGGTGCACGTTAAACGCTGTTAGCATTGCTCCAGTTGCTAGTATATGTAGCATCCCTTGATTTATCCAGCCACAAGCAAGCGCTAGCTAAACCTGTAACAGTTAGCTAGCTTACAGCACTAACCGGCTAGCTAAGCTTCGGTTTGCCAGATCCTAAATGTTAGCTGTCCGTGGTACTGTAGCTGGATCATTACAGATCTTCGCTGTGTCCGTAATGCTAAATAGCTAGCATAGCGGGCTGAGCTGTCAGCAGGGATGTAGCTAAGAGTCGTCCTGAGCCATTGGATAATTTGAGTCTTAATATGTAGCACAAACAGTAACGTAGTAGCAGTAGCTTTGCTTTGAGCACACGGATGTTAGCTTTGCAGTTAAAAGAATACAAACAGCCCGCCGCTGATGCTACAAAGTGGACGTCTTTGCCTGCCGGTGTTATATCAGATTCTGTCAGCCGAATATGATTATTTCTATATCGCCACTGCATCGTTACAGACTCTATGTTGACAGGTGTGGTGCCCTTCTGTTAATGTGCGGATGATCCTGTAATACTCGGAAATGTGATACAGAATGAGTTAGACATTTTAGAAGCTGTGACAGCAGAAACTGTAGAGCACCAACACCTCAACTGTCAACATTTGGTCAACACATACATCAAACTATCAAAATGTGTGATAAAGTATGTTCAGAACGTTTGCAGAAGCAATATAGCTGAAATTCAGGGACTGAAACATCAATGTTGTGTATAAGTTTGCCCCCCCCCCCTCTCCATGGTTGGGGTCAGGGTAAAGGGAAACAAAATGAATGCAACAGAAACAGGCTTTGGCTCAACACCGCCTGTTTATATCTATATTTATATATTTTGTGTCAGCCTTGCTAGTCATGACAGCACTGGACAAAGTGGCTGTTGAGACAGAAGGGATCTAGGACACAGTGTCTCTACTAGCTGCTGGTGTGTGACTGCTGGTGGCCTCCGGCTGTGTCTTATGACCTCCCTCTCTCTCTCAGACACACACTGCTTAGAGATTAAAGCACCGCACTCTTAGTTCAACCGTAACTCTGTGATGTTGAGCCTAAATGTCGCATTTCTCTGTTTCTTTAGGGTTCGGGGGTTATCAAGGCTGGTTTTGCAGGTGACCAGATCCCCAAATACTGCTTCCCTAACTAGTAAGTGTTCCTTGACCTCTTCCTACAGCACTCCAATAACAAGGGTCCAATAGTTTCCAATATAAAACTAATCTGCTGATATTTAATTGTAATTACTTTGTGTATAAAATGCTTGAAATCAGTCAAAAATACAATTTCCCAGAGCACAAGTTGACACACTCAGATTGTTTACTTGGTTTGACTAACAGTCCAAATCCCAAAGATGTGTCATTTACAATGATGTAAAGCAGAGAAGGGCTGAAAACACTCACAGTGAAGAGGCTGAAATGTTTGGCATTTAAAAGTGACTCAAATGATAAATTGACAATCAAAAAAAGTTTCGGATTGATTTTCTGTCACATGACCCACTGTTTCAGCTCTACTGTGCTGTCAGATATTTGTCTGTCTTACGTTTACTTTTACTGTCTGACTATATTTCTTCGTGTGTGTGTTACAGTGTGGGGCGTCCCAAGCATGTGCGTGTGATGGCAGGAGCTCTGGAGGGAGACCTCTTCATTGGACCCAAGGCAGAGGTAACACACACACACACACACACACACACACACACACACACACACACACACACACTTCCTGTAGATGGAGGCATTTTTAGCCAGCGAACTCCAGAATCACACAGAAAGAATCCTTCCAGGTCTGGCCTGGAGGATGTGTCTCCAGCAGAGTGCACAATGTGTACTTGCATTCAGAAATATAATATCAAACTGATCTGTAAAGCACGGGAGGTTTTGATCTTGGGGCATTACCAGGAAGGTGTGTAACACATTTAAAACTCTTTGGAGCTCGTCCAGTACTCTCTATTGTGTTGTCCTGCATTAGACTGTAAGATGTTCATGGCAAACAATTTCAAGTGTATTGTCATCTGTATGGGAACAAGAGGAATCAATACAATATTAATAATACAATACAAAACTTTCAGTCAGACTTTGTGTTCATGGTAGCGGATTTATGGGGTTGTTTTGTTTTGTCTGAACCAATCAGCAGTGACTGACGTGTCCGTCCCGCCAGTCCACACAGAAGCTGCGTTAGCTAGGAGCTGTTAGCTTAACGTTTGTCATGCAAATCGAAGAAATGTGTCCATTTCGGAGTTGATATTTCAGTATGTGGACTTAATAATAACCTGTACAGATGCATCCATCTCATTTCTGTTGTTATTTTTCATGGATGTAGTTAATGCAGCCCTTTAGCGTTGGGGTTGAGACACAGACTGGGCCTTTGTTTCCTCCTCTCTCCCTCACTGTAGTCTCTCGATTATCTGTGATAAAGAAATAAAATCCCCGAAAATACTTTGAGAATTGAGCAAAACACCAGACAGAGATGTGTGCAGAGACTTAACCCTCGCAAGGCAAAGTGGGCAAGCATCCAAAGCCTCAGGTTGACTGCACGTCAGTTGGACTTGGTAATTTGATTAATTAATGCAAATTTGTTCAGGAATTTGCACCACAAAACTAATGTAGAACAATACCAGTTAAGGTGGGCAGCATTATTAGCTAATTTCCCAGTCTTGTAGAGCTGCTCACACTGTGCATGTTCCTAAATTAAGTTGTGTTATTAATTAAAAAATATTCCAGAATAGGAGTACTGGTTTCATTGGACTTGATGGGAGGGTGTACCTGTAACAGGTGAATCTGGCCCGTCATGATGCTGCCACCAGGCTTCATGCTGGGAATGATGTGTGTCGATTGTGTTGATCACATCAAATCATACAAGCATTCAGTGTGATATCCTAAAAGCTCCATTTTCATCAGATCACAAAACCTTCCACTTTATCTCCCATGAGCCTTCAGGGCAAACACTGGCTGAGATGTCATGTGAGTGTTTTTTCCACTCTGCCATAAAACTGGTGATGCACCTCAGCAACAGCTGCTGTACTTTAGTTTCCTCCAGTTAGTTGTACAAAGAACATTAAGATGGACCAGATTTAGCTACTAGCTCATGTCCATGTGCAGTCTGTATATCAGGCGTACATACAGATTTCATGTGCAGTTTTTGAAGCTTGTGACTGAAACCTCTCAGTCAGAGCATCAAATGCCTTACACACTGTAGAGTGAAGAAATGCAACATGTTTTAGCTTCAGTTGTTGATTTTAGTTGCTGATAATGTTGATCTCCACCCCTCTAACCGCCTCTCTGGTCATCAGGAGCACAGGGGCTTGTTGTCGGTTCGGTATCCGATGGAGCACGGGATAGTGAAGGACTGGAACGACATGGAGAGGATCTGGCAGTACGTTTATTCAAAGGAGCAGCTGCAGACGTTCTCCGAGGAGGTGAGCTCCTCTCTTCCTGCCACGTGATAATCGGGTCACGTGTTTGGAACAGTCAGTAATCCTGTTGTGTTTGGTATCGTTGGTAGCATCCTGTGCTGCTGACTGAAGCTCCCCTCAACCCCAGCAAGAACAGGGAGAAGGCTGCGGAGGTCTTCTTTGAGACCTTCAACGTTCCTGCTCTCTTCATCTCCATGCAGGCTGTCCTCAGCTTGTAAGTACACGTTACTCTGTCTGTGTATGTGCTGGTTTGCTGGAGAAAGACCTGTTTAATGGTTCTGTACTTCAGTATTCACCCAGTATCCACAACTCCTCAGTTATGTCAAGATCTGCAGCTTTTTAGTGGTTTGAGTACAAAAAAACAGTGTTGGCACAGTCACATACTGGAGTGAGGAGGGGGCTACGTGTTGCATACAGCCTGACAGTCACATTTTCCACACTACAAAAACAAACGTATACACATTAAAACAACAGGAACGCCACAGAGACACCAGCTCTGCCGTCACAGAAAGTTTGGTACTAAATCTACATTTTACTGAGAACTGTACCCCAAAAGAAAACCACCCAGTTAGCCAGGTTGGATGAGAAGAACATGAAGCCACGGCACTAAAGCTAGACGATGAATCGTTGCTGGTTTGACACCTTTGTTGTGACGAGCTGACTCGGCGTCTGAAGTTCCAATGGAAGGCATCGCTTCATAAATCCGTCCGGCCGTGTCGTCTGTGCTGGTGCCCGGTGATCCTGTGTCAGTGGAAGTGAACCTGAACATTGTTTCTGACCTTCTGCATCACTGATTGGCCAGTTTAACCTTTATCACAGAAACATCCAGACAGATGATGGTTACAGGGACATGACGAGTGTAAATGGGACGTGACCGGCCTCTGTTCCATGCAGGTACGCCACAGGTCGTACCACTGGTGTTGTGTTGGACTCGGGGGACGGGGTGACCCACGTCGTGCCCATCTACGAGGGCTTCGCCATCCCACACTCCATCATGCGCGTGGACATTGCTGGAAGAGACGTCTCTCGGTACCTCCGTCTGCTGCTGCGCAAGGAAGGCTACAACTTCAACACCTCCGCAGAGTTCGAGGTCGTTCGCACCGTCAAAGAGGTAAGGTGGTCGTTGTGAAGTGGTTTCAGAGGAGATGAACTCATTTACTTTGTCTAATCGCGTGTTTTTGACTTTGCAGAGAGCCTGTTATCTTTCTCTCAACCCGCAAAAGGACGAGACTTTAGAAACAGAGAAGGCTCAGTATGTACTCCCTGATGGAAGCACTTTAAACGTGAGTCCAACAGGAAAGACGTTTGAATATTTCCAAATATTCCTCTGTGGGGAACCCCCCCCCCCCCCCCCCCCCCCCCCCCATCCTGACCACAGACCCTGAAATGTGACCTCCTTTTCAGATTGGTCCGGCCCGGTTCCGCGCTCCAGAGCTGCTGTTCAGACCCGACCTGATAGGAGATGAAAGCTCGGGGATCCACGAGGTCCTGGCTTATGCTATCCAGAAGTCTGACATGGACCTGCGACGCACGCTGTTCTCCACCATAGTGTTGTGTGGGGGCTCCACACTGATCAAAGGTTGGTGTTAAGTGATGAAACTGTGAATGCTTGAGGACAGCAGGGCAGACGGTTCAAACACACTTCATCAGCCTCTCCACATGTGGTCACAGATGTGAGGCGACACACAGATGTCTGTGCAGACCTGGTGGATGTGAGAAGATGACAAAATGTACAAAATCTGTCTGAACCTCATGTACGTGCACGCGGAGAATATAATTTCAGTTTAAGGCCAGAAAGTGCTTGAGCGATCGAGCTGCAGCCTCTCGTCGCTGAACTCACACCACACAAAATATCAGCAGCTCACAGGTTTGAGTTTGAGTCTCTGAAACGTAGCGATCTACTGTTAGCATTATTAGCATTGTAGCTAAGTTGCTGCAGTGTATTCCGTCTCTCACCGATATAAAGGCTCACTTCCTGAATCTCTCTTCTGTCAGGCTTTGGGGAAAGACTACTAACTGAAGTCAAGAAGCTCGCACCCAAAGACGTGAAGATCAAGGTGGGTCCAGGTCATGTTTTTATTGTTCGTGGAGCTGGTCTGTGCTGGTTCTATGTCTGTCACTGAGTAATGGCTGCTGTTCACAGCTGTTTCCATATAAATATACAAATACAGCAACAACAACAACGCAGTTTATTTAACTAATGAAACTGTGATTCATGTAACGAGAGAGGCTACATCTACAAACAACAGCTGCGTCTCAGCTAACTTTAACTTCCTGTCTTAACTACAGTGTGAAAGCTCGTGTCACGTGACCACGTCTAAAGATGACATGTGACAGAAGGCACAGCGCGAGGCTTTAACACTCTGCAGTTATTTCGAATGTGAAACCTGTGCTTTGTATTTCTCTGGTCCAGATTTCTGCTCCCCAGGAGAGGCTCTACTCCACATGGATTGGGTAAGAATCAGTTTTGAGAGTTCAGTCCTGACCTGTGTTTGAGGATCAGTCCTGTGACACTTGATAACATCTGTAATGTGACCGTCCTCTCCCCCCGACAGCGGCTCCATCCTGGCATCACTGGACACCTTTAAGAAGATGTGGGTGTCGAAGCGGGAATATGAAGAAGACAGAGCACGTGCCATCCACAGGAAGACCTTCTAGTTGGGGCGGGCGCCTTGCGGTTGCCCCCAGAACTGCCCTCAAAGCCCCCCCCCCCTCCCTCATACTGTCGGAGAGTGCTGTACTCCTGCACCTGTCATCTCCGGGTACCTCTGCATCATCCTTTATCAGCCCGACCGCTTCTAAACCACTGTCAGCCTCCTGCTTCACCCCCACCCGCAGAAACACACACCTTTATGTGTGTTGGTTTCCATATTTACTTCCTTTTTCATTCGCCTCCTTTTCCCCCCCGTTCCTCCTGCTGTAGGGTGACGGTGAGAGCACCCCCCCCCCCTCCCAAACATCCCAAACATTCACGTTCAGAGGGCCGTCAGGGTATCTGAGAGGATTAGCACTGTGGACTCTTACTACAGGCCATGCTCCACTATAATTTAGTCCACATTGAAGTATTGGTATTGCTCTCTTGCCTACGAAGCCCTGCGAGGTGTAGAATATCATGAAATGTCAATAAACATGAATGTTTTTTTGTTTTTTTTGCTACTGTTGAAATTTCCATTCCAAACCGAAGACTTAGGTTTTTATTTGATGTCCATTTTGTAGACTTTTCTTCTGTTTCTGACTGATTAGCTGGTACAGAACAAAGGTCTGAAGTACTATACAAGTATACAGTGTCAGTGAGCAGGTAAAGATAACCACTGTATTATATATCTGGCCTCAGCTGCACAGTTTCCACCCGGGAGCTTAAAGTTAACGCATTCGTCGTCCGACTGACCTGAAGTCGCCTCTTCTTCTCTTTTCTGTCATTATTACCAATGAAATGTTTCTACATGAACATCACGTGTTTGTGTTGAAGAGGAAAATGTTCAGTGCGGTCATTTAGTCGGCGTTTTGTCTCAGCTGACGGGATTAAAACAAAGTGTAGAAAAATGCCTTGATTTTGTTATTTAAATCATTGGGTTCCACGTTTACAGCGGCCGAGACGCTCACTTGTTCACTTCGATATACGGTGGTCTTCTTGTTATAATTCTGACTGCAGCACGAGCTCTGAAAGTTTCCAAATAAACTCACAGTTTACAGAAATCAAACACGCAACTCTGATTTCATATCGAAGTAAACGCAGGAAGTAGTCCAGTGGAACGACTCGCCTGCAGTAGTAACATGCACAAAGTTAAAGAGATAGTACAAAATGTATCTGTCCATTCTTTTCTCCATTCATTTGTCTATGAAATGACGTCTCAGTCTTTGTTTAATACGACCAGACAAATTGAATTTACTGTCACATGTGATAAAGACAAAGTTTGGACTGAAACAATTGATGCAGGTTCATTTTCTGTCAATCGATTAGTTGATTAATCACTTAATTGCATCAGCTGGAGTCGTTTGCTTTGACTTTCCCAGCGTGTCTGCACACTAAAGCTAGTTTGGTTAGCTGCTTTTCATAGGAAGTTAGCCACAGCTGCTAATGCAGAGTTTGCTGTAACTCACAGACGAGTGTTTGAAATGATTTCTGTAACACTGAAGTATATTTAGAAAGCTTCAGGAGGCTCCTGTTGCCCCCCCCCCCCCCCCCCCCCCCCCCCATATGTTTTTGTTTTTCTGGAGTTTCTTGAAACTACAAGTTCAAAGTTACAATGAATAAGGGGTTTAAATGCTTTTGTTTTAAGTGTAACATTCAGCTGGTATGATAGAAGACAGCAGTCACAGTTTCCCCTCCTGTCTGTTTGAAGCTCTTTACTCAGATGCATGTCAGTTAATCGTGTACAGTTAAAGATCTCCACAATCACAGAGACATGAAGCCGGACTCTGGAGCCTGAGGGGCCACAGAGAAGATAGCATTAGTTTTAATATTAGCCCCCCCCCCCCCTCTATGTACTAGTAGAAGTCTGGGTCTTATGATTTCCCTGCATCTCAGTGGCAGTGAAGGGGTCGTGCCCCCTCCTGTGTCCGCCTTACTCCAGTGCGTCTGCGCCGGAGCGTCCACGTCGTCTGCTTCTGCGTGTTTTTAAAACAAGATTACAAAAAGAACAAAGGTTGTGAAATGTCATCAGCCTTGTGTACAGTGGAGTCAAAAAGCACCACCACAAAAACCACAAGATAACTGACTAAAAATGTACAATACTGTTTATTCAAGTGTTTGCTTTTACTTTTCGTAAATTCAATATAATAAATAAGTTAATGGCTGCTGCTCGGAGGTCTCGTCATTGATCTATCAGCTGCTTGTAGATTTTCAGGACGGTGAGAAACACAAATACAGAATACTTTGGAAAATACTGAAGAAGTATTCAAACCTCTTTGCTTCCACACACTTTATTGAGTTATAAATTCAATTTTTAACTGATTCAATTTCCTTTTTGGCAATTAATTCTACACATTATTAACCCGTAATGACAGAGAGAAATTCTTTTTGCAGATTTATTTGGAAAAAGTCATTTTTCAGTTGACAAAATGTTTTTTCACTCTTCTCAATGGTGCTTTGTTGTGGTGGAGCTGATGATTCAGACACTGATGTGTGTGAGAAGGTTTCAGCTGTACGGATAACTTTCACTCTCAAAAACACCACAGCCAAACAAACAAACAAAAGTAACAACAAAACAGATTATTAAGTGTAGAATTATTTTTCCATTTGATTCATCAAACTTTAATTCACTCTAAATTAAAGTAACTGACATTTGTTTTCTCCAGTTTTATTATTTATCGTATTAAATTTGATCCTTCATAGACAATATTTTTCAACACTTATTCAACAGTATTTCTAACAGCAGCACCCAATGCATGCTGGGAAGTGTGTACTAATGAGGTTTCTGAATAACTTAATTTGATGAGTTAACGATCAACTGGACATTTTGTCAACTGAACTCATGATTATAAATTCTGAAAGTGATAAACAGTTTGAACTTGAAACTGACATTTAATTATTAATAAAAGTGTATTTACTATAACTGATTATGAGACATTATAGTGTGTAAAATCTGTACACAACAATACTGCAAAACTAAAACCATAATAAATATAAAGGATTCAGCTCTGTTGTCCAGGTGATGGTTTGTGTTCAGGAAGTAGTCACATCCAGCTGTGCACATGACAGTCCTGCAGTATGCTTGTTCTCCAGCAGATGTCAGTCTAACAGCAGTCCTTGAATCCACATTGTTTGGTCATTTTGGGGGACGGAGCTTGAGCTTCTGTTTGACTGTTGATGGTCAAAAAGAACTCAATCAGTCTCACTTCTCTTTAGTTGAATATAAATGTTCACATACCTCCGTCACAGTCTCCGTCGTGAAGAGGGACCTTCTGATCTTAGAGGGCCGGAGAGACTGAACCTCCTCAGAGTGTGAAGGTCAACAAAACAAGGTGTTTCTATTATTTTGTCCACCCCATTTTTTCACTTCATTGTCCCTGTTTGCTTGTAAACATGCGTACATGTAGGAAACATGTACCAGAGAAAATCTGTTGTGTTTCTCGGTTATTTATTTATGTCTGTGTGGTTTTGCGGTTCACCATCATAGATTCGGGCGCCACGTTCACAGACTTTTACAACTTCGTTGTGTCCTCTGAGCTTAATTTGACACCATACATGAATGGTAGTTCAGATCTGAGGGACGTGAGACGCCATGAGACCATAAATGACTGAACAAAAATACAGAATAAGCGGATCTTCCTCATGTGAGCTCCTAACTGCCTTTTTTGTTTGACACTCTGCAGAACTAATCCAGGATCAGTTTGACAGTAAGAACTCCATTAATCCTCTGAGCCTGTGATTTCTACATCTCCATGTCATGCAGAGCCGCAATGAACTCCGTGTTCCCTACCTCTGTGAGTGATACTATACGTACTGTATACTGTGTACTGTTTTTTCTCGGACTGTACGCCGTATAGGACGTAGGTTGGAGCCGCTGCTGCAGGGAAAGTTATTATCACAGACGCTGAGATCCTGTCCCCCATTCAGAAGGATTCTGTATATTTATATCTGTAATACTGTCTTGGATGGATGTGTTGGTGTGTACTTTGGAGAGAATGGTGGATTCCAACTCTATGAATTTCTTAAACTGTTTATGACTCCTGGCTCAGACTGTGGAAGGTGTGACAGACATGCTGCAGGTGCGTGAAACCTTTTTATTTCCACATTGCAGCGAAACAGGAAACTTGGATTTGTCCGTTCAGCAGAAGTGAACCGGAAACAGAACGAATATTCGGAGGATGGAAACGATGGGACCGGTCCTTCATCGACGGAGCTTGTCTCCTGGTGTGTCGCCGCCTCGTGTCCAGAGGTTGTAACTTGTAGAAAGCGACGCAGGGAGACACTTTGGATCCAGTATTTCTGCTTTAAGATAGAATGTGTTGTCAGAGTTTTGACACTGCAGTTTGTTTGCTGTTCCTTTCCTGATAAAATATTAAGTTGGCACATTTTCCCCCAGTTATTTTATGGAAAACAGCCCCATGAATTATGCATCAGGTATCAGATAAATATCAGCATCCCTGAGAGACGGCTGGGGGCAGCAGGGGAGGACGGCTGAGGTGAAGATCAGAGCAGGAAGTCAGCAGGTGGGAGAGACGACGCCGAGGAAGTCGTTTATTTAATCAGTCTTCTCTGTCATTATTTAGCAGTCTGCTGAACTGATCCTGGAGATGTGGTTTGGCACAATGACACACATCAACTATGCTCTCTTATTTTTACCTTTGAGATCCAGCAGCAGCTCTGTGGGAACCCTGTCCTCCTGACACGTAAAGGTTGTCTTTAGCTGAGCCAAGAGTCTCTTTGAGACTTTTAGTCTCCAGTAAGAGAGGATGAGGAAGCTGAAGACGAGTGTTCTGGGAGTAAATCAACACAGAACATCAGCGTCAATAAGTTCATTTGATGCACAAACTGGCTCCGTCAGTCTGGAGGAGTTCAGGCTTCATTATAGAACATGAAAACAAAGCTTAAAGGATCATTCTGCTTTATTACGTGTAAATACATAACTCATAGAAAAGCTGCTAATCGGCTCGAGTGACCAACGACTCTCACATAGTAAATTCAGCATAATGTACATTTCCACGGCACTGACAGCTAATTGTTCTTTCCTCCATCAGTACAACAAGAAAACATGTTGTTATGTTCTGTTTCAGATTGTCTGCATGTAAAATCACTGACGGTCCTTTAACGTTCAATGACTCTGATGGCTGAGACTCACATTTACAGTTCAGAGACTTTTAAACAGGCTCAGTGGCTGCAGTTAAGTGGTTCATTAGTTCAGTTGCAGTGCCTTTGTATTTATATCCTGGTGTGTGTGTGTGTGTGTGTTTGCGTTGGAGTGTATACAGCATGATTACTCATTATCACAGGAGCATAATGGAGTCTGTCTGTAACACACTCGGTGTTAATGGAAGCCTAATGTAACTGCAAATACTGTAAAGTTCACACTGTTGTTTTGTCTTATCGGTGCTCGTGTGATATTCTTGATTCCAGATCAGGAAGAACGCGAGCAGCCTGCTTCTTTGTTCCTGTCTTTGTGTATGTATATCATGGATGCGGGGGACACACGGAGGGGGACACACGGAGGGGGACACACGGGGGGGACACACGGGGGGGGACACACGGGGGGGGACACACGGCAGGTTTGAACCCAGAAGCTCGACACAAAGGCTGGTGTGTAGATATATATATATAGTGTCGGGCTGATTAGGGAAATGGGAAGCAGGTGAGTAGGTGGGCGGGACGGTCAGGTGAGGGGAACGACGGGAAAGAGGTCACTGCAGGTCGGGAGGGGGCAGCTGGATCTATAATGACAGAGCAGATCTGGATGAAGTTGTGAAAACAAAGATGTCATCTGACGACGGTTTGAATGCAGATAAATAAAAATAAAAAGCTCATAAAAAGCTCATCTCTAGAGTTCTGAGACGGATGATGGCCGATTTGAGAGATTCAGCAATGTGTTCCGCCTCTTTTGCTCTCAGCCCGCTCAAACGTGATTGGTCAATACTCCCCGGACTACAAATGGACGGCAAACAGAAACCAGAACTCTTCTGATACCAAAGTCCCCCGTCTGCAGATTCTGCCTTCAGATGCCGATATCTGTTTATTTACCTGGACAGGAAACAGAGTCCCAACCTGAGAAATGGGTTCAAAGTCTTTGTTTTCGTGCAGCCGGCTGAACATCTTTTCATCCAGATGGTTTGAAGAGTCTTTGGAGATTCTGAAAATACTGACAGAACAGCAGGAGTGTTCTTAAAAAACCCTCTGGGTTTTCAAACATCGTCGGTTAATTATCTTTTAGAGAAGCCGATGGTTCCCTCAGCTCACTGAAGCAGATATACAGTATGGTGTGTGTGTGTGTGTGTGTGTGTGTGTGTGTGTGTGTGTGTGTCAGGTATTCATAGCTGCTCTCACAAAAATGGTGCACCACATTTCATGCCACTTCATGTGTGTGTGAGTTTCACAAATAGCAACTCTGTGTGTGTGTGTGTGTGTGTGTGTGTGTGTGTGTGTGTGTGTGTGTGTGTGTGAGTGTGCCATCACAGGTAACCAAGGAAACGGGGGACAGGGGGAGACAGCGATGCTTCCCGTTGTACCGTTCGGCCTCTCTGCTGCGCCTCCTCTGAACTGCGTCTCCTGGTTAAATGTCGTCTGATCGTCTGTTTATTCTTTTTATAAATCAAACTCATGCTGATGAATGCAAAGTGAGCCAAAGCCCAGAGATCCCTCTGCAGGTCTGAGCTGCTGTGTTTTCCAGGGGAGCTGATGTACAGTGTCGAATTATCTGCTGCATTGTGCCAGCTGCTCTAACCCCCCCCCCCCCCCTCCGCCCCCCCAGGGAACAGCTGATGGTAAAAACCTTATCTCCGTGTACTTGTCATGTTAAATTACAGGGCTTCTGCGTTCCTCATCTTCAACACACAAACTGAAGCTTGAAATAAAACACCTCGTCTCTCTGAGTGCCCCTCCTCATCAGAGTCCTGGTTCTCATCAGAGTCCTGGTTCTCATCAGAGTCCTGGTTCTCTGGGAGGCCCGTCGGCCTCAGTCTGCTGCAGGACGTCCTCACAAGAGAACCTGCCGCCACAGTAAGCTTCTCTAATTGAGGTTTAGAGGGATAAGAGCAGCGGAGATGAACGGGGGGGTCACTGCGGGTCAGGACCCCCGTGCATCCGTCCCCCCTCGTGGGAAATCAGCCTGAGGCCTTGATCCGAATGTATTTCGTCTTTCCTAATATTTACGAGCGTGTCGTGGTGAATGTGTACACGTGCATCAGGAAACTATCTACGCTCGCAGTGATGCCGTCGAAGCCAGAACGAACAGGAGGACTGAGGACTCTTTCAGTACGGAGCGATCCTTTAACGCCATCAGACGACTGCTCCACCGGCTCCTGTAAGGCTCTCTGTCGTTGCCACTGGGCTAACTCAGCCACTGTGGCCAAACATCTGTCCTGATCCAGCTGTGACGTCTCTCTCCTCCTCTCTGACTCTTCTGTCTGAGCAGAGAGAAGTTTTCTCTCCAGCCTTCCTCCTCCGTCGACATCACGTCTCCGCAGCGAGCCGGGGCCAGTTTGTCGCCTGCAAATTTCAAATCTGGCCCCACGTCGGCCCTCGCTGGGCTGCTCAGCAGACTGATTTCTATCCTCAGCTCCACAGCTGCTGACTAAACAGTTTGACAGAGCTGAGAAACACCTCTGCTGAATGGAGCGAGAGATAGAAATTATAGATTCACATCCTGGATCCGCAGTCTGTGGAAGCCCATTTCATTTTTCATTGTGAGATTTTTAATCTCACAATTTTCAGTTAGTAACTTTTGACTTGGATATATGAGACAGGTGAAGGAGAAGTTACCTGAATGTAACTCCAGTTCTATAAGTACAGTGCAGCCCACGTCACATGCAATACATTTAGTGTTGCAGGGGTGAAATCCAACGCTGAACTCAACGCTGAAGTAAAGATCGATACTTAAATCCGGCTCCAGTCCCTCGCTGTCACCTGAGCTTTAATAATAAACAATCACCTGAAGCGTATCTGACAATCTATCAACACATCTGGAGCTCCAAGAGTTTCAGCAACAACATATAACACAAAGATCAACAGGCCTTCAGGCTGCAGATCAGCGTTTCAGGCACCAAAGACACTAAATGAATAAAAGTTTTTGCATCATCTTGAAGCTGTAATACAGTTCAGCTGAACCATATCCACGCATGGAAGCTGTCAGATGCCATTTAAAACTCCAGGTAAAGTGGACCTTGTGTTCAGGGTTATTTAGATACAGAGTCTGTGATAATACTTGTCTTTGAGAATGGTTCATTTATAAATCTGTTACCTGGAACGGAGCTCTTTCATCCCATCATCACCCTGTAAAGCCCAGACAGCCTTATGTCAAGCCGGGCGTCCATCTGCTGTGGTTGCCCTCGGGAGACCTCCGTCATTGTCTCACACAGCTGGAGAAGTCACTTCGCCCGTATGTTGCAGGCAGTCAGCTGTGGTGGAGGGGGGCACCGGAGGTCCTGGCTGATGGGGGAGTCTTTGATGTCCATTAAAGGCAGCCATGACTCCGAGGACACACACTGTCCTAAAGTAAAACCACTCACCGCAGCTCACATATATATTTATACTGCTGGCTTTTAAAATCTGACACCGTGGGCCCCCGAAAGACAAAATTGAGTCAGCTACACCCCCAGGTTTTCAATGCAGCACAAATATCTGTATATGAATGGATAGAGACACTCTGAGACTTAAAAATATTGATAGCAGAACATCGATAGTCAATAGTAATGGAACTCCTATTATGATTTAATAATAATCTTTATCTTACTCAGGTTTGGGGGATAATCAGGCTCTAAATTTTGGAACTACAGCTCGCATAATTTGGGGGCTTTGTGGGAATGTAAACAAGAAGTATGTCGCTGTGGGCTACAGCTGAAGCCTATATTTGTTTAGATTTTGGCAAAGTGACACCATCAAAAGTATGCTGAATCAGCTGTCAGCAGTTCCTGTTTGCAGTGCACACGTGAACACACAGACAGCTGTCACTGGATCACTTTGATGGTGAAGAAAACTTAAAAACATGATGATTCTCAGGCAAGTTCTGCAGTTAGAAGTGAGCACATTTTTTTCTATGATTTCTAAGCAGATTCATGGACGTTTATTCGCAGATATCAGAGACAATGATTTCCTCGGGAAGTGTAAGTCACACCGAATCTAAAAATATGTGTTTCGTGTCTTTGTGGAGTTTCGACTCCCCCATATTATTAAACGGAGCCTCACTACATTTTTCACACTTGTTTTAATGGCATGAACTCACCACAATGAACTGACAACGTTGACAGAGAATTCAGCAAAGAAGAAAACGCTCAAAACTCATTGACTGTTACATTAGTTAAAGATACACTCCCTGATAGTGTCCCACATTATGGAAGACAATTTTAACCAAAAATAAAATTAAACGTGATTAAACTCCACTACTAAGAAAGATATTAAGAGGAAACTGAAAATGGAAACTGGTCGTTGGAAGGACATTTTGAATATTACATGTCAATTAGAAAATGTCAAGTAAAAAAAACTCTAAACTTCTGAAATGGAAGATAAAAAAGCTCAAATATGCTAAAAAAAAAAGATTTTTTTACAGAAGAAATCTGAAAAAGGGAACGTGAACTTTGAAACGTGACGTCTTTTTGTTGTTTTGCTCATCAAGAATGAGCTGGGAGGAGATTTTGGGGACACCACTGGACACTT
Organism: Enoplosus armatus; assembly: GCF_043641665.1. Taxonomy (NCBI): domain Eukaryota; kingdom Metazoa; phylum Chordata; class Actinopteri; order Centrarchiformes; family Enoplosidae; genus Enoplosus; species Enoplosus armatus. The sequence goes on from NC_092197.1 coordinate 1,614,402, forward strand.
TAATGTCTTGGTAACTCCTGTCCCTTTTGAATTCATAGCGCGGTGTTGCGGCTGATAACTGCTACAAAACATGCCGAGTCCTCAGTGTTGTGCTAAATTCCTACCAAGTTTCATCTCATTCAGAAGAAAGTAAGGCTGAGTGGCGTCAATAATAACTTCATCTCTCAAAGACTTTATTGTATTTAGAACTCAGCCACTGAGAATCCATTCAAGCCTCTAAATGCTGATTATAGCATCTCCATGACTTGTTCCGTGGTTTGTAATGAAAACGTCACCAGTTATATAACACACTAATGTTAAGCAGCCTCATTTTCCTCCATTGTATTGAGTCAAGCACCAGTCAGTCTCTTATCAACAGTGTTCACTATCATAATGATATAATTTACACTTTGCAAAGTCACATATAAAACTGTTCAGAACATTCTTTCAGGTTCGTGAGTTCTTTGTTTGATTCTGTTAAAGAGTTCTCTTCTTCATCTTCGTCTCACTGCTCCCACGTCTTCCACATCCACTTATCAGTCAGAGCTCACAATTAACCTCTCGCTAAACCCCCCCCCCCCCCCCCCCCCCCCCGAACAGCAACCGTCCGAAAGCAGCGCAGCAACTGGTCCGTAAGGGGACACAGCTCTACAGAGAGTGTGTTCATCTGCTTCAAGGTAAACCTCGAATGTTAGCATGCCTGGCTAACTAGCTTACTGTCCACCGTAGTAACACCTTCCATAAACGTTACAGACAGAAACACATTTTTATTGTCAGGCATGTTTGTAAATGTGGAACGACTTCCGTATAATCGGGTGAAAATAACACACAGGAGGGTCAAAAGTGTCACAATGGTATAAACGTGAATAGTTCATATTATTCTCATTTATTCCTCATCCTAAACGTCTTTCCTCTTGTGAAAGTGATTTCAAAGTGTGAACAATAAAAAGAAAACGACCTCTGTGTTGTTCGTCCTTCTATATTCGTTCTCTAGTAAGCATCTAAACAGGATTATATTCGAATAAAATAACATTATCCTTTTCTGTATCATACTTTATATACAGTATTTGTCCTTACATGTTTTTTCTTATCACTGTGCTATAATGCAATATGCAAATGCAGCACAGGAACAATGTTGTTTCTTCTCAATGCTGTACTTTTTTTTTTTTTTTTTTTAACCTAGACCCTGTTAGCTTTAGCCTCAGTCTTTTAGATATCATGTATGTCGTTCTAACCCCAGTGAAGACTCGTCTTCCATCTCACTTAGTTAACTCGCTTCCTTTAGCTAGAGCCGGCGACAGTTGCAACTAGCTGCGTTTGTTAACTTCTGTCTGAAATCATGAATCTACTGTTTCAAAAATTACTTGTTAAGCCTGCGAATGTTGCCGTTGACGACGTCACATGTGGCGTTCTAGGATGCAAAGATTAACAGCATAGCAACAGTAACTAAGGAGGGCGGGGCTTAGCGAAGGGTCAATTCTACCAGCTCCTCTGCTTTCTCTCCGTGGCCCTCAAACAGAGTCCATTTACAAGATTTTGCTTCTCGCGTTCTGGACTTGAAGCTACGTCAGCGAACCTCCATCCTCACCCTCTCCTGCCCCCGAACAGTCAGCTGAGTGAAATGAGCTGTTTTACTCTGGCAGGAAAGTTCTGGAAAGGAAAGCAGTCGCAGAAGGTCGCAGACAGCAGTCTGGTACACACTGTTCCAGCTGTCAGCCACTCGTCAGACAGGAGTTTGGTCATTATTAGGTGTTAGCTGGTATCGTCTTCGCTGGTATTGCTGAGCTGATCTCAAGTCTGGGAGAGGGAACGCAGACCGACCCCATCCTGTTGAGGGAGGTGGCTTTGGTCATGCCCTCGCTGCCCACAGTGGAGAGAGGGAAGCTCTCGTAGCTCTCCGCCGCCCGGTTGCCGCACTGGCAGCGCTGCAGCGTCGCCTTCAGCTCCCTCTGGAAGTTGCTGTTGAGGAAGCCGTACACGACGGGGTTAATGCAGGTGGAGGCCATCGCTGTCAGGTGGCAGGCGGAGAAGATGGCGTCGTGCTGGCAGTCGGGCAGGGCCTGGTGGTGCCAGTCAAACAGCGTGTTGAAGACGTTCAGCGGCAGCCAGCACAGAGCGAAGGCTACGACGATGGCTAACAGCATGACGTTAATCCTCTGGGCCCCCCGAGTCCTCCTGCTGCGCTCCAGCATGTCCCTGCACAACACAGCAGGACGCCTATTGTCAGACAATTCACTGTGAAATATCACACCGAACCTACGGCACAATGATGTAATACATAAATAGAGTGCCCGAAAAAACTGCATCTTTCTATAATAACACAAACACGCCGTCACACTCTGAATGGCAAAAGCTTGTGATACGAGGAGACTTGGTTTTTAAGAAAAGTAGAGCGGTGCGACCTGCGCCGTCTCAGGCGGAGGAAGATCCTGAGGTAGCAGAGGAGCACCAGCAGAAGTGGCAGGCAGTACTGGAAGAGCAGCAGCGACGTCGTGTAGGCGAGACGGTGCTTATCTGACGGCCACAGCTCCATGCAGATCAGATGGTCCCTTAGACAAGACAGACACACATTGTATAGGAAAGCAGAGAAGACTGTAAACAGAGAATAGAATTTATTTTGGACAGCTGAAGTCCTGATGTTCCAATAACCGTAACTTCATAAAGGCTGCAGTCTCTTAAAGTCTCTTAAAGTTTCACTCTGTCGGCCTTATTCTCCTGGAACTGGGCACAAATGCAAAAGCATGGTCGTCAAATTAAAAGAGACGCAAGAAAACAGACGACCTCCTGAGGACTTTGTTTACGGCGGGAAGAAGATCGGGCCCTGTGTGCGCCGGTCACAGTCTCCAAGGTTCTTTCTGTTTTGTTCTCAGTATTTTATTTCATTCACTGAGAAAAGGTTTTACTGAAGAGGGAAAACGCTCTCTGACAAGCTCGCTAACTAACTAACGGTCGGTGAGTAAGCTAAAGGTCAGCACTGTCAAGACGGTTTACTGTTGGTCAGTGATGGAAATTTGTGGGTCAAAGTTCCCGAAAGTTGAACTCGCTGTTGATTTAGCAGCGAAATTCTGCTGCTTTAAATGAGGAGTAGTTGCTACCTTGGTAGAAGCTCATGGGGATCCAGATAAATAAATAAAATAAATAAACGTGGTACGGATGACCAAACACACACCTGCACACACCTGTATCCCACATATCTGAGCTCACCTGAAGGGGTTTGCGGGAAGGCTGATGTTCTGGAAGGGGTCATTAGTGAGGATGTTGAAGGAGAGGAAGGGCAGAGAGATGAAGCAAGCGACCAGCCACGTCAGCCCTACGGCCAGGTAGGAGTGTCCGGCAGCGGGGGACCAGCCGGTGGGATGGAGGATCAGCTGGTGACGCTCCAGAGCGATCAGCACCAGGGAGAAGACAGAGACCGTCACTGACATGCACTGAACAAAGGGAGTCACCTGGGACAGGTAGAGACACACATGGTGATTAGATGTTTTTAATGCTTCTGTGTGTGTGTGTGTGTGTGTGTGTGTGTGTGTGTGTGGTCCACTGACCTTACACAGGGCCTCTCCCAGCACCCAGCGGTCCATCAGTGTGTATATGACGGTAACAGGAAGACACACCACACACATGAGGATGTCGGAGCACGACAGGTTGGCGATCAGGATGTTTGTGACGTTGCGCAACTCCTGTTGCCGGGCGATGATGAACACCAGGCCTGCATTGCCTAGCAACCCAATCGCTATGACGGCGCTGTACGCCACGATCAAGAAAGTCGCCCCGCCCACCGAGGGAAGGCACTGAGGGGTGTCTGCCCAATCGGAGGCCTCCCAGACACTGAGGAGGCTGCTGTCGTTGGACATGGCAGGGAGAGGTGAGGGGGGGGGGGGCGGTGTGTCAGGGGTCAGGGTTCGACAGGACCAAAGCCCCGAGGATGCTATTGAACTTCACTTCCCCGAAAAATCAAATGAAAGTCGAGCCAGACGAAGGCAGAGGAGGCAGACGCAGGAAGCAGTGAGAGTGGAGAGCAGGTGCTGCTCAGTGCTCAGGATCCTGTTGTGAGGAGTTTCCTAAATAAACTGCAGATGAGGGATTGTGACTGAGGAGAGGAGCGATTCAAATATAGATGTTGTCCTCTTTTTCATTCACTGCATCCCGGTGGATCAGCTCAGCATCAATGTTTCCCTGTGAAGGAGAGAAAACATAACAATGCTGAGAATAATGAAAGACAGGCAGGAAGGTGAGGGGCTCTCAATGGAGAACTGAGACAAAGAGGTGAGGAAGACGAAATAAACTGAAGTGGGGCTGTGCAGGGGGAGTGATTGTACGGAGGAGAGCTGAGTATTAACACCTCCTCTTCTCCGCATCTCTTTGCTGAACCAAACCCCACCATCCACAACACACACACACACATTAACATAAACCATTGTTGGTTCAATGTCACATTATACGGTCCAGGTCGCCGGGGACAGACTCGATCTGCACTGAGTTACTTAAAGCCACTGAACGCTCACATCGTCCGGACAGCAGGAGGACGAGCTCAAAAGACCACCACACTTTTCTAAGACCCACATGGAGATCCAAAGTGAAACCACATTATGTTCCAGAAGAAAACCTCATTCGAAATCATTTGTAATAATGTAAATAAGTAAAACTCCAGCCTTGGAACCACGCGCCAGCCTCCGGCTCTGAAAAGTGAAGCCAATGCTGACGTGCCTTACGTGCCAGCAGGGGGCGACTCCACTGGTTGCAAAGAGAAGTCAGATTGTATAGAAGTCTATGAGAAAATGACCCGACCGTTCACTTGATTTTACTTGACCTCAGGGCGGGGCTACCTTGTGATCGACATGTCTCTACCACAACGACCTGTCAATCACAATAGAGGCGTTCCACTGTCATTTACAAGTTACAAGCTAACTTTGTTAGCAGCTACTTCGCACAGTGTAGCCAGCAGCCAGGTGCAGTCAGGTTGCAGGTACAGGTAGGTCTGCATAGTGTCCTCGGGTTCTCAGATCCCCAGCTCCACCCTCTCGTCCATGGTTGGAACATAACCGTACTCAATATTATGTCTTGATAATAATATGTTCACTCCATGTGTCCAGATAAGGACGGAAATTAAAGCTAAAAGCCAAATAAAAAAGAATCATATTGTTGTTTATTCAATATTTCTGGTTTTAGCTGCCTTCAATGAACTCCGCTTCCCATAAGCCCACACAGCATCACGTGTTACACGTCGTGGCAGAACAGAGAGGGCTGAACTGTGTAGAAGTAGAGATTTAAACAGTGAATGTAGAAGTTACAGTGATGTAAGTACCCAGAATGCTAAGCTGGGCGCTTTTCATGGAAGCTGTGGTTTTTTTCTTTGCTCACAAAGTAAAAGCAGTTTAAAATCAAAGAGGTTTCAAAATCAAAGTTTTCTGCATAAAACAGATGCCCCCTGCTGGAGAGAAGGTGAATGACAGCTGTACCAAAACAATAAGCCAATGTTAAAAAGGCTAAAAAGCTGCGGAGAGCTGCAGAGTAAATATTTCTTTGTGGGTCCATCACCACTGGTGCCTGTTGTAACCGGACACGTGACTCGAGTCATTGCTAACATGAAAAAACATATTGATAAGTGAAGCCATAAGCTCGGAAAATGACATGACTTCGTTAAAATCATTAAGCTAACGGCAGATAATATGAAGATACATCACAATGTGACAGCTAGAGTCCCTGATGACTGAATCCTCATTCATATTCATGATTATTATTATCATAAAACAACACACACGCACACGGCAGTCGTTCATAAACATTACATATAGATGATGCATGCTAATAACAAACACATGCATTATGCCCCCTTATCTCTTTCTCCCGGAGGAAAAGTGATTAAGATGCAGCTTATTAACAGCAGCTCCCGTACATCACATCTCGTCCTGCTGGCACAATACTCGTCCACTGATTACAACATCCATCAAATCCTCACAGCATTAGCATATACATACATGCACATGGTGGATACAACCAGTTACAGCCGCCCATTCACTCTGCCAGCCTCCCTCTGTGGGGAGCTCTGTCTGTCTCTCCCTCTCCTCTGACAGCCTTTACGGGACCCGAGAGGATCGAGCTGCCAAATAATGAGACACACTCACAGGTGTTGTTGCACATCCACACTGACTCACTTGCAGCATCCACCCGCTTGTTATAACACTCATCGAAAATGCTTCGCTATCTCCGCGTCTCTTGCACAGGCACGCACACACATTCACGCCTTTTTAGAAATGCTTGCTGTTTACCTGAATAAGCAGAACTCCAAACAGCACAAAGGTCTTACAGGTGTGACACAACACAACACACACCCTGAAAATAAACCCAGCGACATCTGTTAGTGCATCTCTCCATCTCCGTCTTCGCACTTAACGTCTTTTTCCTCCTTTGGTTGAGGAACCCGACAGTGAAGGCATCACATATTTTTGAAAATCCAATCTCAGTCACCTCCACATGTGCGAGATTACAGACTGACTGATCCTTTGGTTGAATTACTGGGAAAAGGCAGCAGCATTCAGGAGGAATAAGATGGACATAGTCGCACAGTTCACCTCCAAAAGGTTCCAGCCAAATATTTCCTCTGAAGACCTTTTCATGACGCTGCTCATCTGTTCTTTTCCTGACAGGAGGAGGGCAGGACTGACCCTGCTGCTCTGGATGACCTCATTAATGAACTTACACAGCAACCAGAAGTTCACAGACAAAACAGGACATTGAACAATCTCAGTGATTCAGGAGTTCTCCTCTAACTTCTCTCAGATGTTTTATAAAAACAGACCCTTCTCTCTTGACTCAACATGAACTGCTCTGTTATTTCTGCCAAATATATAAGAGGATTATTGGTTCTAACCACAAAGCTAATAACAGCTTTAGAATTAATAAATTAACATAAAGAGTAAACAAAGGTCCTGCCAAAGAGAAGTCAATCCTGGAAATGTTTGACATGATTGAAGTGGATGATGATGAATAAAGTCAAGCAGACAGACAAAGATAAGATAAACTGATGTGAGGCTGAAGACAAACACGCAGACATCGATCTGACATATTCATTGAAAACAGCACTCGAGGATATTAAAGCACATTTTGTTGTTGTACAAAGCCAGAATGTATTAATGTGTTTTCTGGCATTGGTATCATGCAGAACTCTATATTACATAATGATTACTTATGTAAGAGAATAAACTGTAGCACATGAAGTCCAGGGGACCACGTTTCTTGAAATTCCAGGATCTAATTGAGTGAGTTTTCAGTGAAATTATCTAATACATGAGCTTGTATGAACGGGGAGGAGGGCAGGGCCGCGCCCCCATTACATATATAATGAAACATGAAACTCTCCCGGTTAAATCATCAGTACAAAAGATTAAGAGCTGTGGTCCAAAATCTTTTTCTTTGATAAAAAGTTGAATGTACAAGTTTGTGTACAGAAAAACTTTGAGGCAGAACTGCGACTCCCATGGTGCATTTAGAAACATCCAATCACAGAGCTTAAAATTCAGCTACATGCATCGCAAGCTAAAGATTAATGTTTTACACGGTATATATTAAAAGTTCTTCCAGTGTAATTTATTTATAGTTCCCTCTTAAATGTAATTTATTCCCAGTACTTCTCCCCTTAACTACTACTGTAGATACGCAGTATGTATATTATTGTTACCCCATGTGTACAAAATATTCACAGTGTAATTTGTGGGCTTTGAATGGCAACTTCTATCATTATATGTACATACAATAAAAATAAATATGTATATGCCTGCTATATTATTAGTATTCATTAAGGTGCTCTCTAAATTACAAAACGTTTAATCACAATTTCCAAACATGTAAAAAAAATACCAGCAAATAAACAAAAACACACACACACACACAACTGAACTTCTACAAGTTCATTATCTCTGAGCCATTAAAAATGCATCGTTTACACCGCATGGATAATTCAATTAAAATCTATTTTCATAAAGCTTCACTCAGGGCTAACGGAGGGTATCATGACAAATCTCTTCACTACAAAATCTAACAAAAACAAAACGAAAAAATAGATGCGAGCATCGCCTCAGTGCCACCCCGCGTTCACGAGTCTCGGTCAAGTCCTTTCCAGCTTGAATCTTTGGTTCAATCCTTGTTTATTTAATTATATTTCTCAATGAGATCCTGCCCCAGTTTCTCTCAGAGTTCCAGTTATTAAGTTCAAAGGAGGCATACTGTAAATCAGTGCTAAATATACTTTTAAGCCTCATGAATTGTTGCTGCTGCTTCACGTCTCACACATGTGCAGCGTACAAAGATTTACCATAAAAACCCAACAATGGCTCTTTGATTTATGACAAAACAAAAGCAGCGCCTCATGTTTAGTGACAACTGCTGCTCGCAGATTTAATCCGCTCCAGCTAACTAATGCTAACTCCATAAATTAGCTGAAAACTCAGCCTTCAGTCGACGTTTTTAGGTTTCCAGCTGACTCGCTTTAAAACGGCGGCCGTGTAAAAGTTTAAATTACATTTGCTGGCTACATACGTCATATCATGCTAACAGACTGAAGCTTAAGCTAACAGGGCAACGCGTTAGCGTCCTCACAAGTTAATGATCCATGTAGAAATAAACAATCAGAATTGTCCTTGTTATGCAAAGTAGAGCTAATTATAGTACAGTATTATAAATAATAGAATTAAAATATTTAATTCTACCCTGGACAAAACAAAATGCTTAGATTTATGCTTTATTAAACTGTATGTTTCACTTCTTACAAGAGAAAGCTTTGCGGATGAACAGTAGCCGATGTGTTTGACAAACATGATGCCATCTCGGGAAATGAGTTTAGTGTAAACTTCCCAAAACCAAATAAAGAGCCAGACAGAGCCGCTAACGTTAGCCTAAACCCTGATCTTCTAGGACCGGCTCCCACACAGGTCTGCTAGGTTACTATTGTAGGTAGGAAGCTAGTTAGCCATGAGTGCTAACATTAGCACCTTGCGTTCGAGCCGACAAACAATCCATAAGAAAAGACACGCGGCTACATCGAGTATCTCTCTTGCCTGTTTGGATGACATTCGTCCTCTGGGGATTGTTTTTGAGATATCTCATGTTCAAGAGCAATCTGAGTGAGATTTTGACATTTCACGCTTTGTGATGTTAATGTTGTCATCACCTTGTACATTTACAGGCGAGGGCGTCGTAATAATGTTTTGTGGTTAGTGTCAGTGTTCTGGCTGCAGAGATATAAATAACTTCAATGTTTTGTAAGTGTGGAATAACTGGGACAGCAAGATAGTAGTGCTGTTTAATCCGTGCTGGATTAAACGGCATCATGGTTTACTTCACGGAGAAAAAGGGAGGAAGTGCCGAGTCACCGTGGCATCTCCGAGGTTACATTTTGACATGAATTAGATGAGCCAGAAAACAAATGACTGCTATGATCAGCTGATCCTTCAGTCTTATTAGCAATCACAGTTTTGACTTTGTGACTTTGACTTTTGCACATATTCAGACGACATCGCCTGAGGACACACGAGTCGCCGTACGGCGTCTTCTATCTTTGCCACGTCGCAGATGACCGGTCGGTCAGAGCGGGTGAAACGATCCTTCAGGTTTAGTGTCTGTAAGTGTTTTTTCAGCTCGAGGGAGAATAACTTCACACGATGAATATTGAGCCGGGAGGGGTGAGAGAGTGCGGCTCTGGCAAAAAATAGAGGGGGAGGACGAATTCAAGGACGAAACGGCACAAAGAACGGGGAAAGCTCTGCTCGTGTGCTTGTCACAGTGATGCAGATGGCATATTCACACTTCTTCCCCTGATTGAATTTGACTGTCACTTTTCGTCACACTGGACAGACTGTTGTGTTCCTGAAACACAGAACGAGAACAGAGCTGCACCTTTTCATGAATTATTGAACCAGACACCATGTGGAGCTCTCACTGAAACCTTATTAAATTAAGATTCACGCTCCGAATGAGAGAAGGAAGAACATCTTTGCACAGATCTAAAAACACTCATTTCATAGCCCTTCAACATCTCCATCAATCACTAGACAGAAATCAGGGCGTATATCGAGCCTAATTTCCTCAACAAACAGTATTCAGCACTGATACAGCACACACACACACACACACACACACACACACACACACACACACAAACACACACGATGTCTTCCTGCTTTTTTCCATTTTACACAATCCCACACAGCAGAAGACGGGCTGCCGGAGATCAAACGAGATACTCGTCAACAACCTCATCCTCTCTCGTTACAACAATCCCCACCTCCTCTGATGCCGCTTCAAAGTTTCCAGAGTCACAGTCTTATCTAAATAAGGTCTGCTGGCAGCCTGATCTGGTTTTAGAATGAGTCTGTGATGTTAATCCCTCAAAAAGAAGCGTTTTTAATCGAGCTTATCTCGATCTGGACACTGATAAATTTCACATCCAGTCTGAGAGCCGTGGTGAGATTTGTGCTCTGGTGACAAAATAATTACAAATACTTGAAGCCTCTCAATCCAATTGCTTTGAGCCTTTCATTATGAAACCGTTTAGTCTGGAAATTAAGCAAAAAAATAAATAAATAATGCTGCTTTAATACTCATTCATGTAATTATTGTTTTGTTTTGGGTGAAAGAGGATTGTAAGGGTGCTTGTTACATCGCTAACGGCAGCTGCAAGGTGCTAATCTGTGCTCAGTTCTACCAACAGCTGAGAGATAAACATAATTAGCATGCAAATGGATCTGGAAGTGTACATGGATCTTTTCTTTTAATGGGGAAGAGGAATCTCAGCTTCTGTGTTCGCGTCCCTCTGAGAACACACCTTTCATGTTGGACCTTGTGTTCATTCCTGCAAAGTTTTTTAAATCAGACCAGTCGAGCTTCTAACGTTCATCTCGGCACTTCATTACGTGTTAGTTGCCATGACGGCCTGATAAATGAGGCGGGGGGGGGGGGGGGGGCAATGTCCTCCTGGTTACGCAGGGAGGGGGCGGGATGATTAATGATGTTTCCATCAAATACAGCGCCATGTTCCACTAACTTGTATCATGTCATCAGTTCGCACACGGAGACCTCACGGTGAGGTAACAGCCTTGATCTTCACATCAGGTTTTATCCTTAAGGCGTAAGCCCCCGGAAATCTTCCAGAGCCCAACAAGGGGAGAGTGTTGACGCGAGCAGGGCAGAGGCGGGGGCTGCTCAGCTGCATCCAGCAGATGGCAGGTCCGTCTCGGACCCTGGCCGGTCCTGCCATGAGGCTAACAGCCCCTCATGGTCCCTTTGCTCACGGTTATAATCCTATTCTAACATTTAATATATCACAACACGTAAAACAGACTGGGGGAGTTAGAGAGAGAGACGAGAGATAAAGGAGGAGTATAAACTAATCCTCCTTAAGACTTTGATATATCGTCTGTGGCCTCGTCTCCACAGTTAATTTACAGGGTATTAAGTCACAGCTGCAGGTAAATAGCAAAGTGTCAGAGTGCATGTGGAAGTGGGGGTATGAACACACACACACACACACAGAAACTGTAGTCACTCCATATTCATAATTAAAACGTTTATTGATGTTTATCTGCCTTAAAGGCCCTGAAGGCCACAGAGACAGACAGAGAGGATGTGAGGCGTCCTTTATTTACTTTATTAACCGATCCAGCAGGACTCGGTCTGAAGCTCGGCCTTGGAACTTTTGACTGCGCCATTCACTCCTGCATGCATCCTTCCCCACCTTATAAATAGAGTGAAAATGAGTAGATGAATAAGTAGAACAATCCTCCCACACTCTGCCGATTATTAAAAAGAAGCGTGACAAGCCTTTCACAAACACTGATGACAGCGACTGTATCTCTCCGGCAGCGATCAATCTGCAAACTGAAGAATGCTTCAAGAACTGAGTCACTTCTTTATTTCATGTGCGACTGCAGAAAGACCGAGTTTAGCTTTACTGATCCAGCTTCTCAGCTCAGTGTCCCTCAGATTTACATCCATATTGGATGAGTCTGCATGACATACGCTCAGTGTCGATGCAGGACGTAGTGTGTCCTTCATGAACCCTAAAACCAGAACCAGCTGTTTTAGGTGCCTAAGCCTAAACATCTTTGTTTTTGCCATAACCACAATCTTTACGTACGTAATCCAGTTTTTTTGCAGAATTGTCCGGTACGCACGTTCTCGTCTGGCGACAGGGTTTCATTGTCTACACCCTCAGATCACTCTGTGCTCCCCAAAGTAACTGCTGAGACCTGTGAACGCAGTGACACCTCTAAAAATAGGGCCAAGGGGGCAACAAATAGGAGAATTTAGACGAGCAGACGGGTTGTAACCAAGCTAACAGTTTAGCCAGACTTTAGTTACACGAGAAGTAATTGAAGGGAACGGGATGCTAACAGCGGTCGTCCCTGTCAGAGTCAGATGCTTTGTCCACCCCAGCACCCAAAGTGTTGCTGCGCCGCAATCATGTCATGCTACGTACGTATTATTACGGCCACAAGACGTCTCTATCGCAGGTATTTGGTCTGGCGCTAGATGAAAAGTCAGGGCGGTAGAGGAACATGCATCCTCTGGGGAACATGCATATCTGAGACAAATGCCCATCCATCCAATAGTTGCTGACATATTTCATTAGAAATATTTCAAAGTCGGAGACTTTGAGTTTTCCATCCCCAGAGGCACGCTGCCAATGTGGTGAAAAATGCTGATTAGTGCTGCTTTCATTTTTTTGAAAAAACAACCAGCTCTGGTGAGGAAAGTCTCCAGCAGGCAGTGAGTAAGAGTCGGAGGGGAAACCCTGGACAGACTGCAGGGCCGAGACTCAGGCGGACACACTTTAACATCAAACCTCGGGGGGAGTTGAGACTTTCCACTTCACCTGACCTGCATGTGTTTGGAGTGAGGGAGGAAACCAGAGCAGCTCCGTGAACATGGGGAGACCATGAACACCCTGACAGAGGGGGACAGAGGCTGGACTGAGTCCATTCAGCACCAAGCTGATCGTAGTTCATAACAAATTACATGCTTGTTGTTTTATGTCACCAGAGTCGCGCCGAGCAGACGTGAACGTTAGCGGGCGGAGTAGATTTACCACCTCCTGTATTTGCAGAGAGCGTTCGCTGTTCAGCGCCTTGGTAACTGGTGTATATTCATTTTACGATGCAGACTGTATAAAAGATTCTTTCATCGGTTCAGAACATGTTGATTGCTGCCCGAAGGTCAGTTATTCTGCCCTTTCTTCAAGTGCTTGATTTAAGGAAGAATTTCTGCAAATATAATTTAATCTAATGTGGAGAATTCAGACCTCTGATGAAAAATATTGATGTCCCTCACACAAGCACAAACACTATTTTGCCATGTCCTTCCCTTTAGGCTTAATTAAATGCATAACCTCCCACTTGTCAGTCTACATCAAAATGGTGCAGCCTTGACACAAAGCCAACGTGATGCTATTCTGGTTGTTGACCATCGCTGACTGACGGTCAGTTATAAAACGAAACGAGCAGCGAGGACTTTGAACTACGTGAGTGAGAAAACTTCATGGACTCATGATAGTTTTCAGCGTATGTAAATTTGCATATTATTTTCCTTCCTTGAATTCATCTTTTTGTCTTAATGAGCAGCAGCCAAACCTTAGTGGCGGAGGTTGTATGCAGCCTGAGGGAACACCTGCAGACAGTACTCAGGGCTGAGAAAAGTCCTGTCACCTCCTCTGCATGTTTTTCAGTAAAAAAATAGTTGAATCTATATTTTTATTCACAGCTGATATTCCCCTAAAAGCAAGTACCACATTATCTCTGAAAAAGTATGAGGTGCCATTATTATGGAAATCATTTTGTGTGTGTGTGTGTGTGTGTGTGTGACGTTTTCATGCTCTTCTTTGTCACGAATGATCGTAAACTGAATATCTAACAGCGTGAAATAAAAGCAACAAACGATGTGAAATGCTTGACCGGGGTGGGGCTGAAGAGCAGGGATGGAAACTGTTGAAATGCTGTCATTTTAAACTGACATCCTCCTGCCGTCATTGAGCGAAGCCCAGCAGGCGCATGACTCACGCTGCCAGTGTCTTTCTCACAGAGAGCTGTTTGTGTTTGATGCCATGAAATAAAATACAATCAGCGTCCAGCTCCGGTGGTTTTTTATCCTCTTTCTGTCAATTTTTAACAATCCTATTTGTTCCCCTGTGGTCTCTTAACTGTGGCTCATCTCATCGCTGTGTTTCACTGATTCTGCTGCTGATGGACATTTCTATGAAATGCAAATGTGCATCTGTGTCCACACGGTGGCATTTTGGACGGGGACGTTTTGTTGATTGCAAAATATTTTGTTTTTTGCAGTTTAGTAACGTTTGTGAAAGTGGAGTGCAGAACCTGCATGATGTAGATTTTGTGTTAAAGTAACTGTTTTTAAAGGCAGGTCCCCGTTTTGTTTGTGTCATGCAGGCGTATGAGGACGCATGCACACAAGCATCACATAAAGAAAGGCAGGTGTGTTTTAATAACATCAGTCCATGGGTTAGGTACACAGTGACACATGTATTGACCACTGGGGGGCAGTAAACATGTTCTGAGCAGCTACTCTGTCTGTTTACAGCGCAGCCAAACAAACATCGATCACATCGTGTTGTTTTAATGAAGAAGACTGAAGAAAACTGTCAATAATTACTCGTTACTTTCATTACTCACACAGCTCCGTCGGATGTGCTGCCACATATTCTGTATTTGACACATGTAGAAATAGAAAATGAGACATTGACTTTTAACAAGCAGTCGGGATTTACTGACCATCTACTGCAGCAGCTAGCTTAGCCCCAGTGACTTTACACAGCTTCACACACCCTCCAACTCTAAACAAACGCTTCATTAATGTAGGCTAACGTTAGCAAGACAAGTCTCTCTACTGGACACACCGAAGCCACATCAAGTCCTGGTGCGACAGCGACACAAGCCTCAACCCTCAAAGTCTTTTTACCCATGAAGCTTTTTGTTTCTGAATGTGATCTGGATCGTGTCCTCACATCCACACCGTCTTTATAAGGACGTTCCCCGAGGCTGCGTTTACTGAATGCATGTTTCCTGTGCATCTTTTACTCTCTCATCCAAATTAAATGCTTTCTCATTATCTCAGTCAGGTAAAATCATTAGACTTTGACAACCTTTTAGCTCCGGTTAGCTAAATGTCACTGAGGACTCCATTAGAGGCATTCTCATTAAAAAGATTTTCATTATATCTCTTCACCACAAAGTACACTGAAACGACATGCATTGTAGTTAGATGTCCACTCTCCGTAGACTCATATCCAATGAACTGATCTGAGAGGGAGCAGCCAGGTTTTCTGACATCCACCTCGTTCTGACTTCACACACTGCAGCTTCAGTCTTTATCACGCTGATGCATCTTCACAGAGTTTATTTAGAATCTCTTCATTATAGCCACCATAAATCAATAAACATGTCAGTGTGGGAGGAGAACTCTACCTGTACCAACATCACGCCACTTTCCCACGTGAAAACTCCTTCAGCTTCTTTATCAGCAGCAGTTGTGGTTTTTATGCCAAATGCAGAAGCAAGTAAAAAACAAACAGTCTGATTACAAAGAGAATCCAGATCACACCTTCAGTTTCCATGACACAAACCACACCTGCTCCGGATAAAACTGTTCAACACCTGGAGTCATTTAGCAGCTGGTGGAAGTCCTTCATCACCATGAACACACACACTGCAGTTTATCTCGACTCAGTCCCACACACACACACACACACACACCGTCCTGCTGCCCCAAATACTCACTAGAGCTCCACATGCGGATTCATCCGCCGCTGAAAATAGTCCCCAACAAATGCACTATTTCGACCTATTTGAGCTCACTGAGCCTTTCAGCCTGTCAAAATAAATGACGTGACACAGAGTCAAATCTATGAGAAAATAAGTTTAAAGTACTTAAAAATTGAGATAAATCTTAACTTAATAAGACAAAATTAAGCGACAGCAAGTCATTTGATCTACCATGAGTATTTTATGGGCTTCCATAGCAACAAGTGCGAATGATGGATTTCGCCCAGAAGTCGGAGGCAGTGATTGGCTTCGCTCCATTCAGTCTGTCTGTTCTGTGACAGTAAGAGCTGCATGCAGTGCGAAACACTCAAACTGATTGTCACGTCTGAAGTTGCTGCCCTGTGTGATTTTACTTACTTTGTTTAATTAAGTTACCTGCTTGGGACTTTGTTTGGTGGTGGTGGTGGTCAGTGATTCCTAACCAACGTTTGTCCTTCACGTGAAAAGATGGTGGAGATCAACCAAATGTTGGCTAATCTGAGATATAGCAGTGAGAGAAATGTCAAATGTTTGAGGTTATTTAGAAAACAGCATCTGCATGTACGTCGTTTGTTCGCCAGAGAGACTAGTTCATTTTTACTCACCACAAGGTCTAAATAAACAAAATGCATATCAGGCAACATGGTGGCCTCGTGGTTAAGATGCAAACTGGCCCGTTTCACATTTGATCATAAGCTAATAAAACGTTTGACCTGATGGTGGCGCTAAAGGACAAGTCAGAGGATCATCAAAGTTAGTACAAGTCATCCTGAGGGGAACATGAACGTCTGTAGTTAGAGAAATATTTCTGCTAACACGAGGATCATTCTGCCTTCATGAAACAACACTGGAACAACATCTCTTCATAAAACGAATGTGTTTCAGTGACATTCACTTTAAAAACATGTGGAACATGAAGGCGACAGATAAGCTCATCTGTTACCACTGGATGAAAGTTATTTTCCAGGAAACAAGTTCCACAATCTGTTTCACTGGAAGAAATGAAACGTGTGACAACATCTGTTTGATTCTCTCACGCACACACACACACACACACACAGGCTGTCTGGTATTGATCTGTTCACAGGAGCTTCCAGCTAAATGTACTGTAGCATAAATTATTCCAGCTCATTAAACCCGTTACAGCAGCAGCAGGAAAATAGTGGCCCGTGGGCCAAAAGTCGGCCTTTCAACACAAAAACGTGGCCCCCCGACAAAAGCTTCAGTTTCCCCTTTTAAGTTTATTAGCATCAAAACGGTTGCACGATTCTTCATGAATGGACTGTCGCTAACGATGTAAATCCTAATAAATATGACCTTTAACATCTATCACACGTACACAGGAAGCAGGTCTTGTTTATTGCGTCTTTTAATCTATCAGTTACATTTAGAGTCTCGCAGCGCAACACAAAGCAGACAAGATTATCAATATAAACTGCCACAAACTCACACATACACATCTGCCCTCAGACATAAAACTAAAGCCAACAGGTCTCATATATATATATATATATATATATACATATATGTATTTGTATATAATATATATATAAAACACAGCAAGTCTTCACATTTTCAAAAGCTGAAACCAGAGAATTCTTGTGGCAGTTTTGCTTGAAAAATAACTTCAATCATTTCTTAATTTTCTGTTGATTGACAAATCATCACACATCTGTAAATGTAGTTTTAATACGCGGATTATTAAGAACACGTCTGTCACAACTTCTGAGACTACATTTACAGAAACCATCAAACTGTCAAGACACTTTTAACAAAACAGATATGATGGTTTCATGACGGAGGTTTGAGGGTTAGTTTGTGCTGAACAACAAGGTCCTGTTTAAACAATTAAAATCTCCACCAATGAAACCGCTGCATCCATCATGTGTCCGCCGTCTGATGCTCGTGCAGCTCAACTTATAGCAAATATGGAGGTTTCAGTCAGTGACCCCCCCCCCCCCCCCCCCCCCCCCCTCTGACCAGCCTGGATCCAAACGCGCTCCCTGAGCATCCTAAGCCGCCTCTGTCAGCTGCCATGCGGCGTGTTTCTGCCTCGGCTCACCGCTGTAACATCTGGCCCCCCGCCCCCCCCTCAGAAACGGGGGACTCGTTTTGGAAAGAAACGCAGAAGAAAGCCGCCGCGGTTGGCAGGAAGACGGCGGAGAGCTGCACTCACCTGTGCGGGCTGACGGTGTTGTGTCTGCGCGCGGAGACGGAGGCTGTCTGCTGATGGAGCTCGCTGCTCTGCACAGAGAGGCGCGCGCGTGTGTGTGTGCGCATGCGTGTGTGTGTGTGTGTGTGTGAGCAGCGCCGGAGGTGTGTGTGCAGTTTGGAGTCGCGAGGGGAGCAACTGCGCAGTGAAATCTGATCTGGAGACAGCAGAGGAGCGTTCATGTCGAAGCTTTGTTCGACCTTTATTATTCAAAAAGGTTCCTGCGGGATCGGGTCTGCAGGGCTGCGGGGCCGGAGCCAGGACTTGAGAAACACTGAGGCACTGGTGGAATTTATCAGTACAGAACATTTTAAACACGGAGGGAAAACAAGAAGCCATCAAAAACACAGTAGTCAGATATTTTACACAAGTGAGTAGTAGAAGTACAAGTACAAACATTTTACTTCAGTTAAAGTACAAAAGTATTTGCATCTAAACATACTGAAAGTACCAAAAGTAGAAGTACTCATCAGGTCAAGTCTGTTTTTCCAGACACACCTGTGTGAAGGTGTGATGGTGTTTAACTTCCTGTTGAAGGATTCATTATCTGTGTTGTTGTTTGTACACATCGCCCTCTTCCTGTTTGCAGTTCTCAGTTTTATTTGTCTTTTAATCTTGTTGTTTGTTGTTTGTTGTTGTGTATCTGTGTTGTACTTGCTGTCTTCATGCTGTGTACTATTATGCATTTTTAACTGTGAAGCACTTTGGACCTGCTGTTTGTGCTTTATAAATAAAGTTTACTTACTTCCTCTCCTTCCTCCTCCTCTCCTCTCCTTCCTCCTCCTCCTCTCCTTCCTCCTCTCCTCTCCTTCCTCCTCCTCTCCTCTCCTCTCCTTCCTCCTCCTCTCCTTCCTCCTCCTCTCCTCTCCTTCCTCCTCTCCTCTCCTTCCTCTCCTTCCTCCTCCTCTCCTCTCCTTCCTCCTCTCCTCCTCTCCTTCCTCTTCCTCCTCCTCTCCTCTCCTTCCTCCTCCTCTCCTCTCCTCTCCTTCCTCCTCTCCTTCCTCCTCTCCTCCTCTCCTTCCTCCTCCTCTCCTTCCTCTCCTTCCTCTTCCTCCTCCTCTCCTCTCCTTCCTCTTCCTCCTCCTCTCCTCTCCTTCCTCCTCCTCTCCTCTCCTTCCTCCTCTCCTCCTCTCCTCTCCTTCCTCCTCCTCTCCTCTCCTTCCTCCTCTCCTCCTCTCCTCTCCTTCCTCCTCCTTCCTCCTCTCCTCCTCTCCTCTCCTTCCTCCTCTCCTTCCTCTCCTTCCTCCTCCTCTCCTCTCCTTCCTCCTCCTTCCTCCTCCTTCCTCCTCTCCTCTCCTTCCTCCTCTTCTCCTCTCCTTCCTCCTCCTTCCTCCTCCTCTCCTCTCCTTCCTCCTCTCCTCCTCTCCTCTCCTTCCTCCTCTCCTCTCCTTCCTCCTCTCCTCCTCTCCTCTCCTTCCTCCTCTCCTCCTCTCCTCTCCTTCCTCCTCCTCTCCTGTCCTTCCTCCTCCTCTCCTCCTCTCCTCTCCTTCCTCCTCCTCTCCTTCCTCCTCTCCTCTCCTTCCTCCTCTCCTCCTCTCCTTCCTCCTCTCCTCTCCTTCCTCCTCCTCTTCTCCTCTCCTTCCTCCTCCTCTCCTCTCCTTCCTCTCCTTCCTCTTCCTCCTCCTCTCCTCTCCTTCCTCCTCCTCTCCTTCCTCCTCCTCTCCTCTCCTTCCTCCTCCTCTCCTCTCCTTCCTCCTCTCCTCTCCTCCTCTCCTCTCCTCTCCTTCCTCTCCTTCCTCCTCCTCTCCTCTCCTTCCTCCTCTCCTCCTCTCCTCCTCTCCTCCTCTCCTCTCCTTCCTCTCCTTCCTCCTCCTCTCCTCCTCTCCTCTCCTTCCTCCTCCTCTCCTCTCCTTCCTCCTCTCCTCCTCTCCTCCTCTCCTCTCCTTCCTCCTCTCCTTCCTCTCCTTCCTCCTCCTCTCCTCCTCTCCTCTCCTTCCTCCTCCTCTCCTCTCCTTCCTCCTCTCCTCCTCTCCTCCTCTCCTCTCCTTCCTCCTCTCCTTCCTCCTCCTCTCCTCTCCTCTCCTCTCCTTCCTCCTCTCCTCCTCTCCTCTCCTTCCTCCTCCTCTCCTTCCTCCTCTCCTCCTCTCCTCCTCTCCTCTCCTTCCTCCTCTCCTCCTCTCCTTCCTCCTCCTCTCCTCTCCTTCCTCCTCCTCTCCTCTCCTTCCTCCTCTCCTCTCCTCCTCTCCTCTCCTCTCCTCTCCTCTCCTTCCTCCTCCTCTCCTCTCCTTCCTCTTCCTCCTCCTCTCCTCTCCTTCCTCCTCCTCTCCTTCCTCCTCCTCTCCTCTCCTTCCTCCTCCTCTCCTTCCTCTTCCTCCTCCTCTCCTCTCCTTCCTCCTCTCCTCTCCTCCTCTCCTCTCCTCTCCTTCCTCTCCTTCCTCCTCCTCTCCTCTCCTTCCTCCTCTCCTCCTCTCCTCCTCTCCTCTCCTTCCTCCTCTTCTCCTCTCCTCTCCTTCCCCCTCCTCTCCTTCCTCCTCCTCTCCTTCCTCCTCTCCTCCTCTCCTCTCCTTCCTCCTCCTCTCCTCTCCTTCCTCCTCTCCTTCCTCCTCTCCTCCTCTCCTCTCCTTCCTCCTCCTCTCCTCTCCTTCCTCCTCCTCTCCTCTCCTTCCTCCTCCTCTCCTCTCCTTCCTCCTCCTCTCCTCTCCTCTCCTCCTCTCCTCTCCTTCCTCCTCTCCTCCTCTCCTTCCTCCTCCTCTCCCCTCCTTCCTCCTCCTCCTCTCCAGATGCACCGTCTTGATAAAACAGACGACGTGGACGTCAAACGCGCTGGCTGAGAACTTTAAAGTCCGCGTCTTCCCTGGAACATGACGGACATTTGATATGAAAGACAGACTCGCAGACGGACTTTTATCTTGAAGCACTTTGTAACAGCTCTTTCATTTCTCTCCTCCTGCTTCCTTTCCCGTTTCTTTGATAGTAGCACTTAAATGAAGAGAAGGTGCTTCTCATTTCCTCGTCCCAGAGTCAACAGCCGCCGTCTAGTAAAACTAATTAAATACAAACAAAAAAACAGGCCTTCCTCTCTATAAATAATGCATCTGATGGAGAGTTGGGGTGTTATTTGAACGTATGCACGGTCAGTGTATTCACCTCTGCAGTGTGTGTGTTATCATGAAGCCTCTCTGTGCGAGATGTTGTCCTCCTCTAACGTAAAGAACTGTTCATCCGTCCAATCAGCCTCACTAATGAGATGAAGTGGCTGCGTCAGAAGCTCACTCGCAGCAAAATAATGCGAGAGGATTGCGACGCTGCGACGCTGGTGACTGACTCAGAGCAATTTGCTGCAGTAATGAGTTCCAAAATCTCTGAGATGGACTTTGTAGAGAGAATAAGAGGAGAAAAAAACGAAAGTGGGTGACAGAGAGACAATTGAAGATGGAGGCTGAATTATGGGACAGATGGATTGTACGTTGTGTTTATAAGAGTGTGCGTTTTCATCAGCTTCTCTTCTGTACAGGAATGAAATGACCCCGGGAATTTGTTCAAGATCAAAACTCAATACGTGTCTGAGCCTTCAGCCAAACACAAGAACAGACGAGAGACTTCGCTTCAAGACACGGTCCAATCTTTAGGTAGTAACTGCTTTCACACTGCACAACCAGCTGGTGCTCCTTCTTCTTCTTCTTCTGTGGTTTTCTGTGTGAGGGGGGCTGCACCTATCTGCACGTAAAGGTGTTTGTGTTCGCGTAGCAAAGTTAAAGCTAGATGGCTAACCTTAGCTTCATGCAGGCACCACAGGCGTTTTCTTCAGGATGGGGGACAATTATTTCAGAATTTTCAGAAAACCGGGACTTTTTACTGTTTTACAGATATTTGTCGGGACACCCAGTTTAAAACTGGGACAACGAACCGTGATGTCTGGTCACCGTACCTTAGCTTGCTTGCTTGCTAACATTATCGCAAGCAAAATCTGAGTGGATCCGTTGGTTGGCTAGCTTGCCAAATTACTCCAGCAGCTAACGTGATCCATGATACCAAAGTATGTATTATGACAAACGGTGTTGATGTTAGCCAACAATAAATTATGTAATGGTACAAAGCAAAGGTGTATAACTAATGATTGCTGTCTACTAGCCAACTAGCTAACTGTAATCTGAGCTAAGGTTAGCCAGCTAGCTGTAACTTAGCTACGCGGCATGGATCTGGTGTTAGTTGCTTTGTAACGTTAGCCGATGAAGTAGTTTGCAAACGGGTTAGCTAGTTAGCATCACGGAGCCAATGGTCCAAATAAAATACAGGAACATTACAGACGGTAACATTATTCTAAATAAGATTGTAAATCAGCCTGGAGTCTGTCATGTCACTGCAAACAACAGGATGCTGCAGTTCACGTAATGGCCACCGGTGTCATTAACAACAAGAACTTTGTGGAAACTCCACATAGAACCTTTACAGCACTTTAGTAAATGTACTTAGTTATATTCAACCTCTGGAAATGGAAAATGTTGAGTCTCGGAGTGAAATATTGTGACTGAAGATTGAGATGGGAGGAGGTCACGTGGACATGAGCAGGACAGCTTTCCACCAGAGAAGGACTGTCCCCGGGGGTCTCAGAGTCCACTCCTCTCTCTGGTCATCTTGTCTAATATTAGCTCTCCTTTTTCTTCCCTCCTGTGCTCTTTAAAACGGATTCACCACAGTGATCCCAGAAGAAAAGGGATGAAATTAATTTTCCCTCAGCCACTTCGTTTGCATTCACACTGCCCTGCCCACCTCTTCGCTCCTCTCTCGCCCAGTCCTGCTCTGAGTCGTACCTGAGACCTCTTTAGAGACGATGTGGTTTATGTTATTTTATCATTGCCATTATTCATTTCAATCCCTTCACTAAGTCGGGTTTCCGATGCTTTATGTTTATGCATCGTT
This sequence comes from Enoplosus armatus, assembly GCF_043641665.1. Lineage (NCBI taxonomy): Eukaryota > Metazoa > Chordata > Actinopteri > Centrarchiformes > Enoplosidae > Enoplosus > Enoplosus armatus. Next base: position 1,637,256 of record NC_092197.1, read on the forward strand.
TTCAGAGGTCCAGTGGGACTTGATTTAATGAAAATAAACTCAGTGAGTCATCAAAGACACATTGCAGTTATGATCATCATCGCAGTAGCTAATAAAAGATGTTTTTTAATTAAATGGGTGGTGCAAAAGCTTCTTGGACTGCATTATGTGCGGATCCTTGGAGGTACTGGAACAATATTAACTGGGCTGTGAGTCTGTGATGCTCACTGGAGACTTTAAGGATAAATTAGGCTCAGGTTAAAAGGCTCTCGTGTGCCTTCAAGCGCAGAATGATTGGAGCTCATTGGTGGCCTGGTAGTGGGTAGCACACAGCCCTGATCCAGGCCAATTAAAATCCTGTTGTGCTACAGTACGTGAGGGGGTCCACTCTTTCCTGGCTTTGAGTTGCTCATGAATTTAAAGCTGCACTGATTGTGGCGCATGCAGCACGGGGGTGAAGTTCTCGCCTTGATTGTGCGTTACACATACAATACTGTTTGTGTTCATGGGAGGGAAGCAGTGTTCATTTCGACTTTGTCTTAGGCCCCCGCCTTATGTTCCTACGGAGGTGGGGTGATTTAAATAATTTCCTGTGCTGGTCAGTGATTTAAATCCGGTCCAGAGAGTATGTGGGTGATTTTTCAGTTATAATTACAGCTGCAATGACCTCCTGTCCTTCTGTGAACCCGCTGGTCCTCCTGTAATTTAAATCCCATCCGGAGTGACGTCCTTGTATTTTAAAGTGGAGGTTTTTTTTCCACCTGAAGAGCTGCTTGTCCTTCTACTTTATTTTTATCAACTCATTATGAAAATGGAGGGAGTAAAAATTGCTAATCTGGCAGACGTCATCAGTAGAGTAAGACCCTGTAAAACTCATCAAGTGTGCTGTTGTAATGTCAGCTACAGGTCGCTGCTCTCGTTTGAGCTTCAATTTTAGATTAGATTTGTTCACATTTTGAATGCTGCAAAGGAAGACGTGGTTTTGTTATTTGTTGCTTTACTGATATGTTTAACTTTCTTCCAGTGAGTTTGTATTTTCAACATTCTTGCCTTAATTAGTGCCAGTGCTGGAGGCTGAAACAGGAAGTTGAAACCAAACCTGCAAGTCAAAGCATCACCTGTAATTGACTCCCATTAGAAAAACAGTAAGAGTATACAGCTAATATCAGTATGCTAACACAGCGAGACAGTCACAAACCAGTGGGGACGAGGACCTAGAATTATTATTTATTATCATATCACATTTTTTCAGTACTTCCCAGCAGAACATAACAATAATTCCTAATGATGTAATTAATTACATTCATGCAGCCCGGACACGGATAACGGATGGATGAACGAACCAAATAAAAATGATTCATTTATTTAACTTAATTTAAGTTTTTGCTAAAATGAGCTGATGAGCTTCTGAGCTGCTGTAGCTGCAGTCGTGACAGTGTTTGCTGCAGGTCTGATGGTGTCGACTGAAGCTCCACAAAAAAGGATTGAACAGCCTCCTGCAGCAGAATCCACTGTCACAACAATCCCACTTTCAGTTTGGAGGTGTACAGCGTCTCCTAACAGCCTGCAAACACACACAGAAACAGTTTATAACTAACTTTACTGCCTGCGGCAGGTGAGAGAAGATATTTAAGACTTTTGCAAATCAAATTTGATGGTTGGGCTTGAGGCCTTTTATTCTAAAATATTTTCCTCCTGCGCTACCTGAGAAACAACGACATCCTCATCAAACAGATGATGGTTCCTCTCATACAGAGAAGTGGCCAGTCTGCTGTGTCGGCAGCATCCTGCAGCTCAACACATGATGGAGATGAGGGTTGAATTGTACAAGAGCCCACACGTCCATCTCCTCTGGGTAATCAGCAGCGCTACTGTAAATACATCAGGCAGTGAAACCATCTGCACCAAATGGGATAAAACCTTCTCCGGTGTAATCGAGAGGCTCCAGCTGAGGGTTTTCAAAGTAGCTCAACGTGTCACACTCATCCCTGGTCCTTTTCCACACATCAGCAGTGAAAGCTTTCTCACATCGTGCCAGCTGTTTGTTTCATCTCCTCTAGGACAAAACTGAAGCAGCAACATCTGAAAGGCTGAGAGGATGCGTTTGTTAGCCAGCTGCCCTCTATCGAAGACCTGCACAGAGCCGGTCTTCGATAGAGGGCCCGCAGGGGGGGGGGGGGGGGGACTAAAGGAGCTCACTGCCAGTCCCGCCCGTCCACACAGCTACCTGTTTGACACTCTGCCCTCTGGAAAATGGCCTGAAAGCATCAGCGAAGCACCATCTGTCTCTGCAAAGGTTCTGTCCTGACGTCATCCTCCATAACCAGCCATCCTCAACACACACACACACACACACACACACACACACTCACACACACACACACACACACTCACACACACACTCACACACACACACACACACACACTCACACACACACTCACACACACACACACACACACACACACACACCACCACGAACTCTGACACTGACTTCTTCAACCTGCTCTCCTTCTGAGAGTGAGATGTTCAGATAGATGGAGTCAGGATGTGGTTAGCCTAGCTTAGCATAAAGACTGAAAACAAGGGGAAACAGTGAGGTTGTCAGGTTTGGCATCGTCACTCCTGAACAGAGACTAAAACTAAAACCTGTGCTAACTGATCGCATCTGGCAACAGTTCGTTTAACATAAAGAAAGAAAAAAGCTAATCCTACCATAAAATTTCATGAGCTAACGCTAGCCACTGTTAGCGTAACTACCTTTAAAACGACAAATAGCCCCCCCCCCCCATGTGTAACATTCATTAATTTGAGATTTACACATGAGGGATAATGCAGATCACTCAGGACAGTCACCTATCGTTGTTCCCAGTACAACCGAGGATGCTGTACGTTTCGTCCTGTGGGTACGTAAAGAACATTTGTTATTTCCCGTCCTGACGGTGCAGCTGACCCTTCTCCTTCCATGTGGTCAGCCCAGTTGTTCATTGCCAGAAATATTCTCCAAGGCAATAAATGTTTCAACACAGTCTCAGTTTCATCAACGGTATTCATCCTCGACCGGTCTGCTGGGTCAGCTGAGACGAGGCGGAGCCCGCCAGGAGTTTACACTGCAACAGATCTGTCTTGTCGTTTTCACACATGAAACAAGATGTAACGTGTGAGCTTTAGAGGTGCTGGTAAGTGGATCTTTCTCTTTTTTTTTTACCTTTGGACAGAACCAGGCTAGCTGTTGCCCCATTTCCAGTCTTTATGCTAAGCTAAGCTAACCAGCTGCTGGCTGTAGCTTCATATTTATCATTCAGACACGAGAGTTTCTAACTCTCAGGAAAGAAGCAAATTTCAGCTATTTCCCAAAATGCTGAACTATTCCTTTGCAGCACATTGATGTGATGAACGTTTTGGATTCATGTTCTAAACTTGACCCAAAGAGAACACCAGCTTAGAAAGCCACGTTTTTACTCCTTCTTCCTCTTCTTCTTCTTCTTCTTCTTCTTCTTCTTCTTCCCCTTTCAGCTCTGAAGTTGCAACTGCACATAAAGTCAATGCAAAGTTCGTCTGTGAAGTGTTTGAGATGAACTGGAACAAAGACGAGTGTTCGAATAGAAAATGTTTCAACTTGTTTCTTTCAAAATTCACAAAACTCAAAACTGTTTGACTCCATAAACTTCACAGATGAACAGAGAGAGACTGCAGGAACGTAACAGAGAGAAGTGGAGTTCCTGGTAAGTCTTCAGATCAGTCAGAGTCAGAGGAGGCTGACACACACACACACACGCACACGCACACACACACACACACACACACACACACACACACGCACACACACGCACACCTGACACTTTGGGGTCACTTTTGGATGAATTCAGCAACTCTGACTTTGTGTTTTGTTCTCAACCGCAACAACAAAGCGTTTTGAATTCACTGCAGCTGGCTGCCTTCTTCTCCATGGCAACAGCGGCCGACGCTCATGGGTATTGCAGTATTCAAGTATTTTAGGAAAGTACTCAGATCTTGTACTAAAGGAAAAGTAGCAATACCACAGTGTAGAAATACTCTGTAAGATGTAAAAGTCCTGCATTCATCGGCCCATTTCAGAATAAAGTGTATTAAATTATTAGATCATAATTATTGATGCACTGATTTGTTCATGCAGGCGGAGCTCATTTTAATGACTTTATATACTGTTGATTATATTTTGTGTCATTAATCTGAACTAGTTATTAAATAAATGCCGTGGAACAAAAAGTACAAAGTACAATACGGGAAACACTCAAGTTTTGATAGTTTGTTTAAGCCTTCTTCTCTTCATATATTGAATGTATTGTCAAAGCTGTGATTTGGTTGTCATGACGACGGCAGAGCCACCTCATCCTACCACAGCACACTGTAATCTCTGAAGCATTTAATTCTTATTAATAGTGTTAATGAGAGTAATCATGCAATATGGCTGCTAATGAATTGTTAAGCTCCCTGCCTGCTCTGTAATCCTGCGTCCGCCCACTCTGCTCGTCTGCTCACCTCCACGTTGATAATGTAGAGTTTTCTTCACTTCTTCTTCTTCTTCCCTCGTCCTGTTGAACGTGTCTTCTTCTCTTCATCCTCTTCGGAGAATAAACAGCGCTGGCTTTGTCTTTGCATTGAAGTCAGTGCCAAAGCAAACATGTGACTTATTAGTGGACGTTTTCATAAGAAAACACTGGATTCACAGGCAAAAAGCCGCCAGGCAGCCTAAAAACCTGAGAAAATTCTGCATTAATGCCTATTTATTAGTTGGTTTTGGATTTTGAAGAAATACATCATATTTTGTGCACCTTTAATTTGAACAGAAAAATTCATCCACAAGCACTCGTGATGAAAAACATCAACTTATTTCTCTCAGAGATTTCATGCACAGAGAGCGAGGGTCCTTTTATGCCCACGTCTTTGCCTGGCTACAATCTCCACCAATCAGAGAGTTCTGTTTAGGTTTTAGGTTAAAGAAGGGTCAAGCAGGGTCAGCTGAACCCAGCAACAGTGTGACTGACTCCAGATCAGAGTCCAGATGTGGTTGAGCGCTTCATCAGACCAAGTTTGCTTGTGAAGCCTGATAAAAAATACAGAGTCTCTATTTGATGTTTTTACTGTTTTGCCTCATCGACCGGCTGGTTTGGGCCTTTCTGTGTGAAGTCTGCTCTCCTCGGGTCATGTACATACAGAGCTCTCTACAGTTTGAGTAGATGTTCCACCATATTTTAGGTTGACAGCGTGTTGGATTAATACGTTATTTACATTTCAAAGACAGGAGTCTGTTTTCATGGTAAAAGGGACATCATGTCCTAATAAGTGGATTTATAAAGGACTTAATTTTAGGGACATATTCCACCACTACCAGGGGACACTGGTGGAAGGGAACAGAACAGCCAGGTGTGTCCATACTGTGTCACAAACTGGGTACAGGACGTTCTAATCACCTGTGAATCAATAAAGTCTTATTAGTCTAATATAACTAATTACAATCCATTGCTTGGCATTGCATCAGGTGCAGACAGTTAAACACTGAATCCTGCTAGTCGACAGCGCAGCTCATGCAGCTAGCGTTATCTATTTCCTCCCATTAATAATATTATATATATATATATTATATGATAATATTAATGTTAGTCTTTGTTTGGGAGCTGTGAAGCACAGAAACATTCAACGGTGACAGATAATACGGTGACGTGATACGTAGGATGTAGCAGAAGAAGGAAGTGGTCATAAATCAAATACTTCATTTCCGCAAAGACAACAACACTTTTGGCAGAGTGTTAAGTTTTGTTGCATTGCGTCATCCACACTAACTAAGATACGACTGAGATACTCACATAAGGCCTTTTTGTTTTGTTTTACAGTTGAGTGTGTACCAGGAGTTAATATTACTTTACTGTTGACACCTTTCAAAATAAATGGAATGAATTTAGATTTGTTCCGCTCTGTAAAACAGCTGTGACCCCAAAAACTGTGGCGCGTTCGCAACCATGGATTGTTAATGCCTTTCCACGTCTAGTCAGCAGTGTGTCAGTCTCCATCTTAAACAGTCCCTGTGGGCTCAGTGAGTGACAGATACATAAATGAGTGACATCCACATTAAAGCCATTTATCTTGACAACAGCAACAACATATTAGAGAAATCCTCACAAGTATTGCCCTTTTAGTCGTGGGTTTTGAGTGACACTGCCACAAACGAACGTCTGTAATGGTTCGTTCTGCATCGAGGGACCTGAAGTCTCTGCCAGAGGGGGGCAGCTCTTATTCCAGGTGGAGATATATTCTGAACCAAAGTGCCGACTGACTGTTTAAAGACGGCCTGAAGGGATGGACGCTCTTTAACTCCCATGATCTTAACCGCTGTTACGTTTGTATGCAAAAGTCAGATCAGCTCTCTGAAATCACATGATATAAAGCAAGAGGCGGTGTTTCGATGTTTAAGTCTGACGCTTAAATGTGAGACGTTTTCATGCAGTATGAATGCATGTGCAGAAGCCCAGCGGGTGTCATGGGGGGGGGAAAAACAAACAAACAACACAACAAATTACAACTGATTTGTGCACTCAGATCATAACTAGCGTTGCTGTCAAATAACTCTGAAATGAGTATAAGAAGATGAAGAAGGTTCAGTTTAGCGCTGCTGCTCGTGGTTGGTCACACACAAAGACCCACGAGGAGGTGGAGGATTATGGGATTAACACACAGCGGATGTGTTAATGTGAAGAAGTTATATGTGGCAAAACCTCCTAATGTTTATTTTCAAGCTGTCGTTGACCTTGTGCTTTAAAATCATTATCCTCTAATGAAAGTTCTCAGAAAATACTTTTTTTAATGAACTTCGGAGATTAATGCCCTTTAACTAAATTTCCTCTGCTGCCCCCGTGAGACCCCTGAGGACTGAGAGATGAGTAATCACTTATTCTCAAGATAAAATAAAACATCTCTACAGCAACAATTTTAATAACATCTTCTTTCTTTTTTTTTCTTTACAGATTGCCGTGGTGTTATCATTGAAGGTCAGCTGATGATAAATTAGAGTATTCAGTTATTTCAGCACTGAACGTGTCCTTTAACAACAGTCTGAATGTAAGTCAACGTACGCGTCTTTGTTTTGGTTGCATTCAGTCTTAAAAAGCAGCGAACAAAATAATCAACCGCTGTGACCGTGAGCAGAATCAGCCTCCTGTAACAGTGAGAGGACCCTGACTTTAAAGTCATCTCTCAGAAACCATAAATACACAGTGGACATTTTGAGATGACTAATTATGTGGAACTGCCGGTTTGATTATGGTGTTGGATGTAAGATCAGCAGGTCACCAGAGACGTTAGCTGCTGAGTTCATTTTCTCTGCACCAACGTGTTGTATTGATGGACAGACGGATGGACGGACATCTCCTGTCGACTCGCGGCGTCCATTTTTTACAGCAAACGTGCTACAGATGGCAGCGATATTACATGTTGCTCTCCAGCGCACCATCAGTGGAAGGACACGGTAACATCAGAGAGTGATGACGTGGCAGTGACCTCCTGCTGCTCCCATCATTACATGCCACGTGCACACAATTTCAGTGTGGGTATTCATTAAAAATGGCAGCTGTTTGGCAGCGCGGCCTAAAATACTCCGACTGACACAATCTGCACGACATCCGACTCCAACTGGTGTCAATTATCCTGCAACAAAAGCTGCTGTGGAGATTCGGTTCCATCTGTTCACTAGTTGGTGTTTTCAAGGTTCTGATCGGCTTCTCTCCGTTTTCACTCCGAGTTTAGTCACAATCCTGGTGTTTTCACACTGAGTGAAATGCAAACTAGATGCATGTGGAGTTTGTTTTAAGGAATCTTGTAGACTTTGAGCTTCAGTAACGAGTTACCTTTCAGAATAAGATTTTACAGTTCCGCGTGATCACTAGCTGGGTGCTCCAGGTTTCTAGCCTGGCATCGTCAGACCAATTCACAAATGCAAATTAGTCTGGAACCTCATTTTCGATTTCCAGGGGGGGCGTTATCAACGGGCGCAGACCAAAAAGCCTCTGGACGCTACAACCACAGCAACAAAATGTGTGACGTAGGCTCGATAGCTCGTTCCAACATCCAGTTCATATGACTTCTAGTTCAACCTGCCTCAGCGGCGCTTAAACCTGCCCCATATATATATGTTCTCTTCTCTCGTTTGGACTGTGGGGGCTGCACAGTAAGAGGACAACGTTCAGAGAGAGAGAAAAGTGGGATTCAATTAAATATAAATCAGTGTGTTACTGCTCCTGTTGATGAACACATCTGGACAGCTGTCTCTCAAACTAACAGGCGATCGCTTTATCGCTCGTCTTTTGAAAACTGGGTCGACGGTTCAGTTGCTCATTGTGTCGTTGGTCAAAACGCACACACTTGTGTATTTATAGTCGTCTCTCCATATGTTTTTTCGGCACTGTACTTGGTTGGCGAGCCGTTCACCGAAGAGAAGCACAAAAACCCACAAGGACGTAGGGGATTATGGGATTAACACACAGCTGGTGTGTTTTGAAGAATCAGAGAAAAATGTCATGATTCTGTTGTACGTGGCAAAAACCTCTTCCTTTACATTTAAGTCAATATGTTGTAATGCTTTAATGTTTATGCTTTAAAATCATTATCCTTTCATGAACACTCACAGAAATGACTAGTTTTTTTTTATATGGATTTTGGAGATTAGTGCCCTTTTGCGAATTTCCTCTGCTGCTCCTGCGTGACCCTGAGGAGCGAGAGACGAGTAATCACTTATTCTCAAGAGAGTAAAATGCATCACAACAGCAGCAGCAGACGTTAATAACATCTGTAGATGAACAGAAGCCTCCTCAAAGGTACTCTGCTGTTTCTCATTCAGTGGAAAGACCTGTAACTTCATCCAGAACATGTTGTTGTTCCACTTGATTAACATTGATATTGATACACGTAATACATGTCGTCATTTCATTAACGTGTCTCCATTTAATAAACAATTCTTTATTCAATGAACAGTTCTTTATTTCAGTCCGTCTATAAATACTTTCTGACTTCCCTCTCGGCTCCGAGCTCATTGTGTATAAACACAGGTGGGAAAAGTAATTGTTTACTGTAAAACAAGTCCTGGCTATTGAGTCCAGAGTCAAGTCCCAACTGAAGACCAACAAGTCCCAAGTCAAGATCCACAAGTCCCAACTGAAGACCAACAAGTCCCAAGTCAAGATCCACAAGTCCCAACTGAAGACCAACAAGTCCCAAGTCAAGACCCAGGTAAAGAACAACACATCACAAACAGAGTCCCAAATCAAGTCCAACAAGTCCCAAGTCAAGTTCCAAATCAATACAGGCAAGCCCCAAATCAAGTCCAACAAGTCCCAAGTCAAGTTCCAAACCAATATCGGCAAGCCCCAAAACAAGTCCAACAAGTCCCAAGTCAAGTTCCAAATCAATACAGGCAAGCCCCAAATCAAGTCCAACAAGTCCCAAGTCAAGTTCCAAACCAATATCGGCAAGCCCCAAAACAAGTCCAACAAGTCCCAAGTCAAGTTCCAAACCAACATTGGCAAGCCCCAAATCAAGTCCAACAAGTCCCAAGTCAAGTTCCAAACCAACATTGGCAACCCCCAAATCAAGTCCAACAAGTCCCAAGTCAAGTTCCAAACCAACATTGGCAAGCCCCAAATCAAGTCCAACAAGTCTAAGTCAAGTTCCAAACCAATATCGGCAAGCCCCAAATCAAGTCCAACAAGTCCCAAGTCAAGTTCCAAATCAATACAGGCAAGCCCCAAATCAAGTCCAACAAGTCCCAAGTCAAGTTCCAAATCAATACAGGCAAGCCCCAAATCAAGTCCAACAAGTCCCAAGTCAAGTTCCAAGTCAATACAGTCAAGCCCCAGCTCAAGTCCTAAGTCAAGTCCCAAAGTAAGACCAGCAAAACCCAAGTCAAGGTACGAGTTCAGTCTCAAGTAAAAACCTAGGTAAAGAACATCCAAAATAGAGTCCCAAGTCAAGGTCCAAGTCAATACAGGCAAGTCCCAACTCAAATCTCAAGTCAGAATCAGATATATCAGGCTTTGGATACACAGACAACACATAAGGAGGATCAATTTATTGATGGTTTGATGTGAAATGTAGAATATCATCAGACACGCTTTAACTACAAAACTGTGCTCATATTTTCTCCAAAATGTCCTCCGACAACAACAGGTCAGCCTGTACTTCCATCTTGGTGAACATATCTCGCAGATGTCTCTTCCCTGTCTCCTTGGTCGCCATGACAGCAGCATATCAAGAGATGCAGAGAGTGCTAAAATAAGAGACCAATTACTCAGACAGATGCTGATACAGTAGATGTTTGTCACCCATTTCCTGAAGAGCCAGCTGTTCTGATGCTGTGTCCTGATAACTAATGTGATGCTTCACCTGGCGTGACCCCAGACAGTCAGGCACAGTAATCCTACCTGAGGAGCACCAAGCCTTTCTGTCTCAACAACCAGGTTTTTATGGGAGTCACCCATTCAAGCAAGAAAGTGACAACAACTTAGCAAAACACGTCTACACAGCGTAAAAAACTTCCCTTCATTTGTCATTCGTCACTCTGACTGTCTGACTTCCAGTGGTCAGTGTTTGGGTGCTTTCCATTCAGGAAACTCTGCTTCCGCTTGTCCTCGCTCCTCCGTCCTCCAGCCTGTGGCCCCCAAATCATTACAATTCCTTAAATGTCAAGTCCTAAGACCAAGTCAGGATCAACAAGTCCCAAGTCAAGACTAACTAGTCCAAAGTCAAGTCTTAAGTCAATATCAACAAGTGCCATGTCATGTCCCAAATCAAGGCTGACAAGTTCCAAGTCAGGTTCCAAGTCAAGTTCCAAGTCAAGTTCCAAGTCAAGTCCAGCAATTCCCAAATCAGGATGAACAAGTCCCAAGTCAAGACCAACAAGTCCCAAATCCAGTTCCAAGTCCCAAATTAAGATCAACAAGTTCCAAGTCAAGTCGAGCAAGTCCCAAATCCAGATCCAAGTTAAGTCCCAAATCAAGTCCAAGTCGAGTCAAGTTCCAAGTAAATTTCCAACTCTAGACCAACAAGTCCCAAGTTTCCAAGAGACTTATGAGAATAAGACCCAGGTTAGAAAAATACCTACAATAAGTTATTTTTTTGTCCATTTGTTTTCAACAGAAACAAGTTGACATGACTGATGTGATGAACCTTTTAACAAACAGCTGCTGCTTATTTCCACCTCCAGCAGTTACAGAGCAACACAATCCTTCATGTGCAGTCGTGTTTGTGTCTCCAGTCCAGTATTCCCTCTCTGTTAGCTCTGTTTTTGGTCTCCTCCACCTCAGGTCTCTTCAACCGGAACAGTAAAGTTGTGGGCCGGACAGATAAACTATGAGCTGAAACTCATTATGAAGCTCCGTAAAGCCGAGAGGAGCAGATTCAGCTGATAATTCTCTGTAGGTTCATCTACCACCCGTCACATTGTTTTACTGTTGACATTTGATGTATTGTTATTGCTGCTTTAACTGACTGGAATATCCTCTACAACGACAGACTTCAAGCGATTTCCAGGACTCTGGAGGATGGAAGACAGACGAGCTCGGCTGAATGGAAAGCACCCTTCAGTTTGAGTGTCGCGTGTCCTTAATGATCATTATCGGATACGACAAAGATGGTGCGGTGAAATGCATTTTCTTTCCTTTTTTTTTTCCTTCTTACTCTCAGACACCTCCACACTGTCTCTCAGCCACCTGCAGCTACATGCAAACTGAGACAAACAGAATGTCATCACCATTAAAGAAAATGTCACGGCCAATCAATGGCAGCCTTTGGTGTGCTGGTGAAGAGCCCTAAGTATTTTACACTCTCACACAGATCAGCGTGTCATGCTTCTACACTGATGAATGACTCACAGTCGCAATGACAAAGATTTGCTCTTTCCCGAAGCCTGACACAGGTTTCCCCTGAGCCCCGCAGACTGACGGCAAATTGAAATTTTGAGATCAAAAAGACAAAAATGGTCCAAAAAGGCGCCATTTTTTGATAATGTCAAAGACAATTTGAAAAGGTCCATTTCTGATAATGTCAGAGCTGTTGAAGCTAAAAGCATCTTGAGAGCGAGAGATAATGACGCTGAGAGAGGAGGATGACTGGAGTCTTTGAGGAATAGTTGCAGTGGTTTTATGGTCTGTGGCTGGATATTACTTCATATATAATGCGCATTAAAAACAGGTGGATGGAAGTGCACGTCAGATCATTCTGCAAAAAAGCTAAATATAATTATATAACTTGAGATATTGAGATAGTCTAGCTGTAATATCATTTAACTTGATCCTCATCTAACATGCCCCCCAACAACAATATACTGATTCTGAATGAAAGAACGTCATCAGTACGAGGGGTAAGCAGTCCGTCATCATCAGCACATCGAACCTGAGAGTTCCTGAGTTTTCTATCTGTATTTCTTTTAATTTATTAAGGAACCGCAACGAAATGTGGAGCTGTGCAATGAAACTGTGAAATGTGAAAATGGTGGACGACAAAACATCAGACTTTAACGCAGCAGACCGCCGTTCGTTTCCTGTTTCCAACCGACATTCAACATTGTAGTTTTTAAAGCATGTCCACCATCGTTCCCAAACCTTATTGTCACCATGACGATGAACCTTAACAGCGGTTAAACTTTCTCTAAATCTAACCAAGCCTTAACCACAGCGCTCTCACATCATTAAACAGATTCATTTTCCAACAGTAGTTTGTAACAGTTTTAAAGACAAATGATGTCGTCCTGCTGGTAGAAACACGATTATGTGACGTATTTAGAAAATCTTCACATTTTAGAAGTTAGAACTAAAGAGTGTTTGACACTTTTGTTTGTGAAACTACTCAAACTCACAAATGAATGTGCTGTATGTCAATTGTTTATTGATCATTTTGTGGTTTTATGTTGGGGTTATGTGCTGGACATGGAGTATCTGCTGGTTGCCTAGTAACCACACAGTGAGGACACCAGGAAGTGGCCGCTCCCTTTAATAGACAGCTGATGGCTCCATCAGTAATTGAGTGAATCAGAAATGCCCATATGTGCTTATGAAGCGTGATGAAGAGGCTCTCAAGTGGTCTTCACAGTCCGATCAATAACACTCAGCTGTTCCAGAGTTCTATTAGAAAACTGACATTTTAATGACAGTCTCAGCTACTCCTGTGGAGATGACGTGGACTTGAGATGAATTGTAATATGAGCTACTTTTCTCTCTGAATGCAATAATTTGGTCATTGACTGGTCGAAGGCTGCACACACACACACACACACACACACACACACACACACAGAAAACATGAGTCTTAGAAAGCCAATTTCTGCCGGAGCTGCAGACTGTAGCTCCCATGAGGCCGTGTGCAGGTTGAATCTCTCATTGGATTACATGTCCTGTCATGCATTCAACCAACCAGAGAGTATCCAGAAATACCTTTCTGGGATGGACATCATGTCGATGCTGTGAAGTGTTAAATTGAAAGGGGATTTGTGAACTCATCATACAAACATTTAATACACAATTAATTTAGTGTAAAACTAAAACAACAAAACAACAAACTGAAAGAAAATAAAGCAGATAGTTAATCTGTGTGATACGCTGATTTATAACTTTCAGGAGGTTGAGAATACGATAAACAGAGCTGTTTCTTGTTTTTACACAATAGAAAAGAGGCACGCAACAGAAGACATGTCTGTTTAACAGAAAGTCCAGGTTCACTTGACCTCCTCTTGTGATTTGTCATTATCTCTATCAGCATTCAGTTAGCGTCCTGCGGCTAAATGTAATTGTTTTTGCTTTCATCTTCCCAAAGTTTCACCTCAGCAATTTAACATGTTGTTATGTAAGCTAGCCTGCAGTGACTCTCTCACCGGCCGTGGAACATTTCATGGTGATGTGAGCAAACTGAAGCTCTGAGGGAAAACACACCTGTTCTAGTGAGGCAGGCATCAAAAGGACGGAGAAGCAGCACACTCATAACCCCCGATGCATTTCAACGAAGGAAGATCAACATTTCGGCAAACTGCCTTCTTCAGGATGAAGTGCAGCCTGACTGATAGCACCTGGGACAGGTGCAACAAATCAGGTAGATCACCTGAAGAGGCGACCAACCTAAAGCTGAGCTGAGACACTGTGTGCTTTTATTAATCTTGTACGTTGTGTATTCTCTCTCTGTTAGCTCTGTTTTTGGTCTCCTCCACCTCCTCTTTAGCTGCTAAATGCTGCACTATGTTGAGTCTGTCTGCTGTCTCAGCCTTTTGTCCTTTATTTTTCTGCCTTGTCCTGGATGGGTTCTTGATTAGGTGGACTTGTGGCCTCTAAGTTGATCTACCTGATTTGTTGCACCTGTCCCAGGTGGTATCAGTCAGGCTGCACTTCATCCTGAAGAAGGCAGTTTGCTGAAATGTTGACCATCATTAGTTGAAACAGTTTGCTCTCATCGCCATCAAATGTTCCACAGCCAGTAAGAGAGTCACTGCAGGCCGGCTTACATGACAACATGTTAAATGATAAATTGTGCAAACTAAACGAGGTGAAACTTTGTGAAGCCCAGTGGTGGAGGAAGTGTTCAGATCCTTTACTTAAGAAAAAGTACTAATACCACACTGTAAAAATACTCTGTTAGAAGTCCTGCATTGAAAATGTTACTTTAGTAAAAGTCTGTAAGTATTAAAGCAGTCAAATGTCCTCCTGTGACTGTCCTCCTGTCTCTGTCCGTCCTCCTGTCTCTGTCCTCCTGTGACTGTCCTCCTGTCTCTGTCCTCCTGTCTCTGTCCTCCTGTGACTGTCCTCCTGTCTCTGTCCTCCTGTGTCTGTCCTCCTGTCTCTGTCCTCCTGTCTCTGTCCTCCTGTGTCTGTCCTCCTGTGTCTGTCCTCCTGTCTCTGTCCTCCTGTGTCTGTCCTCCTGTCTCTGTCCTCCTGTGACTGTCCTCCTGTGACTGTCCTCCTGTGTCTGTCCTCCTGTGTCTGTCCTCCTGTTATAGACTCTGTCATTAGAGGATTATTCCTCCTCATTAATGTGAAGCAGGATGTTGCTGTTGGAGTTGAGGTGGAGCTCATTCTGAACTATCAGCTAATGATTATTAGTTCACTGTGGATGAATCAGCTGATTATTTTCTCGATCGATCAATTGTTTTGGTTTGTAAACGTCACAATGATCCACATTATTAACATTACATCACAATTATTAACAGCATTCAGAGGAAAGAAGCTGGAACTATCGAATGTTTTTACAGGAAAAAACGACTCAAACGATCAAAAGAGTCACCAATTAATGTTCGACTAGTCGATGAATCGGCCGATCGTTTCAGCTGCAGCTGTTTGTAAAGTAACTGAAGCTGTCCGATCAATGCAGTGAAGTCAGAAGGACAGTATTTCTCTCTGAGATGTGGTGGTGTAGAAGTAGAAAGTACCTCTTCAGTACGGCACTCGAGTGAATGTGGCGTCTGTATTTTATCCTGCAGTTTGCTGAAACGTTGGTCTTTCTTGGTAGAAATGAGTGCGTCAGGGTCGCGTGTGTGCAGCTCTCCTTGTTTTGATGTCTTCAGTCTCATTATTCTCCCTTCAGATCGTTGTGAGCTTCCTTAACAGCTCACTTTTAATTGCTTTCAGTATTTCAAGAGCCAAACCTAACAGAGAAATGCGTCTTTTGTGGTGGTAAATTTGTGGATGAAGCTTTTCAAGCATGTAATCAGTTCCTTCTTGGATAACACGAGATAATTACAAAGCTTTTATTCTGGTAACATCAGTCGTCAGGGGCCTGAAATCCTCCAACTGCAGCTCGCAGCTGCTGTTGTTTGATATTGTGATGAAACCAAACGTAGTGGAGAATCCGTTACTGTAGCTCTTGATCCACATTTACAATCAATTATTCATGTTCACTCAGCCAAACAAACTGGTCTGTTGTTTCACGTTATCTGTTGTTCGCTGAGTGTCAGAGAGAGAAGGAGCTGTTGCTGCCAGTGAACCCACTCTTTTCTACTTTATCTCACCTTACAACCCCCCACTGTGCACACACACACACACACACACACAGGGGAGCTTCAACCGCAGCCTTGTTAGCGGGTGCGCTGAGGCAGCCCCGATGATCGCAGCATCAAAGTTGGGACCTGTCAGGAAGAAGCTGTTGTCATGGAGACCATTTGCAGTAATTGCAGGCCGACCTGCTTATCAGCGAGAGCTCAGTTTGTCTACGGTGAGACAATATGTACGTGTGTGTGTGTGTGTGTGTGTGTGTGTGTGTGTGTGTGTGAGAACATGTGTTCATCACAGGTCCAGTTTTTGGCTCACTGGTGGTTAGTTAACGTTTCTTCCGTTAACACGAGACCACACAGACGGAGAGATCTGGGCCTCAGAGTCTCCTCTGAAGGTTGGACCAGGACCGACTCCAGTTCACCTCGGAGGAGACTTAGTTATTTATGAAGCCTCCTGACAGACATAAAAAGTCTTCAAAGAATCAAAACTAAACATTAATGTGAATTAATATACTATTAATCTTAAGTCTTTTTCAGCGACGCTGTAGCGCACACTGAACAGTTTCCTCCAGCAGCCAATAATAAAATCTGCTGTTCAGCAGCTGATTTATCGCTTTGACCTGTTAATAAGAAGCATCTGCATTCAGTAACGTTCCGTCCGTCAGTAATGTTCTCTGACGTTCTGGGAAGAAACGAGATTTATGGACTAAATTCATCTTCAGTCGACTGAGAATCAGACAGGAAGCAGAGACACAACAGCTGAGACGAACGACGAAACTACGGAAACATGCAGAAAGTGTTGTGACAGAATCATCACTGTTATAAAGGACCTCTGTTATTGTGGAGAGAACATGTGTAATAATGTCTCTGTGTGACATGTTCTCCTCTTTTAAATATCAGCACAGATTTCACCGGTTAATAAAGCTGATCGATTAATTGATTGATAAATTGCAGTGATTCCCCTGTTTTTAACACTCTGTCCTTTTGCTTTTGACTCTTTGTAATTATTGAATATAACAAAAGAAGACAGTCTCCCTGCTGCTGGTTGATGACTTTGTCCTTCAGTGTGTACTGAAGAGGTCTGAGTCGAGATGAGGATCAGCACTCTGAGTCAGGGACCGAGGCTCCGTCCCAGAAAAAGATGGATTGCTTCGTCCGTCCGCTGCGAGTGGACGACTTCAGTGTCTTCGTGTCTTCTTCTAAATTGACTTTGAGGCTGACTGCTGGTTGGAGACGCCGGCTGCAGTGATGCGGGCCGTCCCGGAGCCAGACAAAAACTAACTGGGCGGACATTTGAAATTCAGGCACCGTGATTAAGAAGCTGCTGCAGCTGTTCGATCTTTATTAATGCTTCCTGTCCTGGTAGCCGCCATCTTTGTTTTGATTTGGAAACAGAGGCACAACCTTTTTTATCATCCAGCAGACGTCATATTTTGTATTCAGATGTTTGGACCCCGTCAGACCATCAGGGGGGGGTTTTAAACGCCCTTCTGGGTTTTTCAAATATCGCAGGTTAATTATCTTTCAGAGAAACAGATGTTTACCTCTGTGACCCGAATGTAGACATATACATGAGGCACAAACTGAGCGGTGGTCTGTCAGTGTCTCTGGCCCCCCACAGCCCCTGAGGTGTTTGACCCCCACTGATAAACTGTGAGGGAAGGTTCGAGCTGAGCTCTACAGCAGCTTTAATGCAGATCTGATATTTGTAGCACACTCTCTGCTCATCAGCCCCGCAGCCATTTACACAGGAAGATGTAATATTAATTTAGTGCTGACAAGTTCCAGTTAAACCAATTAAAACTGTAAAGTGGTGAATTTCTGCAGAAACTGCTCTGAGAACAGCGTCACAATATTACAGTCTTCCATGTGGAACTGCAGCAGAGCCTCACTGTCGGGAGGAAGTTCGTGAAGACCCGGGTCCAGGCAGAGTTGGAAACTTTCAGAAAATCCTTGAAGCGAGACTTGTGTGTGTGTGTTGGGGGGGGGGGGGTGGGGGGGGGGGGGAGAGTCTTCAGTATTTGCTGCAATTCCTCTGTAGCCAGGGGCACTTCTCCCAGCTCAAACAGAATGAAAGATTAAGGCTCACCATGGTGCTTTCCAGCTCTCCGAGCAATGTATGCAACTCCACATACGTCTGTGTGTGCAAACGTGTCCTTTCTCAGGTGCATCTACTGTACGAATACTGCCGGAGGGTTACTGTACGGCGAGCCTGCAGTGAACCAGCGAGTCTCCGCCTGCAGGTCCGTTACACAAGCGCCCTCTCAGGCTTCCAGACTTCCAGCTGTACTGTGGCACCTCTTCAGAGCCGAGAGGTAGAGTGTAAATAACGAGCTCTCGGAGAAGTGACATAAAATATGCCGCCTCAGCTCCACCTCTGTCCCTGGAGGTTCAGGGTAAGTGGTGGTAATGACTGCGAATCAATTCTCCAAACGTTCATCTTACTGCACAACAGTTTACCTCCTGAGGGCTTCATGAAAAAATAAAAATAAGACACATCTTTTATTTAGTCGAATATATTTGTTGGCTGACTTAAAGCTGTGTTGGTTTATCGGTTTTATTACAATAAATACGACTCAACAAGCAAAACAAGGAAAAACGCCAACTATGAATTCAATTAAAAGATAATTGATTCATTAAAATAAAATAAATGTATATCATTTATCATAGGTGGGTCTGTAGGTGCCCTTTTATAGCATATGTTAGCAGAAAGACACTCTTCTGCAACTGATTATTTTAATCAAATATTTTTGGTTTTTACTTATTTTACCTCCGATTTCGATTCAAAACATCAGGACAGAGACTGAAGATGCAGACAGAGGTCTGAACCATGTTTACCCAGAAGGTTTGTCAGTATTGCTGCAGCTCGGAGTGACCAATAAAACATGAATGTGTTCTGTGTTCAAAACTTTCCTCCCAAGACGATCGACAGCATCAGTCGTTTCAGCAAAAGCCCCAAAACATCTGTTTATGTTCAAGAGACGAAGAACTGCAGTCGCTGTATTATGATGGGGGGGGGGGGGAGAGGGTCAACAAAACATCAGGCTTTAACCCCAGAGACAGCTCTGTCTGCCGCAGTCCTTCACCAATCTTACCCACGTGTTTATTATTGTAACCACGACGACGAGGGGCGAATAAACTAAATTAAAGTCATTTCAACCCAAAACATGACCCTTCTCTGAAGACCCCCCCCCCCCCCCTCTGTCCGCCTCATGCTGCGTCACCTTGTGAGCCGCTGTCATCTGATCTGATTGGCTCGAACAAGCTCACATTAACTTTCCAACCAACAAATACATGGTTCTTTGTGCAGCTCAGAAATATATGAAGTGAAGTTAGGAACTTTACGCCCCCCCCCCCCCCCCCCTTTCTGAAAAAGGAGATAGAATACATTCAGGTCAAGCCTGCGATGCTCACTGTTCCAAATGAAAGGCTGAACAATAAGCACCAGGATTCATGTTTTTATCCTCTTCAGGGAGCCGTGAACCAGGAGGAACCTTATCCAGTCCTCCCAGTCTGGACTCAGGACTCATCCGTCTCTCTGAAGATCCTTTGAACACAAATGTTTTCCACACAGCTCGGAGCTTTGCGTCACCCCAGACTCCAAATTACCTCCCAAAAAATCAATACTCTTCATATCACAGTGACAGCTTGGAATAATAGCCAATATATGGAGTTATTAAACACAGACAGACACTCATCTTAAATCTCCAATATTACAGGCAATACGTTTTGCAGCAGACTTTATGTCTGGCGGATGTGATCACATGCAGCTTGCAGCTCAGTAACTGAGTGGACGGGCGTCTGACGGAGGACGAAGGCAGGAAGGAAAACGATAATTAATGTGTGTTTCCAATCCGCGACTGTCATGTGAACTTTGGAGTTTGATGCGTCCGTATAAACAACTGGTGGCACTTATTCAGCAGAGCGATGCTTCAAACGCTGGAAAACATGATGGAAATATGACATTTGTCACATTTGACACTGGACATAATTCACAGGGCGAAGACATTCGAGGTTGTTGCACTCTGTAGTAGCTGTAAAGAATGAAAAACGAGACCTGAAGAAGAAGTTCAAACCCACCTAATATACTAAGACCTTAAGCCCACAAAGTGTAGTACTGCAGTACTGGTCGAACAGCACAGCTGATTTTATACAGAGACATAAACCATACGCATACACACAGACGCCGTTCATCTGCAGTGTTCAGCATCATATTTATCTTATTAGAGGAGAAGCCTGCTGCAGGTGCTGTCCATACACTGATACTCCCTTCATCTGTCCTGGTCTTCATCTGTCCTGGTCTACAGGGACAGATGAAGACAGAAGAGAAGGAAGGATGCAATTAAAAAGGTTAAAAGAGGTTTGACTGTGAAAGCAAGATAAAGAGTTCCCCGAGAAGGTTGATCGTAAAGCGTGACGGTTTGGGTTTCCTCTCCATGAGGATCATGACAGAGATACTACGTCTCTAAGCCACGTGGGGACAGAAGAAGAACTCCACGTTGAGACGAGAGACAGCTGCTGGACGTCAGGTTATAGAGAGCAGAGAGACGGAAATATAAGTAAATATGTTGTCAAATCAAAGCTAAGACTACACCTACGCTGTTCACCTGTACTGTGTTCTCATGCATCTGTTTCTGTTTCTGTTGTCAGAAAACTGAACAAGTATAAAGTAATACTTTAACTGCGAAAATGGACAAAGCTGAGACTACAAGTTCTGTCCCAGTTTGCTGTCTGGACATCCGCCGGAAGGATTTCTGCTGAAACTAGATTTGAAATAATCATGTTTGTGCGAGTCTGTAATCAAGTCAATGACAAACCACACTTTGGGAGCCATTCTGTGGTGTTTTCACTTGACACTGTCCAGACATGCCCAGTCACCTCGGACAATCATGCAAACAGCCACATGGACAGATGTGTGATGATGATGATGATGATGATGGAGCTGTGTTAATGGCAGAAGCCCCACTGGGAGTTCTCTGCAGGCTGCAGCAGTGAGACTATGGACGTGACAATCAGCCCAGTGTTCCCAGTGTGTCTCTTTATATAAGCCGACGCTGTAAGAGATGAGTAAAACTGTCGTCTTTGGGACATTTTGGGTTCTAGCTGCTTCACACAGAGCGGAGCCACGTCAACTCTACAACCTGAACTGCAAAGAAATAACGATTGAATGAGTTCAAACTTGACTTTCTGAAAAGGTGACAGCCCTGAAATTTGGTATCTTTATCTGATAGAATCTTTATCTCTTATACACAAAGAAAATAAGACAATAAAACAGTTTAATAAACTCTGAAACACGGTGAAAGAGTTTCAGTTGTTCAGGTGATTCTTCTCACGTCAGATCAATATATAAAAACGATTGTTTTGTTTCTTCCTGGTGCGACACAGTAATAAACTGACCAACAGTCTCTCCTCATATTTTCAATGTTCAGCTGTACGGATGAATAAATGAATATCCAGTAAAACGCTTTACATACAGCAACAGAGCAACTTAACATCCTGTCATTCAGATTTTAGAAAACAGGCAGCAGAATTTGTTCTATGATAACTTATAAAATCAGACGTGAGAGATGTGCGTATGTGATAAGCCTGTAAAAAGTATTTTGCGTGTAATAACTTCACTCACAGAAACACACATAATGTGATATCTCTGCAGCTCAGCCCCTCTGACAGCAGGGTGAGCGAAGGGCAGGCTGACTCTCCAACATATATCAAACTCTCTCTGCATCAGCCCCTGGAGCTCCGCGGTGCTTTGACCCAGAAGAGACTCAGAAAGAAACTCCGACCGGTCGGCCTCGGTGGCTGGATCTCCAGACGGTAAGTCAGTGTCAGCTGCGTCAGCCTGAAGGCAGGATAACTCACGCTCCATTAAGGAGACAGGAGAGAGACAGGAGTCGAGGCTGATGGGAGACAAGGCCAGCGCCTGTCAACACTTCGAGCTGGTTAAAGATTTAGTTTGTGTAACATCTACGACTCCATCTCATAAATGTTTCATCCTTTTCTCTTTGCTGCTGTTTAACCTCCCGCTCTCTGTTGACCTCAGGCAACGCAGAGCTGCAGGTTTCTGACACCAACAGACGTTTTTCACAAAGTTACATCAGTGTAGTAAATTGCTGATGAGCTGGCGGGAGTCAGTAGGTGGAAGTTACCACTGCGATGCATGTAGGAAGGTTTACGTTTCAACCCAAAGAGATCCGTCCAGGAGATCCTGTAGAACCTGTGACATGTTGGAGTGTGGAAGTCGTGGCGAGTCAGGAACCTGAAAATCACTCTGATGGTCAAAGGATTTCACTTTTTAACAGTTTGAATCCAACAGGAACCTGTTACATGTTGAAACTAATGTTAACACAAAGATGAGATTTATACTTCATCACATGTGTTTCCAGACGGAGATTTTCAGTTTTACAAGAGAAAAGATTTCATGGATGAAGACTAACTGGTTGATTTGGCAAATGCACGTCATTCGGTTCATTTCAGAGGAAGCTTTTCTTCCCTGAGCTTTCCTTTGGAACCAGGACTGCCTCCCCAGCGGTGATGACACCGTCCCAGACGGGGCTGGTTATTGTTTCTGACACCAATGACAATACGACACCTGAGCTGAGGTACAGCTACCAAGACGATACTTCTTTTTGACGTCTTGCATTACAAATATAAACATGTTTTTTTCTGTAAAACCTTCTTTGACTTTGAGTCCTGTTTTAAATCCTGACCAAAGAAAACGTGAACAGGACTGCAAATTTGATGTGAGCTTGTTGATACGCAGCCCTGCGTATTACCTGATTAAAAAGCTGCTTTACTGTGTGCTTTATGCATTTCTGTGTTCCCTCCACCTCATTAGCAGCTTCCTGCAGCCTCCCCTCTTTTAGAGGGGGGGCTGGCAGTCAGCGCTCCCTGTGGTCTCATCTGCTGCTCAGTATTCTTCACAGGGAGTGAAACAGACACAAAGTTGAAACACCAAATCTAATTACATTTTACCTTTTCTCATCAAACTTTACGAGTTGTCTGTCTGAAATAAATCTTTATTACTTGACTTAAAGCCTGTATGCAACTTGGGTGCAATAATTACGCCTCTAAATGAGCGGGACTTTGAGTGCCAGCAGTTCCAGGTCAGCTACATTGGTGGACATGCACTGTTTATCGCAACACGTACGAGTTTAAATTTCTCCTGACTGGCAGCTCACAAAGCTGCAGAGGGCATTTTTGATTGGTCGGAGCAAAACACGAGGCCCCCAAAGTAAGGTGCATGTGAAGAGATGAAATGAAATATGTTTTTTGATTTCTCTTCTCTTTTATAAACTCGGGGGTAAAGTCTGCCAAGGCCTCTCTTAATCCATTTCTCTGTGATAAATGTTTGTACCTTGGTCTGACAGGAGCTTAAATTAGGTGAAACTGCATGCTGTGAACCTCCTCAAGGACATGAGGAAGGAAGGAAGGAAGGTTGACTTATATGTTTTCTCACAGTACTGACCAACGTTGATTTGAAATAACTCAAAGCTAAAGCCAGCATTTAAGTTTGGGGGTCCACGGGCCTCACGTGAGGTGGGGTGTCTTATCTGTAGAGTACCATATTTCCCTTTGCTTGTGATGGCACTGTTTATAATATGTGTGCGGATGAATTGCCTCCCAATACGTTGGATGTTTCTCTTCATCTCCCCAAACACCCGCCAACGTCATGAGCCTCAAAGTTTGCTGTCCATGCTCCATAATCCTGGGGCGACAGTCTGTTTGGGCTCTAACTGGACTGAATGGAAGCAGACTGGTTTTTCATACTGTGAGTCAAACGTGAAGTGATGACAGGGCTTCAAACACACATAGGGTCATATCTGAATTAATGAATACCAGTCAATAACTATGTGTTCTCTAGATTATGTGACGACTGAACAACAGCCCCTAGGTTGGGAACCACTGGACTGAACTAGCTAACTGTTCATAAAGTAGTTAATATCAGTTCACTGTATGTAAAGTAGCTCAAGCTAGATAACTATATGTAAATTTGTTAAAACTAGCTAACTGCATATAAAGTAGTTAAACTAGCTAACTGTATCTAAAGTAGCCAAAACTAGCTAACTGTAAGTAGTTAAACTAACTGTGTATAAAGTAGTTAAACTAGCTAACTGTGTATAAAGTAGTTAAACTAGCTGACTGTATATAAAGTAGTTAAACTAGCTAACTGTACATAAAGTAGTTAAACTAGCTAACTGTGTATAACGTAGTTAAACTAGCTAACTATATAAAGTAGTTAAACTAGCTAACTGTATATAAATAGTTAAACTACCTAACTGTATATAAAGTAGTTAAACTAGCTAACTGTGTAAAGCAGTTAAACTAGCTAACTGTATATAAAGTAGTTAAACTAGCTAACTATATAAAGTAGTTAAACTAGCTAACTGTATATAAATAGTTAAACTACCTAACTGTATATAAAGTAGTTAAACTAGCTAACTGTATATAAAGTAGTTAAACTAGCTAACTATATAAAGTAGTTAAACTAGCTAACTGTATATAAATAGTTAAACTACCTAACTGTATATAAAGTAGTTAAACTAGCTAACAGTATATAAAGTAGTTAAACTAGCTAACTGTATATAAATTAGTTAAACTAGCTAACTGTATATAAAGTAGTTAAACTAGCTAACTATATAAAGTAGTTAAACTAGCTAACTGTATATAAATAGTTAAACTACCTAACTGTATATAAAGTAGTTAAACTAGCTAACAGTATATAAAGTAGTTAAACTAGCTAACTGTATATAAATTAGTTAAACTAGCTAACTGTATATAAAGTAGTTAAACTAGCTAACTGTATATAAAGTAGTTAAACTAGCTAACAGTATATAAAGTAGTTAAACTAGCTAACTGTATATAAATTAGTTAAACTAGCTAACTGTATATAAAGTAGTTAAACTAGCTAACTATATAAAGTAGTTAAACTAGCTAACTGTATATAAATAGTTAAACTACCTAACTGTATATAAAGTAGTTAAACTAGCTAACTGTATATAAAGTAGTTAAGCTAGCTAACTGTATATAAATAGTTAAACTAGCTTCACCTCGAGCAGCTACAACAGTAAAATGCTGCTCTAACTTTGATGCATCAGTATTAATAATCTAATAATGCCAGATAGAATATCAGTCACAGACATTTTACTGCAGATTGGGTACTTTTACTGACTACATGAAGCTGATAGTACTTTTACTACTGATACTTTAAGCACAGGAAGCTGTACTACTACTGATAATACTACTGGATGCAAATTGAAGCAGAGGATTTTGCTGGAGGTATTCTCTCTCTCTCTGGCCGGTGCTGACATCCAATTCTTCACTGTAGCGTCTCTAATGACTTTCTGTGACCATGCAATGAGCTGCTGGAACTTAAGAGCCTTCTGAAACACCATAATGCCTTGTGAGATAGGGTTTCTATGACGACCAAAAGCACAGTGATGCTCAATTACCCATGTCGCCCACACTTCCTTTCTAATCCCTGCTCCCTCCATGCATGAGTGTGTGTGTCTATGTGTTTTATTGTTTGTTTGTGAAAGCACAAGTTATGCTTAATTACCCCAAATGTGTTTTCTGGTTCATGATGTTATAGCTCTTCCTCTGCTCATTAACATCCGTTTACCATTCACTTACAGACAAGGGTGGGGGGGGGGGGCAGACAGGAAAGCAAAAATGCTATTTTCCTTCAGAGGAAATGGGCAGAAGACATGACAAGAGGTTAAAAGAGAGCTGACTTTCTTTGAGGATATACAGAGAAAGCTCACATCCCTAAGCAGCAGCACATGTTTTCACTCACATAATGTATGTTGGCAACAATCATCATCCTTAAGCCTTTAATGGTCTTCTCAACCAGACCATAGAGCACATTTTGAACTGCGGTACCATGTTGAAAAACTCAAATGGATTGAACCATCTCACTCAAATCAAGTCCCCAGGTGGGTGGTACAGGTGTCCCACAAGGAACATAAGTGGAGCCCCTGATATTTACTTTATACAAAAAGAATATTTATTTTCCAACTGCCATGTCCAATTTCATGCTAACAATACCATCATATACGTCATCTCCAGATTACAGTTGTTTTAAACTCAAAAAAGACAAAATATTTGCAAGTGCAACTACAGCATTAAAAGCACTCAGGGATTTGGTGAGACAGATTGTCCTGCAGAACTCACGTTGAGCACATTTGCTCAAAAACAACACATGCCAGCAGCTGTGTGAGGTTGTACTGTACTGAGGCTATTATCATGCTAACATTAGCATGATAATGCTAACATTAGCATGATAACAGGCTCACAATGACAATGCTAAGATGATGATGTTGGATGACATCATCCTACCTGCTAAACATCAGCATGTTAGCATTGTAATTGTGAGCCTGTTATCATGCTGAAGTTAGCATTTAGCAAGAAAAAGGCAAAGGGCGGACGTTGTAATGAACACCGTCAATTTACAATATAATGAAGTGACTGTACACATCATTTACTGACTTACACCAGACATGTTTTGATTTGAAGCTAATCTTACATGTATTTTCAGAAGAAGTCCACAGAAAGGGTTGAGAAATCGTATCAAAGCTGGTGACGGAAATGTTGTGAAAGAGAAGGAAGAAGTTTGCTTCAGAAACATGGGAAAGGTCAAAAATCTGTTGTAGCCAACCAGGTGGAAGAGCAAAAGCAATGTCCTGGCCTTAAAGCTCACCATGCCCACCCACACGATGTCTATCACACCGACCTCCAGCTGTGCTGTTCCCATGGTGCACTGCTGCCACAGATGGAAGACAGTGAGCAGTAACAGCCTCTGACTGACAGCCGAGATGAGAGCGCTGCTACAGAAGAAGAAGAAGAAGAAGAAGAAGAAGAAGATTGAGACTTGAAAGAAGGAGACACACAGTGTGAGGTGGGAGGAGAGCTGCACAGCCCACTGAATACAGTGAGAGGGGCTGCATGTGAATTTTGTAAGTCAAGTGTCACGAATGAGAAGCTGCCGAGGTGACAGAGAGATGAGATGGACATCTGAGCATCGAACATAGTCAATTACACTGTTAAGAATAGTGTAAGATAAGAATGTGAAACTTCTTCAGAAGTTCAAACAACTCACTGTTTCTTGTTGATTCCTTTACATATTCTTGAGTTTTTATTCGCACATTAAAAACTGACTGGAAAAGCAATAAATAAAAAAAAAGCCAAAATATAAAAAGAGAAGTGATAAAAGCTGAAAACACAGGTAGCTTCTTCTGCTCCATACAAATCATTCTTGTCCTCGCTGGTACTCACTGTTGAGGGTGTATGTAACTACGAGATCAGTTAATTCATTAAAAGATGAGAGGTGTGGCGCCGTGGTGGCCTTGGGTTTAAAGGTGCCAATATGCTTCATCAGAACTTCCAGTCGGATGGTCAAACGGGGTCAGAACCTGACTCGTCTGGGAGCAGCAGGAAAGCTGGGTCACTGTAAAATCAATGCTAAAACTTACCGGTAGCCAGTGAAGAGAGGCTGAAACAGGAGGGATGTTATCAGCCCTGTTTCAGCCTCAGGCGCTGACCATGAAAAGCAACATCGCCGGTTTGAGTCCAAATGGGGATCTTTGATGCATGTCGTTCCCCTTCTGCCCCTCCCTTCACTTCCTGTCATCTCTCCGCTGTCCACCCTCTAATACACCATTCAGACCGACACAGCGATGCGGTTGAATCCTGCGTCGAGGGTCCATCTGCATGGGTCTGCGTGCGTCAGCCGACCCCCTCCCGACCAGGACTGGAAATAAATTCAGTGAAAATGTAGATTAACTGACTCACTGCAAAAACAGGAGAGAGAGAGAGAGAGAGGGAGCATATGGACAGATTGAAAGGTGAAACTGAAGCGTAACTTATCGTGAAGTGTATAGAACCACACTGCAGACTGGAGTCTGTGCTAACAGTGACGCAGGGGGGACAGCTGTCTCATATGAATGAGTCCAACAAAGGTCAAACATGCGTCCAGAAGGCTGTCGTCATTAACTCGTCTCTCGTCTAAAAGGGGGTTTAATAAAAGCAGAAAATGCCCAAAAACGGTAGGAAGCAGCTATGAAAAACCAAGACGAGGAGTCAGTGGGTTTTTTTTAATCATAATTAAGAGTGTTTATCTACTACACAACATTAAACACTCTTCATCCATCTGTTTATCTCGTTCAGGACGCATTCAGAGGCGTCTTGCTGTCAGTTTGAGCCAGCGATCTCCATAGACGTCCATTATAAAAGACACATATATAAAACTGTCCATCTGTAAACAAGATCGATTAGTCGTCAGTCAGTGAAATCATCCAACAACCTAAACCTCACTTTGTTGTACATCTCGTCATTACATCACCATGGGTACGCTGGTGTGAGCTCCGCGTGAGGTGCCACCTTCTCACAGCATGTTCTTCTTTCAGAAATAGCAGTATATTTGTGGGAAAGGGCGTATGCATGTTTTCTGTGCGTACACTTGGTTAACGTGATGAGGATGGGCACGCAGGGCTGCACCTGTGGTCCTTTAAGCAGATGAATTCAAGTAACATGAGCCCCCACTAAGCCAGGAGATGGTAGAAGTTACACGGCCCAAAAGGAAACAAAAATCCTTGTTTTAATTACATTTTCTTTTGCACCTGGAGGCACTGGGCTGTCTTCCCACCGTGTTTTGTTCTGCATGCCAGCTCAAGGGACGCTGCCGAGGAAAGCAAAAGGCCGAGCCAAATGGCTCCTCAGAGGAAGAGGAGCAAAACAAGTCCAGCCACAGCTGCAAAAATAACACCAAATCCTGCTCAACACTGTCTTGGGCCCAGTTCCAGTGTCCCCCACCCCCCCACCCTCAACCCCCCCAAGCCATTTCACACTGTACATACTTTGCTGTTTGCTCATAGTTCTGTAGGACTACATCAAGTCACCATCGTGCTAAAAGACAAATAACTACACACACAGTGCTGCTTCGAGACGCGTGTGGTTATAATTAAAAGGAACATTTATTTGTGTTGCCTCCTTCCATGTTTTATGTTTTTGTTCTTTTGACGCTGCACAGTATCACTGATGCTATATATCATCCTGATATTAAGAGATCAGAGCTGTCGATGTGTGCACAGTTCTGTGCAAAAGTTTATCTGAAGTGAATATGAGGCTCCAGCAAGTGGGTATCTTTCAAAGTTAGTGTTTTTAGTTCATGTCTCCCTCTTTGTGCCTGCAGCTCAGCTTGAAAAACTCTGTTGGGGAAACACAAACAGTAGAGGAAGAAGACAACATGTACGAGTCAGTTCTCTTCCAGCAGAACTCTTTATTCTGCAGAACTTCTGGTGGATTTCAGGGCTGTTTTCCAGTCCCCCTCTACCTGTTTGAGGTGCTCATACGAGTGAAGCCAAGAGGGCAGAGTTGGGTTCTCACTGAAGGCTGAGAGGATTTGAGAAGCACTTTGTGAAGTTATTTTTAGAGAAAAACAGTCAACATAAAGCGACGGGGTCAACATTCACTGACAAGGTGTCATTAGTCTGTTTTACGATGCAACTAAAGACGAAAGACGTCTCCGATCTGAGTCACTGTGTCTCCTCCAGGGTTCAATAACTCAAGACTCAAGACCGACTGTGTGAAACTTTACAGTACAAACTTTTAAAAGAAGATGATCATTACTTTTAAAGCTTTATGAGTAGTGGCCATTTAAACTGAACAAGAATCACATAATTGTGGTGAAAAGGTCCTCGGGTGTGTCGAGGTGACAGATAAAGCCGAGCGGGTTATCAGGTCCGCTGTGTATAAAACGGTGTTGACACAGAACAATGAGCTGCTGCTGTTCGAGTGCCTGCAGTCTGTGTTAAAGGTCGCAGGGATCAGTGGCCTGTCGGTATCTCAGATCAGTCCGTGTTATTGTTCCCTGCTGACGCCTGCAGGTCCTCACGTCATCTTACTGCTCTGAAGTCTGTCTGTGACTAATCTTTCCCAACTCAGTCTCTCACTATTCCTACATGTCTTATTACAACTTTTTCAGCCGTGTGTCCGCACTGTCTGACAGCTGCAGAACAAAGCAGGAAATAAATATAAAATATCAATATGGTGCAATTCCATAATATACACAATGCCAAAAATATAAACAAGTTAACGGAAAGGATCATTGTTGGTGAGTTGCATGCAGTGATTGTGTCCATGAGGACTTGTAATGATCTGTGGAGGGACAGTAATCAGTTCACCACAGTCTGTTTTTACATTCATCTGAATGGAACTTATAACGGACGTTCGTTTATTTGTTCAATATTATCCTTGGTGATCATTAATAAATGGTCTCCCAGTGAAGCCTGATAATCCTCGGCAGGCTTGAGGTACTTGTACTTTACTTGAGTATTTCCATTTACGTTATGGAGGGAAATATTGTACTTTTCACTCCACTACATTTATGTTGACAGCTTTACTTTGCAGATTCAGATTATAAATACAAAATATAATCAACAAATGAATTACGCCTAAAAAGTCATAACTGGAACTGGAAAAAAGTCTCAAAACCAGCTCCTTTTATCTAATATATAGTATAATGATAATCTGATATAATGAAGACGGATTCTGTAACTTGTGTCTACAGAGACGAGACATAAGAAATGAACCGAAGATCAAACCAACCGGTTACAGGAGAACAGCTGTGTGTTCAATAAAACATACTGAGCAGAAGTTACATATATTTATAGCTGGCGCCCCCTGGTGGCACACACACACACACACACACACACACACACACACACACACACACACACACACACACCTCTTCTGTCCATTCGCTGTGCAATATACTTAATTTACTAAACTCCAAGCCTAGACAATAAATACTAAATAAATAATGTGTAAATCTCAGAGTTCCTTGTTTACTCTGACAGAACAAACACGAATGTATCAGCTACAGATCTCAGCCCGCTTTATGAGAAAGTAGTAAAAATCTCCTTCACTTTTACTCAAACTTTTGACTTCAAACATTTCTGAGAGCTCCAAACATCTCTGAAGTTTATCAAAAGCAGATCCCAGATGAAAGCAGAACACCAATTATTAAACATGACTAATACTAATACATTTGGCAGCATGTTACACCACATCTCCTTATGTCACTCTCAGCCAATATTTAATGATTTAATCCTTTTTATACATTTAAATATACATATTAGATGGTCGTTAATTACACAGACTAACTGCGGGTGGAGATTTGAAAGATCTCACACAAATGAAATAAACTTTTTAAAATAAAAATCACATTTTGGCAGAATGAAATATTAAAATATAAGGTTGTTTTAAAGAATAAGGCAGCTTAAATCCTCGTCTCTGATTGGCTGTTTCGACTCAGAGCACACACCTGATTAACTCAGAGTCGGAGTAAATCTGTTAATGAATGACTCTTTGTCTTCACTCAGAGACTCTAGATGAAGTATTTTACTCCTTTTTGAAGTATAATTCTTAGAACAGGTACTGGCTGAAATCAATCTTCTTGCCAACTGAAGAAAAGAGTGCACAACAAGCAAAGCAGATCCACAGACAGGAGTTGAAGACTTTATTGGTTCAATAAGAGGAGTAAGTGGACCGAGTGTAACATTGTACAGTACATGTGTCAACGTAAACTGCAGCGTAATGGAAATGTTTCAAACAGTTGTGTCCCAAACCACATCTGATCCCTCTGTAAATGGTAACATGTAAAGCAAAGACTGATGAGGTTAGCAGGTAGATCAAGTACTGTGACAGAACCAGTCAAAGACCAGTCAGACAAGGACTCACAACTTAAGACCAGGAAGTAGACAGAACCAAAAAGTTCCAAAGATAAATAAACTTCCCGGAGATTGAAGATTGAAAACGTCTCCGTCTGATCTTTCTTCACCTGGTTCTGAAGGTAAGAGGAATATTTCAAAGAGGAGCTAACACTGTGCAGACACACAGCGGTGTAATAGATGTCTATCATAACAGAGGTATGTAGAAGTTAGTGGGGGAGCTCGTGAGCCACCAGTTTGTAGTGGGAACCACAGGACGGGCAGCGCTGGGCCTCGCCCTCATGAAGCCAGAACCAAACCACGGCGGTGTTGTCTTCTTCACCTGCAGAGAGGAAATGAGGAGCAGTTTAGAACTAGATGTCAGCAGAATAAACGCACTGAAAGTTTGTTCCCTCCTGATGATTGAACTCTTTTAGTTCTGTTTTTGGTGCTAAATGGATTCAATTCTGGCAGATTCTCTCTCAGCTGAAGTCTCTGATCTAACCTGAGGTGTTTAATGCCGTTTAACAGATGACTTACAGACACATCCCACAATCCTCTTGTTCGTGATGGAGGGAACAAGGTGGGGATCAACCTTGGAGCCAGCATAGTCTTTAGGCTTCATCATGCTGTAGGGATCCTGAAGGAGAGGAGGGTTAGGTCAGGTTAGTGATCTTCTGTGTCCACAACTCATCATCCAAATCTGAACAGCCCTGTGTGTCACACTCCCAGCATCATAACTCATATATTAATTATAATTCTGTACAACCCCACTCTCTCACCAGGATGAATTATTCTACTGAATACAACTTTGAATTTAAACAGCGAGTCAAGATTGACACTGGTGCAGCTGTGACAATCAAAGTTCATTACTCAGTGTGTGCTGAGGGACAAGAAGTAATCCAACACCTCGTGCTGAGGTAATTTCCCAGTTTGTCCCACAACACGCCTGCTGGGCACAGATAACAGCCTGCGGAGTCCAGACTAACCAGCTCTGGACATTTCTTATCTCCTAAAAGATGAATTCCTCAGCTGGAGGATAGCGGTGTAAGAGATTCTGGTCAATACACCGATCCCACAGGCTACGCTGTGGATGTCCATACGTCCATTTTCTCCTGGAGATAGTGAAGAGTAATGTGGATGTATTGATCCAGTGTACAGGCTGCGATCTTTATCAGCGAATGCAGCTGAAGTGTGTACGGTTGAACTCCTGCTCTCGTGGTCTGTCGGGTGTGATGAGGCAGTAAACCCAAATAACTCAAATATTTACCACTGAGCTCATTTTGGAGTGGTTTAAGTCCTAACATAGAAATGTGAAATATGCTTTCTGAATGTCTTGACACATGAGACCACAGATAAAAAGGTGATTTAGATAAATGATCTTACCGTTCCGTCCTTCATGGCCTTCATGATGACCTTCTCCAGTCCTGTGGCCTGCTCCTCGTCAGTGGGAATCCCTGCCAACGTAACAGGTTTAAAACATGTCTGATAAAAGGGGCAAAGGCAACAGTGAGGGGTCACACTGAGTCACCTTCCTTTGACATTAATGAGGACTGAAAATGACAGTTACTTTGAGGAATCTATGATCTATTTTTTTGATTAATCGCTTTGTCTACAAAACGTGTCGTCTTCAAAAGTCTTGTTTTGTCTGACCAACCGTTCGGACCCCAAAGATATTCAGTTTACTGTGATATAAAACAGAGAAAAGCAGCGAATCCTCACATTGGAGAAGCTGCAACCAGAGAATATCTGGTATTTATGATTGATTACAGACATAAATAATCAAACAATTATCAGAATTGCTGCTGATTCATTTTCTGTCAATCAACTTAGATCGTCCAACCGTTTCAGCTCTAATATTAACGATATTACCACAGACCATAGAGTACTTTATTAATCCTAATGGGAAGCTGCAACTGCCATCTACATGTATTCTGATCCATCACCTGTATAACATTGTTTTGGCGGACAAACAGCTAGCTGATAATAACTAGTAATATTATTTAGGCGATATGAATGAACATGTTGACTTTAGTACTGTGGTGGCCTGTAAGTCCAACTAACTACCCGAAACTTCACAGCTGTTCTGGTTATTCTTGTGGCGGATCAATCAACTTTGAGAGACTTGTGTTGGCTAACTGGCTAACTGGCTAACGGTCTGTGTTTTGGTCAGTACTTTAGCAACACTGGCTAATGTTTGGGGGAAAATGTACCATTTCCTGCATTTCACACAATTCAAAAGAAACAGAAAGACACGTGGACACCGTTTACTTATAGCCAACACTGATTTTGTAATTAAATTATTGAAAATCACGATTGACCTCTCGCAGCTAGCGGTGCAGCGCTGCTAACGTTGCTAATGCTAACCGGCTAGCGTGTGGAGGACTTCCGCCTGAGATCGACGCGGACAAATCGCCTTTTAAAACTCATATTTCACGGTTCTTTAAGACTTCATAGCTCTGTGTTGGTTTCGTCCTCACCTCCAGCCGCCATGCCGCGGGTCAGAGCCGGGACCGGGGCAGCCCGGCAGGTTGTCGCGGCTCTAACAGCCGAGCGGAGCAGTAACCTTGCAGCCATTTCTCCGTCTTTCCTGTCACCACAATCTCGTCGCACGTTGATGACGTCTGGGATTTATTGACGTGTCGCTGGGTTTGAACGTTGTGCAGCTTTATTGAGGTTGATATTTAATATGTTTTGTAATATTTTGTCCACGTCATTTATATTAATGACAGCAGACAAAATATTAAAGACACCTCTCAGTATAATCAGACCCAGAATCAGATTTAATGGGTACATTTGTTTCAAGATAAAAGGAATTTGACTCCAGTTCTAGTGAACATATAAACATATAGATATCATGTACACACACAGTAATGTAAAATATGCAGCCTGCTTAGATTTACATTTCACAGTAATGGATAATATCTACATGTTATTGCATAATTTGTATGAATGAATGAGTAGTTCTATTTTATTTATTATCTTGTCTGGTCATTTACCCATCTCGAAGGAGATAATCAATGATGAAAATTAAATAAATACATATGCAGCCTCACATACATACAAATATAAACAAACATAACATTTATGCACAAATTCATGGGAGTTAACTCATTATATGTCTGATTCAGTTCATGAATAAAACGCCTGTAAGTTTATTTCTCGTCTTGTTCCATGCTTCAGAGATATATTCAGAAAACGCAAACAGTAGATGTTTTGGTGTTACAGGGTTTGTTATCACTTTACGACCAGCGTGATTATTCCCAATCTACAGTGTCATCAACGGTGTGCCAGTAGAGTATGTACCAATACAGACATGTAGGTGTAAGGGAACAAGATATGAAGTTAGGAAATAAGGAGGGAAGTTAAAAATAATCCAAATAATCCTGTAGATATTTTTAACCACTGGGTACCTAATCTATTACTATGAGGTACAGTATGACCTACAGAGCAACAAAGTTAGAAGTCCTTTCAACCAACTACCATGTCAAGCAGGGAGAAAAATGTCCAAAGAGTGTAAGACGTCCATAAATAGGAGTTCAGAAACTTTATTGGTTCAATAAGAGGAGTAAGTGGACCGAGTGTAACATTGTACAGTACATGTGTCAACGTAAACTGCAGCGTAATGGAAATGTTTCAAACAGTTGTGTCCCAAACCACATCTGATCCCTCTGTAAATGGTAACATGTAAAGCAAAGACTGATGAGGTTAGCAGGTAGATCAAGTACTGTGACAGAACCAGTCAAAGACCAGTCAGACAAGGACTCACAACTTATGACCAGGAAGTAGACAGAACCAAAAAGTTCCAAAGATAAATAAACTTCCCGGAGATTGAAGATTGAAAGCGTCTCCGTCTGATCTTTCTTCACCTGGTTCTGAAGGTAAGAGGAATATTTCAAAGAGGAGCTAACACTGTGCAGACACACAGCGGTGTAATAGACGTCTATCATAACAGAGGTATGTAGAAGTTAGTGGGGGAGCTCGTGAGCCACCAGTTTGTAGTGGGAACCACAGGACGGGCAGCGCTGGGCCTCGCCCTCATGAAGCCAGAACCAAACCACGGCGGTGTTGTCTTCTTCACCTGCAGAGAGGAAATGAGGAGCAGTTTAGAACTAGATGTCAGCAGAATAAACGCACTGAAAGTTTGTTCCCTCCTGATGAATGAACTCTTTTAGTTCTGTTTTTGGTGCTAAATGGATTCAATTCTGGCAGATTCTCTCTCAGCTGAGGTCTCTGATCTAACCGGAGGTGTTTAATGCCATTTAACAGATGACTTACAGACACATCCCACAATCCTCTTGTTCGTGATGGAGGGAACAAGGTGGGGATCAACCTTGGAGCCAGCATAGTCTTTAGGCTTCATCATGCTGTAGGGATCCTGAAGGAGAGGAGGGTTAGGTCAGGTTAGTGATCTTCTGCGTAAGATCATCACTGAAGAATCAATAAACCTCATTAAATATTGTATGTTATCCATTCATAAATCTGTTTATAAAATCCTTTTCATGCATCCTTTGGACACTCATGCCTGACTTACATTTATTCTACTAACTGACCTCAGTGACTTCCCTTTGCAGAGTAAGAGAGAGAAAACATTCATAGTGATAAAATAATAATGTAATCTTTGATGGTAACAGTTGTCGTACCGTTCCATCCTTCATGGCCTTCATGATGACCTTCTCCAGTCCTGTGGCCTGCTCCTCGTCAGTGGGAATCCCTGATGAGGGACCAAATAACATTAGACGTAAATAAACCCAACACACCACCACATAGCAAATAAAGACCTTGCAAACTTTTTAGACGAGGTATGGCAGTTTTATATGGTCTAATAAATAGGGCTGGGCAATACTTCAATATTATCATCCACTGATAAGATCATTAAGTCTTTTTACAAAACTCTGTAAGAGAGTGGAGTACAGTTCAATGTAATATTATTTTACCTAGTACCAAATTACAATCCAATTAGACAGTCTTTCTAGGAAACTAGGGAATTACTAGGATGTTGGGAATAATATTAATACTATGTCAGCCATATCGTCCAGCTCTGCTTCAGAGTTGTGTTACAATAGACATCACTTCCACTATTACGAGTTTAGCTGTCATATTTGAGCAACTGACATAATCACATACAAATGACGAACACATAAAGCTTAGTGGATGTTTTGACAACAGAAATAAAGATGAACAATGTTCAATATGAAACAGTCCTTTATATTTTTAATGTGTGCCGAATCGAAGAAAGTTATATCCTAATTCTAAAGTGGAAAATGTCTTCATGTTTTACCAGCTATACAGTTCAGGCGATACACTACTTCTTATTAAATTGCCAGATTTTTAAACGAAGTTTGACGTGATTTTTTGTATTGAGAAGAATCACAGGTGCAGTAGCTAACTAGGTCTTCCGCCGTCAGTAGCGATATCTGTCCTTGCTGTGGATAAACAGAACATTTAAATCATATTCAAGCGGTCTTTCAGTATTTATAACTCGATGTTGGTTTCGTCCTCACCTCCCGCCGCCATGCCGCGGGTCAGAGCCGGGACCGGGGCAGCCCGGCAGGTCCTTGCGGCTCGGAAAGCTGAGCGGAGCAGTAACCTTGCAGCCATTTCTCCTTCTTTGCTGTTTAGTCGCTGGTCGCAGGGCTATGACGTCGTAGCTGGCCCAATTCGTCACACGGCTTTGACGTAAACGCTAACGATAATTCAATTAAACATTGTTTATGAAATCCTGATTCTGTTTGTTTGTTTGTTTGTTTTTTACATTCAATAAATTTATACCAATTGTGGGTCTTGTGGCTTCTCCAGTGGTGGAGGAAGTATTCAGATCCTTTAAAAGTACTAATACCACAATGTAAAAATACTCTGTTACAAGTAATAGTCCTGCATTGAAAATGTTACTGAATAAAAAGTATGTAAGTGTGATTATACTCAAGTAAAAATCTATTGCTGATTAGTTTCTACAGAAATTACGTCTCTCTTGTTGATTTGAATTATCACGCAATAATGGATTTAGTCATGTGTGGCATTGAGACAAGGATCTAATTCCCTTTCTCCCATTAGTCTACACACACGCACTATGACTTGAAAATGACAGTATTTATTGTGATGCCTATTAATCCAGTGATGTGAAACAATGAGAGAGTTTGACACTTGACAAACCTTTAATATGACAAACAAAGTGATGTAAGAGACACATTCAGTGATGAGCGATGAGAGCTAGAGAAGCTCGACGTAGTTGGCGGGGAACATGCCGTAGTGTCCGTCAGGTCCGTAACCTCTCCACCAACCCTCATCCACCATCTCTACCCCCGTTATGATGTCATCGGGGTCAAAGGTGATCTCTGTGTCGTCCACTGAGGAGGAGAGGTGATGGTGAGAAGAGCAACATCTACATATACAGTGACGTGTGTGTGTGTGTGTGTGTGTGTTTACATACCAGCCTGGTAGTCATACAGAGCTCTGGCAGAGAGGTCCCGTCCACTGGCCTTCACATCATCAGCCTAATATTTAAAAGAAATCAATAAGCAGTTCATTTAGTCCTCATGAGCTCCTTTAAACTCGATCCTGCTTTCTGTCCACGTTTAAAGGAAAAGTTATTCTTATTTCTTTCAACTTCACGTCTGTGTGTTCACGACTACAGAGCTGAAGACGGGATGTGGTTAGCCTAGCTTAGCATAAAGACTGGAAGCAGAGGGAAACAGCTAGCCTAGCTCTGTCCAAAGTTCACAAATAAAGTTCAATTGACTAATTAACATGTTATATCTTGTTTGTTTAATCTGCACACCAACGGAAATGTAAAACTACATGTTGTGGTAACTGGAGAGAGACTCACTGGGGGGGTCTGCTGGTAAACGTTCTCATACAGGTCCTCGTCCTCCGTCCCCACTGGATGTGGAGCCTCATACAGATCATCTGTCTCTGACATTAATGGATCAATAACAAGGTGTTAACTACAATCATACCGTATAAATGGACATCGTTGGAGGAAGTAGATCCTTTACTTTAAGTACTAATACCACACACTGTAGTGAAAAATACTTCACTACAAGTAAAAGTCCTGCATTCATCTTCAAATGTTAGATAATTACATGAGAATGAACTATTAAAAGTACTCAGTGCAGAGAAATGGTCCCTGTCAGTATACACAGTATATACTGTATTCATTATTCATAACATTTTGAAATGTAAATTTACTTAAACAATTAATCAGTTATCAAAACAGTCACAGATTAATTTTTTGATAATTGACTAATCAACTAACCAACTAATACTTCAGTAAAGCAAAGATACCTCAGATTTGTACTTAAGTACAGTACTTGAGTGAGTGTTACTTCTCACCACTGTTCCAGGAGTGTTCTGATCAGTTCATTGATAACTATTGGCTGACAGAGAGGTCATCATCATACCTGCGATGCCTTCATCTGCGTCGTCTTCAAACTCATCTGACCACTCCTCTTCCTCTGTGGATCACAGACAGACAGAGAGACACGTCTGATACGGAGACCACCACTTTGAGCTGCTTGTCGTCTGTTTATCGTTATAGTTTCAAACAGCTTCAGCTTCACAAAGTGCTGCAGCGTCAGAGCTTTAAGTTTTAACAGAATATTCCAAAGAAACATGGTACAAAGCTAATGATTAAGTCATTAAATCCAAAATGCACCCAAACTCTCCTGTGAAGGTGAACTGCACGGTCCAATCAGTGCAGAGTCATAGAGATCTGTGGTGTGTCTGACCTGCAGCTCGAACAGGTGAGCCTGTTGTCTCTGGCGGTGCAGGAGAGACGGCTACAGCAGGTGAGTGAGACAGTACAGGTGAGACAGGCGCGACAGGAGACAGGGGGGTCGTGGAAAAGGCCGGGACCACAGCCGGAGCAGGTGGATCCTGAGGCTGCTCCGGGGTTTCTGTCTCAAAGGGTTTCTGAGACAGAAAGCGACTCTGCAGCTTCCCTGAGAGACAGAGACAACATGAATAAAACCACTTCCTGTTTCATCAGGTGTATTATTAACGAGGGATCCGTGCTGGTCACCAGGTCTGGATGCAGCAGGAGACGGTCTGTCGTTGGCCTCGAAGCTCTGCTCCCTCTGCTTGAACACGTCTCTGGGATTAAATGATCTCTGAGAAATCAGTGATTTGGCCTCCTGTGAACGACAGCGAGAGCTTAAAGGGGTATCAATCAATCAATCATCAATCAATCATCAATTTACTATGCACTGCCAGTAGGGCGGACAAGCTGAAGAGGATCCTACATTTCCCATAATGCAACAAACAGCTTCTTTCATCAGAAAAACACAAACGAGCAGCTCCTCAAACTCTGTAACTCCATATCTTAATATAATGATATTAAGCTAATTTATTAGATAATTAACATGTAAATATATGTTTAATTCACACTCACATTAGCTTTCTGCACTGATGCAGCGAAGTTGATGCCCGTCTTCTTGTTCTGGTTTTCCTGCTGGTTCTAAAACAGACACATGATGTTATGTGTAGAGTTCATTATCGACAGTAAACAGTCTCAAACTGGAGAATTCTGACATAAAACAACTTGGGTCTTCATCTCTATTCATGATATATATGATAATGACGTATTTCTGACCACAACCCGTCCCTGAGGACTGATTGTGTCTTCACCTGTCCTCGCAAAAGGACCCCGTTTCCCAACAATGACTGATTCATAATTCATGTTCCCGGGCGGAGGCCAGTGTGAGACAAGTAAACTTTGATGAAGCTGCTGCTCGAGGAAGACGTTGCCCTGAAACTCATATCAAACCTAAACTGAAGCTCATGAATATTCAGGTCGTGTGTCGTCATTGTGTCTTCATCTCTGTGTTAACGACAACATGCAGACCATAAACCCACCAGGAACGTTTCAGCCAGAAGAGGGACAAGAGGAAGAGGAGGAGGATGACGACAGAAACTGTCCCGTCAATTGCTGAATTAATGCTGAATCTCATTTTACATCAAACATCACATAACAAACAGCATCAGTGTTAAACATTTACAAGAAAACCTCAATAAAACACGTCAGGTCTGGGTCCTCCTGCAGGATCTGGACCTCCTACAGCCGGTCTACCGTCATTTCTAAGAGTCTTTCGTTACGATGCTTTTGGGACACTTCTTGAGCTTAAGAAGGTTCATAAAATGGATTTTACAATGATCTTAGCTTTAAGATGCTTTTGGGAAATGAGGCGGCGGTCCAGAGGTGCAGAGGTGCAGAGGTCCAGAGGTCCAGATGTGACTCCAGCTGCAGTCGTTGTTTCATCTTCTGTTGCATCAGCTCACCTGTCGCTGCTGCTCCCGCTCTCGTTCTTCTTCTTCTTCTTCCCTCTGCTTCTGATAAATCCTGCACACAAACACAACAAGCACTGACGGATGGCTTTGATTCTTTGGTCGTGTTGTTGTTGTTGTTGTTGTTGTTGTTTGACTCACTTGTTCTGTTCGATCTGCTGAGCTCTCTCCTTCGCTCTCCTCTCTCTCTCCTTCGACTGCCTCTCCTCCATCTCCCTCCTCTCCCTCTCCAACATCTGCCTCTCCTGCTCCACCCGTCTGCTCTCCTCCTGGCGACGGACGTCTTCGTCCCTCTGAAGGACAGACTTGTGTTATCCTCACACTGAATAACACTACAGATGCTTCACGTGTGTGATGAGTTTGAAGAGAAACCTGAGCTTGGACCCAGAAGTTGTCCTTCTTGGTTTGTTGAATTTCCTCCACAGCATTGACCTTCTGATACACGGACCCCTGTTACGAATGAAATTGTTTATTATACTTAAACAAGCACATATTTTACTTTCCGGTCTGTGACATTGGGAAACCCTCTCCCGTTGATGGACTGCTAATTATTGATGCTAAATACATTTTGAAGGACACGTAGCCGTCAGTGAGTCCTGTGTGTGGGCAGCTTTAAACAACAGACACACTTTAGTTAAGGTTACTGAAAGACGGTGGTTTCAGTTAAATGTTTGAGTGACTGTTCAGTATTTAACCAGGAACACCGTGTTTCCTGAGCGAGAGCTTCGAGGGGTTGAAGGAGCTCAAAGCAGCCGGACTCCTCACCACAGGTC
Source organism: Enoplosus armatus (assembly GCF_043641665.1). Classification (NCBI taxonomy): domain Eukaryota; kingdom Metazoa; phylum Chordata; class Actinopteri; order Centrarchiformes; family Enoplosidae; genus Enoplosus; species Enoplosus armatus. The sequence continues at coordinate 1,678,986 of NC_092197.1, forward strand.
CTCTCGGTGCGTCTCTGTATTCTTGTTTTTGTTTGTGGAAGTTAAAGTTGCCTCCAGACGCTTTGGCCACTTTCTCCAAGATGGTCTCCGGTTCCACGTCCTCCTCTCCCCGAGCGTTCACAGTCACGTGGGCTCCCTGTGGTCACACACGTGTGTCAGAGTTACATACAAACATACGAACACAGAGCTGAACCCACATCGCAGGCTGAAGCTACAAAGGGACATTTCGGGGACAGATGTTGCCACAGCAGCATTTTATTTTAACAGACTCTCACAGAGTCACACTCACCTTTAGGAAGTTGGCCATTGAGGTCACATGATTGGCACACATTCCTTTTCGAGAGTCCTTCACACCTTCACCTGTCTGTTGAGTGTGTACACGCACATATATGAACACACACACACACACACACATAGACACACATAAATCCCAGAAACCGATCCAAGGACGTCTCGTCGTGTTGTGTGTCTCACCCAGTTTATGAGGACATATTTGGGCAGCCCAGAGTTGGGGTCCTGGACACGACAGAAAGCGTACATCACCTTCCCGCTGTTCAGCTCCTCCACCATCTCGTGTAATCCACCATCTACACACACATTATTTTACATGAATATGTTGTACTTGTGACCTGCTTTCTAGTCTTCTATATAACCAGCAGGTCTCTAAGGTCCTCTGATCAGGGTCCGCCGGTTGTTCCTCGTTAAGTGTTGTAAAGTGAAATGATTACTCATTAGCTTATCAGCATACTTCCTCACATGTATGTTATTTACACGTGCATCTATATGAACGACAGTTACATAACGGAGGCCTGCTGTGTGTCTTTGTATACTAGTCATCTCTCTCTGATCAATAATCACTGTTCATAAAGGATCAGACTTTACACAAAACAACAACAGGATTGTAATTAGTACATAAAAGTGTTTACAATGCACAGATTAGAGTTACTTCAACTATGAGTACATCACCAGAAGTGAAAGTTGTAAAACACCTTGAATGAGTTCAAATTGTCCTTTG